>NC_062222.1:80444126-80811626 GCF_902686445.1 Sciurus carolinensis
TTAGCAAAGCTGTTTGGTGCAGCTGTCACCGTCTCCTCTTTTTTGTTTTCATTGGTGGCTCTTTTCCTGTTTGTTATTCCCTGTCTGGCTTCTTTCATTTAACTGTCCACTGAAAACTTACCATGTAAGAAATAAGCCCTACTATGGGACTTTGTAGATGCCTCAGTCAACTAAAGAGACCCAGATCCCCATCCTCAGGAAGCTTAGATCCTAGCTTGGGGGAGACACAAAATATAAGTGATCAATAATAATAATAATGATATAGTGGATGGTAATAAATGTGGTAGAAAAAAATTAAAAAGGAAGGAGGTTGAGGAATACCAGATGGGAGGGAGGGATTGCGATTTTGAATATGGTGATCAGGGAAGGTGTCATTTGAGCAGACACAGAGATGGAGGATGAGCCACATGGATGTCTGAGATACATCCTACAACAGAGGAGCAGCAGGAGCAAAGGCCTGTGGCAGGAGCAGACAACATCTGTGTGGCAGCTACTATTGGACCCTTACTGTAAAGAATAGACTTTTTATATTGGAATGGTTTTAGATTTACAGAAAAGTTGCAAGAATTCCCATACATCCTTCAAACTGATTCACTTAATACTAACACATTAAATAATTATGGCATATTGTGAGCCATGATTCTGACGCTAAGAAAATTGTGTCCATATGGAGACAACTATTTGCCCACAGTTACTGTAGTGAGCAGGGGCAGAGTATCGCAACTTGGGATCCTATTGATTTCATATCCAAAATTCCACGATGGACGCATTTCCAAACATCATTTTTAAAATCCTCTTGCCATAATGTGAGCTTTCTTTAAAGTTATTATTTTTACACTGATGTTTAAATAATCAACTTTACTCTGAAGAGACAGATCGAAATTGTTTATTTTCAAAAAATGATCTGCCAGATCCTATACTACTGGCAGACACTTATCACAGAGGGGTCTGCACATAGACACATCCGCCTATCTGCAAACAACTCCAGGGTCACGTGGTGGCCAGAGAAAGTGTGTGGTTTAACAGATGCCTGTGGCTTCCCCTTCCCCAAACCTGTTTCTTCATGGTTTGAAATAAATATTGCTGCTTCACCGCACACTTCCCTACCCAGAATCATTCTCTCATCCAATAAACATTTAAAAGCAACTCTGAAATGTCAGGTACTGCCAGGGATTTCTACTCTTCAGTGGAGGACAAATGGGTTCAAGGATAGGGAAGTCAGTGGAACCGAGGAGGCCGTGTGACAAGGAGTGTCTTGTGGAGAGGTGGCAAGGAGGCTCCTAGAAGAGGTTTCTAGACAGCTTGGAATCAGGCAGATCCAAACCAGGTGAACCAAACACCTCTGACAGACAGGACAGCATGAAACAACAGGGCAGTGTATCTGGGAAACTCCACAGCAAAGTGAGTGTTAGGAGTGTTAGGAGATGAAGAAGAGGCAGGAGTATCCAGGGCGAGGACCCTGGGCCAGCAGCACTGCGTCACCTGGGTGCTGGTTAGAAATGCAGACTCAGGGGGCGTCTCTGAACCTACTGAATCAGAATCTAGGGAGATAAGACCCAGGAAATTGTGTTGTCTAATAAGGTCTCTCATTGATTCGCATGTACAAAAAAGTCTTGAGAGTCACTAAATTTGAAAATTAAGTTAGATCTATAGAATTCCAAAAGCTGATCTGAAAGAAAAAAAAAGAACACCTGTGGAGAACACATTCTAGAAGATCTTAGCTTTTGTGGCGGCTGGGCCTACTTTTAAACTCAACAACAATCAGAAGCAATCAGTTGTATGAAATGTAATCACTATAAGGAATAAAGCAAAACAGGTGACTTCTAACAAAACCGCCTTCAAGGCCAGGCCCTGTTGTGTCTATAAATCAAGATCACATTTATTTTTGTGAAGGGAACAGCTGTGCTGTCTGTCTGAGTTCCTGGCACACCTAATTATAGTAGGGTCCACCTCTCTGGCCATGGCAGACACGGTCTCTTGCACAGCGAGATTATCTCGTGGACAAACACTTTTGAACCAACTTCAACAAAATGGACTTACCTCATTCTTTAATCATGGCTAATTAAAGACACCCTTCTGAAACAGATAGGCGGGCACTTTGCTTTCTTTTAAAGTTGCAAACAAACCCTGGAATAAACTCTTCCCAGAGATCGTTTCTATTTATGAACATATAACATGAATGCAACTTCACAGCCATTTCAGAACAGCCCCACTGCCAAAGTGGAACATGGAAACCCGCCATGCCAATATGCAATTAGAAAACTGGGATGCTGTGCTATCTTCCTCCTCCACCTCTCCCCTGTTTTGAATCCCTGATACCCACTGAGTGGAAATGACAAGGATGGGGCTGCTCTTCCAAACCCATGGGCCATAAATGGCAGCCTCCATCTCACAGAGCACCTGTGTTCCCTACGGTTCTGACAGGACCCACTGCACCATAACATCAGTCAGGCCTTCCGCCACTCACATCACACCAGGCACTAAACGTGTGTATGTGTCATAGTTTCATTCACATAACAATTCTGAGTTTGATATTGTTATTGTAATGGTCCCATTTTACAGATGAAGAGACTGAGCACAGTATGATTGACACTTGCCCCAACGTTCACACTATGGTCTTTCCATGTTCTCTACATTCATTTCTTCATTTCACCTCAAAACATCCTTGAGAGAGATTTACTATTAGCTCTACTTTTGCAGGTTGTAAAAATCAACTATAGGGGGATGATAATTTGCTCATGGCTACCTAAGGAATCAGTAGAAAGGTCAGTACAGCACTGAACTTGACTGCAAAGCTCACATTCCTCCCTCACACCACACTGCCGCTGGCTAAAACCGGGATTACTAGCACAGGAGGGCTCGGGTAGGTTCAGAGCAGTTCAATTTTATAAGCCACATCCTAAAGTGGCTCAGGCTATAAAAAGACACAGTTCTCCTGGCAGGGGACATATGACAAAACTAGAGGTTCAAGGTCCTTGGAGAATGGGAGTGTGAAAACCATGGTTAAAGCATTTTCCAAAACCTTTGGAGGAAATGAGATGGGCAGAAAGGTACAAGGATTGAGCCGCTGTTGACAGGGCTTGCGAGGTGCATGGTGTTCTGGTGGTGAAGTCACCTTTTCCAGTGGCCTCTCCCCTTGCATTTTCAGGGACATTGGCTGGGTCAGGGCCATAGCCATGGTTGTAGCCAGGAGCTAATGGGCTCCCTTATAAGCTGTGATCTCAGTCACCTGTTGCTCCAGCCAAGTGAGCTAAAAGACCACAGACAATAGAACCCTTATTGTGTTATTGTTCTCAGAATTCTGGGATGATAGAAAAAGGATAAATTTCCAGCCAAGGCAAAGCTTAACGTTGTGCACACACATACACATGCATAGGCGCACACACGCAGCAGTGAAGCCAACTGTATTTTTGATGAATGATGAGTGGGGTTTTCCAAGAATCTGACAAAGTAATATTTGAAAGGGTTTTAGAATAGCCCTAAGATTCATGAGAACCATTAACCTCCTTACATTATCATTTTGCCAAAATAATTAACGAAAATGTAGAAAGGGGGTTTCCTTAGGGGGTTTCCAAACCAGGGGTGTGATTACTTTATTCTCCTTAAGTTTATAGTCACACATTTAAGTAGCATGATAGACCAGTAGTAATATATTTAAACCATATAAACCTTTCTATTTTTGGGAGAGATAACCTACAATGGGGAGAGAAGCAATGATTAATTCAATTTAATAATTCATCGAGTTTATCTGGTGTTAAGGTCTCAGGGAAAGATAGTTTAAAATAACATTTTATGCAATTTTAATCGCCATCATTAGAACAAGTTTGTAATGTCCTACTAAAAACATTTTCCAAGTACAGTAAGTTCTACGGTGGCAGGACTGGGTCTCATCAGTCAAGTGTCAGTGTTTAAAGGAAAGCCTGGTCCATGGCTGATGCTTAACATCTGTCTGTCTGCCTAACTATCTATCTGTCTCTCTATCTATCTATACATGCTTATATTACTAGGGTTCCATCCAGTTTACTGTTCTGATGATGATGGTGGTGGTAGTGGTGGTGGCTGTGCTATGTACTTGGGAAACAATATCCATTAATCTCTCAATAATGCTACCAGGTAATTAAAATTACTGACCTTATTTCACAGGACAGGGAAATGAGGATCAGTGACTCACCATAACGTGGTCAGGCCACACTACTAGAAAGTGGTGGAGCCGGGATTTAAACTAAAGTCTCCCGGCTTCTGGAGTCTGAATCTTTATCACTATTCCAGACTGCCGGCCTATGGCCAGTGTTGGATTGAGATGGTAAATTTGACTTCTTGCCTCAAGTCAAGAGAACACATTTTTTTTTTTTGAGGGGGTAGGGAAAAAGAAGCCATAAACAAGTCAATGAATAAATGAGAAAGAAAACATAATAATAGACATTGATAACAGCCAGGATTAAAGTAATAAAGACACCAAGAGAATAAATAAGAGGCACCAAACTGGGAGAGAAGTCTGTCAGAGGAAAGGAGAGTCAAGTCAGCATTTGCCATGTGAGGAACAGCTAGAAGCAAAGCAGTTCAGGGTGGGGGCTAGGGAGAGCCAAGGTTCTGGGAAGGCAAGAACCTGTGAGTCCTAAGAATTGGAGGGAAGCCAACCTGCCCAGCCCCATGGTCAGGAGGGAGGACAGAGGTGTGTGAACCAGAAGAGGTGGGAAGAGGCAGGTCTGTGAATGATCTCCAGGGCCATTGTGAGGAGTTAAAATTCAATTCTAAATGCAGAAGGGAGCCACTGGGGGATTTTAAGGGAAGGAGTGATGGGTCAGAGCGGCTTCCATAACAATGGTACCTGGGGCTGGGAGTGGAATGTGTTGGAGGTCACTGAGTGGCTGTGTTCACCATGGCAAAACATGTCCTTCTGTCCCTTGTTACAGGCACTGAGCAGACTGGCAAATAAGACTGCCACTTGCCATCTGGTGTTTTACAGCTGGAAGGACACTCAGAGAGTGTGAATAATGTGGTTTTGAGACTTTTGGATTTCACAGAGCAATAGAAAAAAAAAAATGATGGATTCAGAGTACAGCAGCTTTCAGTTGGCTATGGAAAGTAAAATCTCAGCTGTCATTTATGATCATCTTCATTTTGTGGAAGAAAATACTTTTTATAACTCAAAATGTAAGGATATAATCTCAGAGAATCAAAAAAGCCCAGTTTTTTAGAAAATGCTACACTTTCCTTTTGTTTTTCACATTCTGCTCTAAAAAGAGTGAAAACCTCATTAACAGATCAGGTACAAATGCAGAGATGAGTGTGCAGAGCATCAGTGTTTAGGAACCATTGATCCCACTCCTCTCCCCCAGCATGTGGCTTTCCCAGGACGGTGACATGGTTGAAGGGTAGAGATCCAGGTTCATCTCATCCCATGATACCATAGTGCTGCATATTTCAGCTTATTAGCTCTGCTTTGCCAAGCTTCAGACACTGGACTGTCTACTCCTGACTAGCGTGGAGTGCACTGGTCACATTTACCTATCTACCAGTGTTTATGAGCGCTATGACATCAATTAAGAAAGAAGACCTCAGCAAAACAGCTCTCAACCTGGAGCCCCACAGAATGGAAGGCTCTTCTTTTTAAAGAAGAGTGAGGAGTGTCTCACCTGATCTTCAGATATGCTGCAACCCCAAACACCAACAACACCACAGCAATGACGGTCACCGTAATGGCGGCAATGCTGCCTGTGAAGGAGGAAAGGCAGAGAACAGAAGATAAAGGGGTGAATGTGATGACCGCAGTAGCCAGTACCCATCTTCACCTGATCCCATTTTTCCTCCGGAAGAGGAAGAAGTTATTTACTTTGGATCATTCTGCAGGGAAGTTAGAACTAGGACAAAACCCAGGATCTTTTTTTTGTTGTTGTTGTTATAGATGAATAAAATACCTTTATTTCTGTTTATTTATTTTTATGTGGCACTGAGGATTGAACCCACTTCCTCACACATGCTAGGCTCTACCACTAAGCTACAACCCCAGTCCCAAGTCTCAGGATCTTAATTCTGTTACTAGAACATTATTTATGCCAACTGAGGTTTAGTAAATGGTCAATATTTTTTTTTTATTTTAAACAAATGGGATACATGTTGTTTCTCTGCCTGTACATGGTGTAAAGGCATACCATTTGTGTAATCATAAATTTACATAGGGTAATGTTGTTTGATTCATTCTGCCATTTTTTTCCCTCCTCCCCCACCCCTCCCACCCCTCCCCTCCCTCTATACAGTCCTTCCTTCCTCCATTCTTGCCCCCCTCCCTAAACCCAACTCCAACCCCAACACTAACCCCTCCCACCCCCCATTATGTGTCATCATCCACTTATTAGTGATATCATTCTTCCTTTGGTTTTTTGAGATTGGCTTATCTCACTTAGCATGATATTCTCCAGTTTCATAGTAAATGGTCAATATTATTTCGGTATTTCTTAAGAACTTTGGTTAGCTTGGAATTCAAAGAACAGTGTACAGCTATAATGATGATCTTTTTAAGAATGACAATGGTCAGCCACTGCTGCTGCTGTTTACAGGGATAGTGGATTTTAAATCTCTTGATGTCTTCTTCGTTTATAGGCTCTGGCTCATCTTCCATCATTTTTGAGATACTGGGAGATAAGATGTTTTATTTGTGGGTCACTACAAGTAATCTGATCATTTCTTTAAATAAACCAAACTACACAGTTGTATTTTTAGAGTCCACTTTAAAAGAGTCACTTTGGTATGAGATGCACCCATTTGAATGATGCCAGCATATCAAAGTGTTTTTTAAAAAGCACTTTTGGGAAAGGCGTCCAACTTTCATCCTTAAATAGTAAATTTGGTTTCAAAGAGAATAAAGTCAAGTTTGGTGGACAAAATAAGGTCACGGCTATTTTGTTGTTTGTTGAAGTAACCAGGTACAATTATAAAGTAACAGGAATGTTTTATTCTGTAGTTTGAAATCTGGTTCCCAAAACAACTATTAATGGGCAATTAAAAAAAAAAAACCTTTGAGCACACTGCCTTGTAAGAATAACCATACTGCCTCTGAATACTACCTCAGGCACAACACGCCTTTTGTGTGAGCTTTGGTCTAATAACGTATAAATGGCAGTTTTATTCCACCTTAGAAATGCCAAGAATCGGGCTCTTGTTCCTAATACTTCAAGTAACAGTTTGGCATTAAAGGTGGTGTTAGGGACCCACTGATTCTTTCAGTCCACTGGGAAATCATTTAGTACTTCAACAGATGAATGGGAATCTTCTTAAACACACAGGAAAAATCATAAGAGGTTTGGAGTCAAATATGTGGATTGATATGTGGTCCAACCATGATTAGCTGTGTGACCATAAGCTGTTTACTTAACCTTGCCAGCTTTTGCATTACTCACCTGCAGAGAGAGAGGAATGAGAGTGTTCTACTCACCTCATGTGGCTTTAAGGGGATTAAACGAGATGTCACCAATCTAAAGAACTATCCAGATACATGATCCCAGACCAACTCCTGACCTCATGTATTAGGTCTCAAAGATGATGACTCTTCCCCACATTTCTGGAGATTTATCATTGTAGGTAGTTTTGCCATTCATCCTTTTATTTTTTCCCTTCAAATATGAATGGCTTTTATTTATTGTTCTTTTCATTATCCCTTCCACCCAAAGATTTAGAGCATAGCTAAGAAGCAAAGCTACTTATTAACAGTTTAGTAACTCCCCAAAAGCTTTGGGTGAAAGAAGGCTATATCAGGCACCCATTTCTTAGTGGTTTATAATTTCTTAAGGAGAACCAAAGGGGATCATTGCTACCATGAAGTCAAAGACTACCTCTTAATGTCTCTATGGAGACTGACCACATTCATTCATTTCAATGAGCAAGCACACTTTGGGACACTCACATATTTATTTCTTTGCTCCTGGAGTCCTTTAGCATTAGATTAGTATAATTATCAGTATAATTCTCTTTCCCTTTTTATTATGTAAAGATAAAATTATGGCACTGAATGCTCAAATGTGCAGACGGGGTCAAGTAGAGGAAGTCTGAGGTTGGATCCTTTTACGAAACCTCCATTCCTACTTTGCAAGGCAGCTCTTAGCTTCTTGGCCTCCAAACTGTGCTGAGATCAGAACAATTCAAAAGTTCACTGAAGCCTCATAACAGCTCTTTTAAGAGCTTGTGAAAGGATTATGACCGCAAGGTAAGGAAATGGGGGTATTTTAAGATTGAAAAAGATACAGTCATTGCAATTAGGAGCAGTTAAAGAAATTGACCTTTTAATTTCTCCCTTTTTAGAAAATGGGAGAAGAAAAGGAATATAGCTGATTTGCCTATAAGACTTCTTTTTGCCCCAAGGATACTTGAATATAGAAAATCTTGGGGTTGACCTTTTTCAAAGTTTCTTCCCTAACTCTATGCAGTTGGGTCTCCTCCAACTCTCCGATTTACTGGATTTATTTATATACCATTTCTTTCTAAAGATAAATCAGGCAGTTTCTAACTCCAGCACTGTTCTTTTTTTATTGTTGTTGAGACAGCAAGGGATAAAGTGACCTGCTTCTCCTCCATGTGATGGGTGGCTCCCTAGCTTTCAGGGTAACCCACCTTTCAAATGGGGCTCCTTAAGGCTACCCTTCCTTGTACACAGACGACATCAACAAGTATGACCAGAGCTAGAAAAGTGATTGCCCACCTGATAAGCACTTGGAGGCAGTTGGGCAAAGGTATGAAGCCAAAAGGTCTGAAGTAAAAGAGTTTGTGCTTAAATATTTGGATTTCTTTATTAATTATTCTGCTACCCACTGGCCGGTCTCAGAGGGTGCTAGTCAGGGTGCCAGAATTTTCTGGAAGTAGAACTTTGCCAGCCCTGAGCCTAGAAGATCTTGTGCCCTGAACTGGCTCCCAGGTCCTCAGCAGTTGCAACCTCAGAAGTTTCCAGTAACCTCAGCTCTGGGAAGTTCCACACCTGAGGGCTTCATGATTTGAGCCTAAGAGGGTTGCTGAGCAAAGATTAGCAATGGTAACTGAAAAGGCTTTATTTCCTCCTTGTGAAAACAAATGTCATTTCCCCCGAGTTTAGTTTAAACTAATCTGGAATTCCCCTTGTCTTCCTACTCTCTCTTTTTTCGAGGTGTGGCAGGGAGAATAAAAATGAGGCAGGTGTGGCTGGAGTCAGGGGAGGCTTTACCCCAAGTGGAAGGTGTAAGGTCCTCAGTGGGCTGTGTCCTGGGAATGGAAGGATGGGACAGGTGGCTGGCATTTCAGTTCTTCCTCATTGGGGTTTGTGAGTTACAGATCGGGTATGACTCATGCTGCACAGCTCTGGAATGAACGGAAACTAAGAGAGAATTGGAGGACACTTATCTGTATGTTTTATAAGCCAAGATACAGGAATATTATACTGTGCTAGAACATTCCATTGTGCCAATATATTCTGCCTCACTGAAGAGCTGCTGAAGATCCATAAACCAAAGCCTCCTTGAATTTTGTACTTCCTGGAAGTCTGGGATTTCTCAGGGTGCCTTTCTACCACTTTCCGAATGACCCAGCACAAGAATAAATGGTCACAAGAATAACCATAACTGTCTACGTTTTGTGGGTGGTTACTTTGGGCCTGCACTGTGCCAAGAGCTTTACAGCTCTCATCATGTTTAATTCCCTTTAGGAGATGAGTGGACTTATTCCCATTTTATAGATAAGGAAGTGAAGGGCCAGGGAGGTTAAGAATGTGATTGAAGTTTGACGTCTGGTAAATGATTGATCTAGCAACTGAACCCAGTACTACTGCATCCAGCTTTTGCATTTTAAATCATCAATACACTTACCACCTCCAGCCCTTTTCTCAGCTCATCAGCTCCTACTCTTACTTGAAGATCTAACTATCAACACTTCTGAGAAACATTCTCTTACACTCCCAAGCAAGCCACAGAGCTGCTGTGTCTCTGGTCTGATTCCTTCTTCATCTACCTTATAGCACTTTCCATTTCTTTGTAAGCTTTTAGCACCAAACACAGTGTCTAGCCCACAGTGTCTATCTACCTCTTTTATTTGATATTAAACAAACAAATGTGTTGGTGGGAAAAAGTGATAACTGGAAGTTTTCTGACCCCAATCACTGTGCTAAGAAAGTTCTCGAGCAGCAGTCTCTGCACCTGCTCATTTTGGAATCCCCTGCTCTAGGTCTTGTCTGAGTCCTTATTCCTGTGGTTCTACCACGCCAGTCCTCTGCCCTCCACACTGTACCTGTGAGTCCCCAGGGATGACTGGAGGGGTACTGATTTAGAAATATCCAAAGAGAGTCAGATGATCCTATGAAGCAGCCCCAGCAAACTCCTAAAAGGCTATGCTGCTATTCAGTTCTGGTCAGGCAGTGTGGGGATCAACTGTAGGATCATTTTTTTTTCCTTATTTTTAATTATTGTAAACAAATGGGATACATGTTGTTTCTCTGTTTATACATTTTAAGGAGCCTCTCTCCCCATGTCTACATATCATCCAAAGACGGGTATGCTTTCTCTTGATCACATACTTGGAGAGACTTTGCTCCTCTCTATTCACCGTCCCCAACACTTAACTGAAAGTGCCCTCTGATCTTTAGGGGTTTAGCAATATTCCCAAGTCCCTCTTCTCATTGAAGGATTTCCTCCCTGCCCTTCCCTTTAAACATGAAAGTAACGCTGCATCTGAACTCTTTGGCAGAACTATTCACAATTATATCCAACATGAAAATATTAGGATGTGCTGAGGTGAAGCTAAGTAGGCTGTGGAAGACAGAACTAAACTAGACTCTTAAAAAGGTTTGCTCTTTCTGTGAGAGCTGGGGGTGGAGAAGGTGTTGGTAGAGTTCCCAAGGTGAAAGAAAGGTGTGTGCCTCACTCCCTGCCCATAGTTCCTACTCTTGACCTGCAGGCTCCTGGAGAATTCAGCAGTCTGTGTACTTAGAAGGTGCATGCCAGAGGTTGACCAAGGTCGTGGGAGTGTGTGCATGCCTCTGTGATCTATTTAGAGAAGAGTGTTGAACAAACCTCTTGACTGTTCATCACTATTCTTGCTCCTGGTCCAGAGATTCAGGAAAAAATGGAGAAAGGAGCAGGTGGCCACTTCAGAGTGTGCAGCAGCTCTGTCAGTCAAGGTCACCAACAGGAAAGGAACACTGTGTCTCAAAGGAATTCTTTCCCTCTCAAAGTTTGTGTCTGTGGATATGCTGGAGGATGGAAGTAAGTGACTGGTGAGGAAAGGGGCTTGACAGACCGTGCGTGCCTGAATCTCTATGTATTACACTAGGCTCTTCCATCTTTTTTTTTTTTTTTTAACCAGAGATTGAACTGAGCCACATCCCCAGCCCTTTTTTATATTTGATTTAGAAACAGGGTCTCACTGACTTGCTTAGCACCTCACTTTTTCTGAGGTTGGCTTTGTACTTGTGATCCTCCTACCTGAACCTCCCAAGCCACTAGGATTACAGGCATGTGCGACTCCACCTGCTAGGCTCTTCCATCTTTAGGACAATAGCATCCTTCCTTCCAAGAACGAAAATGACAATAACAGTAATAATCAATAGGAAAAACAGAAATAGCAACTGATGCTTTCTTGTTACGTACTCTGTACAGGGATTTTCTATGGGCTTCACTTAATCTAATTCATTTAAGTCTCCTGAGCACTCTGAAATGTTCTCCTTATAGAATCCTGCTATCTCCATTTTACAGCTGGGGAAACCGAGGTACATGTGAAGGGCCAAACTACACAACTGGTACTTAGAAGGGCAGGGGTGCAAGTGCTGACTCAGAGTCAGTGCTGCTGCCCACTGGGCTCTCCTGCTGCCTTGGGCTTAGTGACAGATCCGGGTACACTTTTAGACAAAACCGCAGCTCTGGTCATCCTGTCTGCTTTTTGTTGGATGTCTAGGAGTCAGGGCATGAGTTGTATTTGGGTCCTCTTGTAGGAACTGTTGAAGGTGAGTCAGAGCTGAATAATTCATTGAAAGGAGGACTAATTAGAAGTGGATAGCAGTCACAGGACAGCCACCTAAACAAGATCCATGTCATTGGTTTCCAGCATGTGTTGTGGCCTAAAAGAGTTGTAGAGAGCTGCCACATGCAGTTCAGTCATTCCTTGGTGTCCATGAAGAACTGGTTCTAAAATTTCCTGTAGATACCCAAACCCAAGGATGCCAAAGTCCCTTATAAAAAATAGTGTGGTATTTACATATAACTATATACACTTCCAATACACTTTGAATCATCTTTGGATCACTTATAATACCCAATGCCATGTAAATGCTATACAAATACTTGTAGTACTGTATTGTTTAGGAAATAATAACAAGAAAACGTCTGTACATATTTAGTACAGATGCAATTTATTTTGTTCGAATATTTTTGATGGGAGATAAGTAAATACAGATGACTGACTGTATATTAAATAACCCAAGATATATGGTAACTGTCATTTGCTTTGGTGATGGTGGTGGTAATGGTGATGGTAGTGGTGTTATTGCTACTGCTGATGGTGTGTGTGTGTGTGTGTGTGTGTGTGTGTGTGTGAAAACATTGTAAGACAGGGAAGAAATGGTGAAAAAAGAAAACTTCAGTTCCCAAATACTACTACCTAGGCAAATACTGATTTTGTTGTTATTGAAGTTGCTTTGACTTTTGGCATTGGGTTCTGCTTGAATTTCACTCCTGTTTTTTCTCCTGCTATATTCCAAGCCAAGGGAAGCTAAGTTTGTCTCCTTCATATGTCCGATCAATCCCACAAGCCTGTTCTGAATGAGCTCATGAACTCCTCTTGAGCTGGGACAGTGTGGATATAGAAAACAACAGGCCACATCTCTGAAGTTTCTCTACCCAAATGCAAAGACAAGCATCAGACCCTGGGAGCCAAATAGGAGAGTGCAGGATGGGATGGACAGAGAGACAGGAAGGTAAGTAGGATGTGGGTGGCACCAAACTCTGTATTTCTACCGGTAACAGAAAGAAGTAAAGCTGAGAGTCTATTAAAACTGGAGCAGTCTTGGGAAGAGGTGGGAATGAAGTTATTCTCTGAAGCATGGGCAGGATTTGGACAGATAGCAGTGAAGGCTCCAGTGGGGACCAGCTAGGAGAAGAGACACCTAATGTTTCTGGGCTTGAAGCATCAGTACTGGGCATGGAAACAGAAGCACCTTGACCGGAGTCCTTATCTTAGAAATGGGCCAATCCCTGCCCTTTCCAGTTCCTGGGGATACAGGGAGGAGCAGATGAGATGAGGTGCTTTGAGAACTATCACAAATGTAGGGTAGGGGGCTGTTGACATCTTTGTATAGCTCAGCCTCTTTACTTTACAGATTAGGAGAATGAAATACCAAAGGAATGACTTAGCAACTTTCCCAAGGTCACATGGTTTACAGAAATGACATAGCTAGAAACTAAGTCTACACAAGAAGGTATCAAGGAAATTAATAGGGGGACCATGAAAAGGATTGGTCCTTGGTATCAAGTCACGGGGAACTCTGAAAGCCAGTCATGGTGTTGGATCTTGATAATGTGGGGAACAGGGCCTACAGTAGTGTTTTGGGGAGAGGGATGCACCATTTTTTGTAGAATCTTATAAACCTCTGGGAATTCACTCCTGGATGGCTGCTACTTTGAGCCTTCTTTTTCTAGATGTTTGCTTTTACTCTGTGTGGCACAATTTAGTGAATTTATTCTAGTATACAACTGATACTGACATCTGTAGCTGTGGGTAGTTATGCATATCATGCATACAGGATAGAGATGTATGAAATACACTGTTAAACTAATGATTTCATGTGAACACATTTGGCCTGCTCTCCAGATTGGAAGTTCCTGAAAGCTAGAAACACCAAATTGTGCTTCCTTATTTGTCTAGGCTCAAAATAAGTAATTCATAAAATAACTTATGTCTTCTGACGTGTAGCTATTTTTTTGTATTGAACTTTATTAGTAGCTATGATGCAAGGGAGAGCATCATATGAGGCATTTATGAGGCACGTAGCTTGCAATTCAAATATTCTACAGAAATGTTTTTAATTAACACAGCCGAAGCCTGTTTCTTTAAGTTTGACCTTTTCCCAAAAAATCTTCCCTAAAAATCTTTAAATCATTAAATGACTAGTCATTTCTTCACACAGAATGTAAGAAGTAAACTTTATCAATTAGCCAAACATTATTACAACTGGAATCTTTTGCCTCATGTTTATCCTCTCATCTAGAAGTTAGTTAGTGGGAAAGATTGGTTAGTGAACAGAATTGGGATCCAAACTTTGGGGCAGGATTCATATCTGATTCTACTTCATGTAATTAGAAGACCTGGTTTGGGGACTGGCTGTAGTTTTATCTAAAAAGCATTTGGCCTACTTAAAGCTGATAATACAGAGTAGAAATATTAATCTTGGCTGAGATAATGGAAGATGTGCACTCACACAAGCCAGATGCTTCCTTCATCTTCCTTCGTGTCCTTCTCTTTTGAGGGCACATTAGCTGTACTTTAAGGAGTAGGGGGTGTGGAGCCTAGGTTTGCAATTAATGCAAACCAGGGTATGTGCAGTCAGGACAGGTCTCAGTTACCATGGTTTTAAAGTGTCTTTACTTTCTTACAATTATCTTTTCCAACACAATTGAGACCTTTTTCTTACTTTGAATTTATTTTAACTACCTCTTTAGGTCACCTAGTCTCAGTTCTCCTTTGACATGTGTAATACAATCTAAATGGGATTTCCAAGAATGGTAAATGTTCCTCATCCCCTTTTCTCAAAGCACAGTGACTGTCTTCCACATTGCATAGCCGGTACCACACAGCAGCTCCTGCTGGGTGGTGCAGGGGAGCACTGATTTTATTCAATTGGCCTCAGGGTGCTCCCTGCACCAAAACTGCAGGGAATGAGGGACATTAGGGCCAGGTTGGGGATTCCAACTCCTAAGTCATCTTTTGTGAATGATGCATGGGGGAGAATAATATATTACAGAAAATTTGCCACTGTCTTGTCCTGAGCTGTCATTTATCTCCATGGATGCCAAGAGAGAGGGTTTTTGTCATTGTTACCTCTATGTTACTTCAGTAATGAAAATCTCTATTACTTCAATGATTACTTCAAAATCTGACTATATATGAAACAATCCTAAGGGGAGAGATAAGTCAGATTTTTGAAATAAGGACTTTTTTTGGATTGCTCTCCTTTTATTATTTCATTATTTTCTAGTCATCTTTTTTTTTATTGGTTCTTTTTAGTTATACATGACAGTAGAATTCATTTTGATATAATTATAAAGGCATGGAATATACCTTATTCAAATTAGGACTCCATTCTTGTGGATGTACAGGATGGTGGGATTCATTGTGGTGTATTCATATATGTACATAGGAAAATTATGTCAGATTCGTTCCACTGTTTTTCCGAAAAGGATGATTTTTGAGAATCATCCAGTCACAGGTGAAGGCCCATTTCCTCTGGGGTTAGGCAGCCTTAGCAAGCAAGACCTTTTATACCATCTGCTTTTCTTTTGGTTCAGAGGACATAAGTAATAAGGAAGGGTGGAACTCTCAGTGCTACGGTCTTTACTCTATTTGCCAAACAATGTGCAAATTTATTGTTTTTATCAAGGAAACTGAGTAGGGAACAGAGAATTACAGTTTCAGGTCACCTGTCCCAATACCTTCTTGGCAGCGATATTGACGTCATTACTGTAGTCCCAAGGACTCATGGATCTCCTGGGAACCATTAACTAAATTTAGCCTTGTCTTCATGTAATAATCACCAAGGCCATGTAGGAACCTGCTTTTGGACACTGTATTTACTAAGTTTTAATTTCTCCCAGACTCTGGCCCTGAAAGTTTAAGAGTTAAAAATACTGGAAAGAAAAAATAATTTCCAAATTCTAATGAAAGTTAAGGGAAGAGTACAACTGTCTACTATTGGAGGCAGGTGAGCCCCAGGCTTAATTCTATCACTCAACTTTATTTGCCCCAGTTCCCCAAAATGCTTTTCTTTCTGGCTAGAAATCTCTAGTTCTTCCAGTTCTCTAACCCTTGCCTTTGAATTTCCTAAGTTTTCTGAAAGTGTTACTGTTTCAAATGTGAACAGAGTTATTTTTCTCCTTCACACTTTTTGGTTATCCTTTTCTATATTGTACTGTTGGCAGGTACTTAAATGGACTTTTATTGCCTAATATGTACAGTAAGTATCCTTTTGGGAGTCTTAAAGTGTTTTACAAACATTCTAAGTTTTCAAGTTAAGAAAATCAAAGTCTAGAGGAGTCAAAGCTCTTGCTGGTATCCACTTGGGAATTAAGGACCCAACTGTAATAATAATAGCTAACATTTATTTAGTGCTAACTATATAAGAGGCACTTTATATACTTATCTTATTTAATCCTAAGAAAAATCCTGTAGAACAGGTACAGTATTATACTCGTACCTTCAACTTATAGATTAAGAAAACTTGACACCCAGTGATAAATGAACTTGCCCCTCAGCTTCCCAACTAGCAAATGGCAACAGTGAGATTTGAGCCAGGCAGTCTGATACTTGCATTCTTGACTTCCTGGAGTCTGCCTTTGGAACGACTCCACAATTCCTCCAAATGGAAATATAATAAAGTATTTTTGATGCCCAACTCTCATGAATTTACTGAGTTTTTATGATTTTAATGTAAGTTCACCTTCATCTTTGAACCTGTGGTCTAACCCTGAAGACTATGAGGTTAATCATGAAAGCAAGATACTACCAAATAAAAGGTCATCTTTTATTGACCAATATTTTTCTTTTCTAGGACCTGAGAAACAAGGCATGCTGAGGATAGTATCAATTCAGTATTTTTTATGTGGTTTCCTGATATACTACTCTGGACTCAATTCTCTGGGATGGGATTTTTAGATCCTTTTCTGATAAGTTGAGGGCGTGATGCTGATCTACCCTCACTTCTCTGACCAGTTACCTTGTAATTAAAAAGGCATACTCTTTGAGTTGGAAGGTGATGGTAAAGGTTCACACTGGATATGGAATCAGGAACATTCCAATCAGTTTTCCCAATGAGCCAATAAGCTGTAGATTCATTGACAACAGTAGTTGTGCTTATAAGCTAAATCTCTCTTTCTCAGTGAAGCATTTCCAAAATCACTTTAGTCATCTATTATTGGTGAAAGTATTTGAAACAGAAAATTGTTCCAGGGGGACAGAAACTCTCCAAATGTAATAAAAGGTGACATTGGGATAATTAAAATATATGATGGAGTTGTCTTGCTACTAGATGACAACAAATGGTAAATAGTTGACTTTATTACCTTGACATATATATTTCAAAGGGCATTCTGGAAATATTTCAAAACTAGATTAAGATTTAGGTAGTAAAAGTAAGCCAAAGGAGAAATGTAAGTAGAGATGAGAATTCAGAATAATTTTTAACTAAAATAAAATCTGACAGTTGGAGCTCCTTATGGGAGTTTGCTTTGCTTTAGCTAGCTTTGAGGTTTAGCATAAGTTTAAAGAATTGGGCCGAAAAGAAAAAAAATGAAACTGCAGGCTTATAACAGTAACCATGGCAGCGCATGGGAAAGTCAAAGTAGGAAGCAGAATGATGGGAAAAGAAAGGTGTGAGGGGACATGGGGAGTGAGGGGAGAAGCCCAGAGTGACTGCAGAAAGTCATTGAGACTGTCAACTGTGATGACAGCATGACAGAGTATCAGAGGTGTCTCTGTGTGCACAGTGAGACCCTTCAACTTTTCTTCATTTTCAATTTAAAGGTCAGGATTTATAAGGCTAAGGAAATAAGTGGATTTATGATCTTACACTTGATATTTCATCACCAAAATTCACTCATTTATTGACTGATTGATTCACTGAGCATTTACTGAGCACCTACACTGAGATAGGCGCTCTTGGGTGCTGAGAATACATTTGTGAACCCAAACAGACAAAGCTCCATCCTTGTAAAGAGGTGAAGGCAGTGAACTAGGAGCCACATGGATAGGTATATAATCACACACCATGAAGAAGAGATGTGACTGAGCTGGGGCAGTTTATAACTGTGAGACTGGAGCTGGATTGGGGGCCCCACAAGAAAAATCCAGAGCAAGTGATGTTTGAGCTGAGATCTGAGGAATAAATTGAAATTACCAGGCAAAGTGCTGTGTCATGAGAGGATTCAGGCAGAAGCATCCCAACAAGTGAAGACCCTCTCTGACAGAGCAGCAGGTTGGTGAACCTCAGAGGCAGCCAGCATGGGTGCTGTGAAGAGGGAGAGGCAGGGGTGTGGATGACCCAGGTGTGGCAGATAGAGGCCACCTTGAGGCTTGGGGACTTCACCCTAAGAGCAGGGGATGCCCTCAAGGAACTGAGATGTAGGCCATAGCAGGTTATGTGTGACCTGATCAGAGTTGTATTTTATCATTGCTCTGGGTCTGGTTTGTACAGAGAACAAGTCAGACTGGGGAGACTGGTGATGGGGAGGAGAGGAAGGACCAGTTAGGAGTTGATGCTGTGGGATTATGGGAGTTTTTGACCTGAGAATGAGTATAAAGAGAAGTGGATGAGTTTGGCATCTACTAACAATTCAAAATCAACAGACTTAGTGAAAGAGAGGAGATAGGAAATAGAACAGAGAGAAATGGAAAGCTGTGAGTGCCGTTCATTATACAAGGCCCAGGCCTGGGCAGGTACAATGATCTGATATTTATAAAATGGAGCCCATGGATTACTGCTTTCTGATACATTCTGGGTATTCTAAAAGAATATGATCAGGAAACTTTAACATTCTTTTATATGGTTGTCTTACAATTGTATTTTATATTAAATCATTGTTTATACCACGTTTAACCTATTTTTAAAATGTTTTTAAACATGATGGTCATTAATTCACTAGGATATAACTATTTTCACTCCCTAACATTTTCTAGGCATACTTTAAAAAATTAACCTCTTTTTTTCTTTCCTATCAGGTTATTATTTTTTCAAACCTTTATTTGTCATGAGGGATATGGATGTCCGGTTGAGCAAATGTCCCTCACAGGTACACAGTGATGTCTTGATGTCTGTACTGCTCAGTGACCTCGACTTAAGGGTACTTATTAGCACAGCTCATACTATAAATGCTGGAGTTCAACCAGCAATTTAAATTTCAAAGGATTTCACCAATTTCCACAATTTCATGTTCTATTTGTAATAAAGAATACAGGACCGCATAAGACCAGGGACACATGGATCCTATGGACAAAAGAGAACATACACTTTGCAGAGAGAAGACTGACTATAATTTTAAAGTTTGCATGTGTAGGCACTGATGACATTTTGAATGTAACTTGATTTGCAATGTTAGTTCATCCCCCAAGTATTCATTGAGTCCTAAACTGTGCATAGAACCACTCATTTTCATTCAGAGGATGAAAAGCAAACTGTAGTCATGGTTTTCACACATGAAGAGTTCTCATTTAATAACACAAGATCACCCACATTTAATATGTCACATCTTTCTTTCTTCCTTTAAAAGTCAAAGGCTGAAAAATGAAAATCAATCAAAACTCATTTCTTCTGCTATGGCCACCTGCTTCTCCTCCAACTGAGCAGCTCTACCCCTTAGACCCAGCTGGTGACATCTGACAAGATCCCATGTAGCTCATTTCCACAGTAGTGCTGGGGGCTGTCAGTCCTTCCTTTACTTTGTATCTCTACTGCTTTAGGTCAGATGGGTCAGTGAGGGAACAGGATTTAGGATGAGTGGGGCCTGGCCTGGTGACTCACTGGAGAACTTGAGTAAGCCAGTTAATCTCTTTGGACCTATTCTACCACCTGCAGAACCACTGAGCTCCCCTCAATCGATGATTCTGAGGATCAGATGAGGGCTACCTGTCAGGGATGAACCCAATTTTTAAGTAAGCCTCTTATGGATATATATGCCATTTCTTCTGCCCAGGATGAACGTTTTATAGGCAATTGTCATAGTTTGGTATGCCCAAAGGACTTGAAAGATTGCTCTCTTTTATTCAGTTTATATCTGAGAACCCTTAATGTTAGGGTAGCTAAGTGACATGGCCCATCATTGACAATGATAAACCAGAAACCGGGTATAAACTGCTATATATGTCTTAAGTCCTGAACTGCCAGCAACTTGCCCTATATATTTCTCCTGTCATTTGAATGCAGGAGAAATTAAGCTAGACTCAGAAAATCAAGGCTTGAATGTTTTATCTTATATGTGGAAGTTAAAGCAAAATAAGGGAAAGAAGGCAGTGGGGTAAGGGTAGGGGGTCGGATATCATAAATATATAGGGAAGATCAGTGGATCTTCTTTTGTAGAAGGTAGAAAACAAGAGGGACAGGAAGGATGGGAAAGGGGAGGAAATAATGTTATATGCATATATAAATATACCAAAGGAAATTTCATCTTTGTGCATACATAACCAGTACCAATCAAAAATATATAAATAAAGGAATGATCAGAAGATCAGTAGAGCAAAGGAAGGAGAATAGGGGAAGGGAGGAGGGGAGGAAAAGGTGGGGATTTAAATAAAATTCCTCATGTGTACTATTTTGTCAAAATGAACCCAACTACTATGTATAACTATAATGCTTTAATAAAAATATATATAATTCTTAGCAAGAGCTGAGTCAAAGCCTTTGGTAACTATATTGTTCTGTTGAGTATAGCTAATCACCTTATCACTCCCTGTGGTTCTCCAACACAAATACTGAGGTGCCTTTCTATTTCATTTGCAGTGTCTCTCTCTGTGCAGTCTGGGATCTGTCAAACTATGTTACTTTCTATGCCCTGTACATACTATACTGTAAACTCCAGGAGAGAAGTGACTGTATTATTTATGGCTATATTCCTAGTACTTAGCCAGATACTCACAGTAAAAGTTCAGTGTTTGTTAAAGATGGTGGATACTTTATGGTGAATGTAATAATGATGATAACTGCTACAGCAAAACAACAACAACAATAATAATAATAGTGAATAGTAGTAAAATGCCAACCATAATCATTGATAAAGACACTGCTTAATAGCCAAATTTATTATCTCATCCAAACCTTAGAATAACTCCATCATGCAGATGCTAACCTTATTCTATCTTACTGATAAAATAGGTTCAGAGAGATTAAACAACTTCCCTGGTGCTAGCTGATAGATTCTTCAATTCATTTGTTCAACAAATGTTATTGAGAGTCTGCCATGGGTCAGGCTGTGTTCTAGGAGCTGGGGTTAGAGCCTACATCTTCCTCCTTGTGAACAAGGCCACTGCTTTCCTGGACCTGACAGTCTAGTTGAAAACAGGCACTCCCCTCATAAAGGAGATAAAGTCAGAAAATAGTAGGCAATTAAAAGATAAATAAAACCAGGCAGAGGGATCAAGAGCAATGGGGTTGCTATTTCAGAAAAGGAAGTAAATAAAGGCTTGCCCTGACAATGGAGAGAGTCATTAAAGATCTGGAGAGACAATGTTCAGGCAGGGACAACAGTAAGTGCAAAGGCCCAGGCAGGAGTATTATTCTCTGTATGTTCAATAAACAGAAAGATTTGAGAGTGAAGGAAGATGAGAGCAGAGGCCATGCGGGTTCAGACCATGTTGAGTCTTGTGAGCACAATACAGACTTTGGTCTTTACTCTGATTCAGAGGGGAGGCAATTATAGAGTGTTAGAGTCAAGGAGCAACAGAATCTGTTCTGAGCTTTTTAAAAAAATAACACAATTTATTTATCCCAATATATCCAAAATGTTGTTATTTCAACATACAATCAATCTAAAAATTACTGTTTCCATTCTTCCTTTAGTGCTAGGTCTTGGAAATCCAGTGTGTATTTTACATTTACAGAACATCTCAATTTGAACTACACATTTTCATATGCTCAAAGCCACATCTGGCTATTGGCTGCTGCATTGGCAGTGCAGGTGTCAACCTAATAAGGTGGTCCTCACTTCACTTTTGACCTTATAGAACTCAGACACAAAGATGGACATGAGCACCAGTCATATCCTTGGAAAAGGGGATCAAGGTCACAGGAGCGTTTGGATTCTGAATTCCTCCTCTGACTAGAAGGCTGTTGGGGTTGGTTATCAGAGAGCACTGCAGAGTTCAGGACAAACATAAAACAGATCCTAAAGTCCTGCGAGTTTTAAAAGGCTCTCTGACAAGGGTGTGGTGAGTAGTGAGACCAATTACAGGAACAGTAGAGTAATCCACGTGAGGGATACAGAAGGATAAGAGGGGATCAGTGCAGATGGGATGGGTTAGACATGGAGTATATGAGGAAGAAAAGAGTCTAGGATGATTACCAGGGTCTTGGTCGAAGGAACTGAAAGAAGAGAGGGTAAGACCCAGGGAGGAGCACACTTAGAGGTGAGGAACTCATCTCCTAGGCTTTCATGATATAAAACAGGGATAGAATTTTATATCTCAGCGTAATCAGGATACAGATGTCATTTAAAGTCATTGGCCAGGATGCAATCATCTCAAGAGTGAGTATGGAGAAGGAGCGGGACTCCAGGATGCAGAGATCCTGGAGGGAAGAAGGCAGGAGTGGCCCTGGGGTGCTCAACATGGACAGTGCAGCAGGGTGAGGGGGTGGAGTGAGGCAGAGGACAGAATAGGTGAAGAACAAAAACAGAACCTGTCCAGGAGCTCTAGTGGAGGCAGTGGTTTAAAAATGAAGGCAGTCACCATGTCATCATTGACTGGGTCAATGGCTGCTGACAGGTTGGGTCAACCCAGTCCTGTTAATTAACCACCAGAGATGAAAAAGTGGATGGCACTGATTCCTCACCAAGGGCAGTGTGAGTGCTCACAACTGGGGGCTGGAGCTCTGCAGCATTGTGTGTGCAACATTACCTGTCAGGCCCTGAGCCTCACCTTCACACACAAGCACTAGGAACAGCCTTGCCAAATCCCCTTTTGCTCTCCTTAAGCCCTAATCCTCTTTATCTCCTGCAGCTCAGCTGCTAGCCCCCTCCACCAGGGAGCCTTCCCCAATCCCTGTAGTAGGCTTAGCTCCCAAAGCATTTATTTACCTTGCCTCAGAATTATTAATTGGTGACTATGTTCTGGTATGTGTTGAGCAGAGGAGTCCTTGGATTAATAGAAATATGCTGTGTGAACCCACTTGAAATAAGCCAGATGACCACACAAAAATTTGGTCTTATGCTGCCACTCCCAGAGGCAGCACATGAGTCTCTAAACAAGAACATCCCTGGTAGTCACCAGAGGCAGAACCTCAAGAGGAGCAGTGCAGTAATGTTGGGTGGTGACAGGGACTTGATTATGGGTTAGGAATCTGGCTCTGGGCCCAGTTCTGCCACTGAACTGTGTGACCTTCAACAAGATACTTTGAACTTCTGGGATGGAGTTTCTTCACCTTTGAAGTGAACAGATTGTACCACTTTGTCCCAAAGATCCTTCCACCCATCTCAGTTCATTCTCAGAAACTAAGGGTGTTGAGAGTTCCCTGTGTTTGTGTCCTTTCTCTCCTTGAACTACGGAAAACTCAAAGACTCAAACATCAGGTCTTACACTCTGCATAAAGCACAATAAACACTATTTCATTTACTAGATCTTAAGGGAAAATCCTCTCTGGGCTGTGAAATGTACCCAGTTTCATGCTTGGTTATCTCCTCCCCACCTGCCATGCCAGTCTTTTCTCCATCCATCCAAACAGTCCTTCATTCATTTACTCTGGAGTTCCTACTGTGTGCAAGTTCCCTAGAACCACAGAGGTTCATGGCCCAATTCTACCACTAATTTGTGCCTCATGACCCAGCTGAGTTGAAGATATCAAGACATGTGGCCTAAAAATCAAGATGAAATAATAGAACAGAGCTCTTTAAAAATCCAAGAAACCAGAGTACTTGTAGAAAAGAATGGATGTGTCAGTTATGAGGATTCAAATATGCCAAGCTCAGACTTTTTTTCAGGACTATTGATCTTCCATGTCTAGACTATGCTGGAGGGGACAGAGAGTAGAGAGAGGGAAAACGGTTGGAAAACAGAAGTAGTGCACAGAAGTGTGAGCAGAAGACTGAATCAGGAAAGAGAAAAGTGATGGGGGTCATGCCTACAAGGCCGTACTCAGATGTCCCCTTTGTAAAAGACAGTCTTTAAGATACCCACGCAGCTCCAAGTATTCCTCTATGCCATCGATGTTACTCTCATGATCAGAGTGAGGGGTGTGGGGGTTGGGATAAAGACAGAGACAGAAGGCACATACCTATAGCACTGTGGTAAGTGCTGGCCTGCAGGTATAAACAGGGTGCTAGTGGGGCAGGGACTGGATGACCTCCTTCGGCCTCTGCAGTTCTACCCTCCACCCTTCTCTGAACAGTCATCCTGGAGGCTGACCTGTGGGGACTACACTAGTGGGTTTCTTTGTTCTTGGTTTCTGGGTCCACATCAGGGAGAGGGGGAGGGGAAGGGAGAAAGATAGGGGGAGGGGGAGAGAGGAGAAGCGGGGAGAGGGAGAGGGAGAGGGAGTGGAAGAGGGAGAGAGAGGGCAGAGTATTTATTCCCTTCCCAGGAAGTTGGCCTTGGATCAGTGGTATCCCTCAACCAAGAATCACTGCTCCCATCAAGACAGTCTCTTCTTCATGTCTCTCCCCTCCAGATTCTGGTCACGACTCCCTCCTTCCCTCTCAGGCCTGACCCATAACTGTCCTGTGATCACAACCCCCCCGTGAATCTCCTGTTCCCCTGTCAGACTTTGTAATTAGTTCCTTTATTTCTCAGTTTGCATGTCCCTCTTGCTGGGACCCTCACTGATATTCTGAGCATTCTGAAACAAGAATTACCATTCTTGGGACTTTTTCCCTTACTGCACTGTGGACTCTTCCAGGAGGCACCAGGTCTTCGCTAATCTTAGTTCTGTCTTCATGCCACACTGTCTAGCATGGTTTTTACTTATAGTGCTCGTTAATCATTTGTTGAAAGATGTAGATTTCTTCTCAGTGACAGCCTTTCATTTGACCCTCGCTTGTCATGCAAGATCCTATCCAGAATATTCTAGCCCATGCTGGTCACAGGCCCACCCAGGGGAAGGGCTGCAACTCCCTTGCCCCCTTCACCTTCTGGCTATTCTCACCTCACTGTATCTCAGCCAAATGACCCAAGCTACCCTCAAAGGCTTTTCCTACCCCAAACCCTAAAATTTATAGCTTTACATTGACAGCAGATAGATGCAGCCTCAGAAAAGACCCTAAATAGTGCCTCACCATAATTTCCAAGATTGCAAAATGAAGATAAAAACAACAACTTTACAGGTTGCTGGGAGAATAAAAACAAATGTTATACCCTGTAAAATGTATTGTCTTTCTCATGAAGTACATCAGTGACAATAAAGAATAAGCAAGCTCTCTCTACCCCCACCCTACTTCAACTGGTTCCCAAGCGGTAAACACTTCTTTAAAACACTGAGCAGAATAATAACTAACATTTCCTGAGCACTTACTCCTTGCCAGGAACTATTCTAAGCATTTTATATGTCATCTCATTTAATCTCCTCAAGAACAGTATGCAGTAGAAGCTATTCTGTGCCCATTTTACACGCGAGAAAAGAGAAAGGCACAAAGAAATGAAGTCACTTGCCCAAGTTGGAAGTCAGAACAGAAATCTTGGAAGCTTGACCCAAGGGCATGATGTTAATCCTCTCAACTATACAGTATCACTCTTTTACAATCCCTGTGACATTATAAGAAGACAAAACAGGTAGGTGACCGTCAGCTACAATGAATAATATGTCATGTGGAAATTATCAAGTGATGAAAATTAAAGTTTGCATTCTTGTGGAAATTCTTGCAAGATATCATTATCCCTAGGAGTCACACTCGAAACTCAAATCATGTCTGGGTAACAACTGGTTCTTAACATCTCAGCATAGGCAAGAACACTTGTGTTTTCTAGATGGAGACTCACCTGAACTTAATGCGTGTTCCACCTCCTGCATGATCAGAAAAGTGGTGGTGGTCTCAGACTCGCATATCACTGTGTCTGGCTCAGTTTCCTGCTGTGTTTTATCCTTGGGCACTGGCACGGCTGTGACCCGGGAAGTGGTTGTGTGACCAGAGCTGTGCTCCTCTGTTGGGGACTCTGGTGCAGCTGAAGCTTCTGTGGGCTGGGTGCTGGTCACAGTGGTGCTGTGGTTGGAGGTGATAGAGGGAACCTCAGGAGGTGAGGCTGACGATGAGGAGGAGGAGGGTGAAGATGCCGGAGCTTGAGGGGTGATGGGTGTAGGGGCCTGTGACCCTGCAGCTGGCATGCCTACTTCAGGACTGCTGGCGTTGTGCTCGTTGGGTGTGGGTGTCAAGTGTACCACACTGCTGGTTGATGAGAATCCAGGAAGTGAGGGGTCTGGGTTTGTGCCTTCCCATTTCGAGGCTGGGCTGGTGATTGCCGCTTCTCTGGGTTCAAGGGACACATGATTGGGCAGTGAAGATGTCGGAGCTGATGCTGTGACTGGGAGTACCGAGGTATTGTGAATGCTGCTGGCTGAGGACGCAGTGAGGGCCGCCGGGTTCTGTGCAGAGCTGTTCCAGGTGGAGGCGGAGGCCGATGGGGTAATTTTTGCCGGAAGAGAAACAGGCAAGGAGGTTGACGTAGGCAGGCTCTGGACCCTCAATCCTGTGAAAGAGCCAGTACAAAGGTGTTTTATATGTGAAAATCACGTAATGCGTGAAATAGCAGCGAGGTGCCTGGACTGCAGCTGTTTTATAGTACTGTCGCAGGTATTTCTCATTTTACACTGTGCCCTCCATGATTGTGAAGGTGACTTTTAAAAAAAATATTCTTCCCACTAATTACTTTCCCCTTGCTTTGTGACTCTCTGTAAGAACCAGCCTGAAGGCTCTGTAAGAGCAATTAGTGGGTCAGTCAGCTTAGGACCAGCAAATAAGTGGAGTGAACTAGACTCGCCCTCTGCTTGCTTAAACCAGTGTTCTCCCAGGGTGAGACCCTCCCTGGATGGCTGGAGTGTTGGCCTCACAACATCTGGGAGGATGCTGAGGTGTGTGCAGTGGGGAGAGAGGAAGGTGTGGTCGGATGTGCTTGCTGACTGGCAGGAGGGGAGGCTGTGTCGGCAGAGGGACTTCAGTTCCAACCCACTCTGCAGCAAAGCCAGAGGACCTCCCTGACTGGTATTCCCTGTCTCTGTCCCTTGGGCACTTAGCACAGGGAGGCAGGGCCTGGTGGCTGTGAGGAACACATATGTGAGCCCATTTCCAGCCAAGGAGGAAAGAGGTGAGCGATCTCAGAACAGAAGCTAGAAGGAATAATCTGAGGTTTAGAAATATTTTCTCAGACTGCAACCTAGTTGGCCAAAATTCTAGCCTGGGGTTTTTACCATCCTTTCATTGTGCCAAGTGCTCTTCACGTTTTGTAGAATTTAGAGTTCCTTTTCTGTCCCTCCCTCTCATCCTTCATTTACCCATCTGTTTCATTCATTCATTCATTGTCTACTGAGTGGCTTCTATATGCTAGCTAATACTCTGGTAGACATAGGGTTAGGATCTCACTTTCTAGGTAATACAAATCTTGTTTGCCTCCCCATACCCTTTTTCTTCCCCCAACTAGCTTTCCCCCTACTCGTTTCCATCTCAGTAGATGGGACCCCCATTCACAAAGTCGCTCATTAAAACCTGGAACACCATCCTTCCTGCATCTTTATCCCTCACACACCAGGTCAAATTAATTAATGAGTCCTGAGGATACTACCTTGAAAATGTCTGGTGTTATTGGAGGGTAAGACTCTTGGCTCACTCTTTGTTATTCCATCATGACATATGACCACGGCTGATATGTTGTTAGTTTTCAACTATTTAACTTACATACCCTGACAGATTTCCTTGGAGCGGGCACATAGGTAAAGGCCAATCAAGTTCAAGATTCAGAAGGAGGAGAACATAGACTAGATACCAGAATAGAAGAAAGGGTAAAAGACCAATCGGGAGGCATTCAGGTAAAATCTGCTGACTTTTCATTCTACCATGTGACAGATTTGAGAGCTGATGGAAAACTGTGCTACAGTCTATCTTCAACGTAACATTTGGATTTTCATCAAAATAATAGGTTTTATTTAAAAGGAGTTGGTGGGGGGTTGGGGTGCAACACAGTAGAGTACTTGGAGTACTTGCATAGCATATGTGTGGCCCTGAGTTCAATGACCAGCACTGCAAACAAAACCAAAACCAAAACCAAAAAACATAAAAAAAGGGAAAAAGAAAAAAAATTAAAAGGGTCAAGACCATGAACTACCAGAGAGTTATGTAAATAGGAAATCAGATAGGCTACATAGTATTCCATGCTGTTATAATGGTCGTTTGGTAGTTATGAACTGTAAACAGTTTTAGGATGAAGACACATTAAGAAATTCTTGAAATATGGATAAAACAACAGTTGGGACAAATATTATTAAAACATTGGACCTTCTTATGTGACCTTTGGAACTTACAGGGTGTTTCCTGGCACTTGCTGTGGCTGATTAAAGATTCTAAGGGCAAAAAGATGACTGTTTAACTACTGTTCATTAGAATCACAGATTGGCAGATGGAGGCAGAGAGCCTCTGTTTGGTAGCCCAGTCAAAGCATCTCTGGAAGTCTGAGACAAACAAGGATCTTTAAAGAAGCACCTATTCATTCATTCATTCATTCATTCATTCATTCATTCATTCAAGCTTTTATTAAGCAGTTTCTATGTCCATGGCTCTGCCTTCGGAGAGTTCTCTATAATAGCAGAAAAGAAAGGATATCCAAATTCCTATAGTATGATGTGGTAAGTGCTTTATAAAAGTAAAACCAACTTGCAATAAGAGCCCTGAGGAAAGATTAATAAGTTCTGTAAGGAGAACACAGAATGTAAAATATACAAATGTAATTTTCAAATGACATTTAGAAAAGTCACAGAAGAGATGACATTTGAGTCGGTTCTGAAAGGATAAGAATGTACATGATGCTGCTTCAGATGTATGTTATTCAGGGTGACACTTGCATTGTCATTTCCAGGGGAGCTAAAAACTGCCTTCTGGAAAACATTACAGTACTAAAGATGACATGCTCCAAGAATTAGTTTTGTTGCTGCAGACTTCCATTTTCTTGTTTAATTCTTACTAACATACTTTTATACTCCTACTCTGCCTGCTTCCAAAGAGGACTGGAAGTGGTCATTCATTTCCCATGATTACCTACTGTGTAATTATTTAGAGTACTTTATAGTCAAGTTCAGACAATTTCTACTCCTAACAAACCAATGATGCATGGAATTGTGTGACAGCATAGCTTATCATCACTTGAACGAGGCATTCGAAACCTCTGCTTTGCCATGTTTGATGGTACATTCCATGCTGCCCTGACTGCCTGAGGGTGAGTCTTGCTTCCGTATGAAGATGGTCAAGGCTAGGCACCATGGCTGTCCTAGAGAATGCTAGCTGTCTCAGTTCACTTGGGCTGCCATAACTAAGTACCACAGATTGGGTGCTTAACAATAAATTTCTCACACTTCTGGAGGCTGGAAAGTCTAAGATCAAGGTGCTAGTCGATTCAGTTTCTGGCAAGGGCCCTCTTCCTGGTTTGAAGATGGTCATCAACCAGCTATGTTCCCATGTACCCTTTCCTTGGGAAATCTGGGTCAGGGGAGGTCGGGGAGAGAAAGGGAGTGAGTGCAGATGCTCGTGTGTCTTTCATAATGGCGATGATCCCATCATGAGGGTCCTACTCTCATGACCTCATCAAAATGTAATTATCTCCCAAAGGCCATATCTCTAAACCATCTCACTACATGCTAAGGCTTCAGCATTCAGAAGCTCTAAGACATTCTGAGGAAATATGGTTTCTACTTTCTTATATGTACATTTTATGTTTCCTGAGGAATATCAAACTGAATTAAGTCTAACAGGGAAGAATACATACTTTCCTAGCATTTCAAAAATATTTTCAGGGCCAGAGAGGGCCTAAGTAATAAGTGAGTACAGCCTCTCATTTGCAAATCAGGGGATAGAAAGGAAAAATGGTATGTACTGGCAGTATCTGCTGAATTGTGTAAAGACAGAGTCGGAACTGAACACCCTGTGGACACTCCCTTGTGCCCCAGCCTCAAGAAGGCTGGTAAATCTTACTGTAGCAGCCTTTATTGCAGAGTAAGCAAGTGGGAGTCCATGGAAAACTGGCAACTGAAGAAGGTAAACAAATGCACCCCCATACATTTTCCCACCTGCAGGAAAGTCATTTACCTTTGGGAAAAAGTAAAAAACAATCAGTTTTAATATTTCCTTAAGAAAAATGGCAGTTAATAGAATGAAGAAGTCAAACCCATGCATTTCTCACATGGAGGTGAATGAGCACTGTTTAAAAACAGAACGACAATGCTGGACATGGTGTGTTCTGCCTAGTAACAGACAGGCCCACATAAATGAAATGGAATGAATCCAGAAAGATCTCTCTTAGACTTAGCCCAAATGTGAGGTCAAAGGGCCTGCAACCATCCTAATCTGAAGTTCCTCCTTGTGAGTTTACAAATGGTGATCTTTGCTGGAGTTTAGTCAGACTCAAGCTTCCATGTTGCAGGAATAGCTGACAGATTGTTGCTCTGAAGAAAAGCAGAGTCTTAGTGGGATAGAAAACGATTTGTTTCTCTGTGTATTGTCTTTTATGGGGGACCAAGATCATTGTTTACATCCCTCTGGTATTTGAAAGTTGGTTTTGGCTTTGTCCCTGGTTTCTTGCCTTATTAGGAGGAGGGATGTAGGGGCTGATGATTGGGACATGCAGGCAAGTCCTCCAAGTGCTGAGAGGAGTTACAAGGCATTACAGACTGGAGAGTCTGCATTCTGTACCTCCTGATCCACCTGAGTATCAGGAATGCAGGTCACTGAGTGGCCCAAACTCTGCCATATTTCCTGGATTTCATGAGCAGCAACCTGGGCTAGTGTCAGAGTCTAGGCTGCCTGATTACCTACATTACTCACCTGTTTCTCTTTTTTTTTTCCTCTTTGCCTTGTCCTTTCTTGCCCCTGGCTTGTCAAGTACCTGATGAAACATGTGACAAAGCTTTGGCAAATCTGGTGAAACTTGATCAAAATGCAGTCAAGCCCTCTCCTGCTATTGCCAAGTCAGCCGGGTGTGGCCTGTGCCCTCCTGGCTCAGGCCCCGTGGCTGCTGGAGGTCTGTGTGCTGAGTGATTGCTAACAGCTACTCCACACAGCACCACAGGGAGCTTCCGAAAAGGCCAAGGGGACACACCCACATACCCACACACCCACACACACCCATACACACTCTGTCAGTGAAGGAGCTGAGTGCTCTGTGCAGGGTCCTATACTGAGCATTTTACGAGCATCACCTCATTTCATTGTCATATAACCTCCACAAGGTGGGCGCCTTCGTTATCTCAGTTTCACACATGATTAGACAGAGGCTCAGAAAAGTTCAGTCACTTCCCTAAGGTCACACGGCTAATGTGTGACACAGTTGAAGCTTGACCCCCAAACCGTCTTGCTCCAGGCCCAATCTGTCAACCACTCTGTGGTACTGAACTGGGAAGTGTAAGGCTATTTTTGAAGTCTGGGCCCCCTGTTTGTAAGACAATCAACCCTCAATTTTCCTTGGTCTCCCCTAATAAATTCTATAGTAAGGACCCCTAGAGTGATCTTAAAAACATTGGTTGTAGGAATCTTCCCCTTCTCTTAATCCTGTCACAGGCTCTTACATGTCCTGGGGATAAATCCTGAGCCCCTTGGCACAACGTGATACTTTTTTGTGGTCTCTCCACTCCATCCTCCTAGACCCTGAGATCTTGAATCATGGTGAGTTCTTGAAATATTCTAGAACAATCTGCCTCCCTGTCTTTGCACCTGTTGTTCTTCCTACCCTGCCTGTTCCTCCCTGACTCCCCTTGCCATCCCAATTCTGAGCAACCCAACTGGATGGGGCCCTTCTCTGTGCAGCTATGGCCCTCAACACAGACTCACTGTGGTGCACATTATCATGAAACATCATTTCTTGCTGCACTTGTCTCCAATCAGGTCAGGAGCCCTGAGAACAAGAATTATGACTGAACTTTTTTGCCTTAGTGCCTGGCACAGAGAAGGTGCTTAACACATATTGAATGAAAACATGGATTTTCTGCCCCTTGAAAACCAGGAATGTTGTTTGGCTTATATGCTGAGTCACCACAGCAGGAATATATCCTCCCTTGGATTAGTTTTTAAGTTCCATAAAAATGATCAGCTAACATTAAATTTTGGATGGGCCTCCTAATAGGCTGCTATTTTTATTTACTTTTTTTTTTCAGAGACTTCTTTTTATGCATGACATAGACCTGAGTCACCAGCTCTTGAAATACTGACCGTGTATGTATGTTTGTATGTGTGTGTGTGTGTGTGTGTGTGTGTGTGTGGTGTATGTGTGTGTGTGTGTGTGTATACACAATATTTTCAGTATCAAAGCTGGGTCTTAATGCCTGAAGGGTTGGGTGAGACATGCCCACACAAGTTTCCCACATTGTCTGGTTGAGGCTGCTAAGGATACCCAACACTCTAGAAAGTTCATTTAACATCTGCAAAACCATTACTAATTGGCGTGTGGTCCACCCATATGGTATCTGAAAGCATATGTCTAGACAGAATGTGTATGCCCCAAAGTCATCCAACTGTGTTTAAGAAGATACTGTTTGAAGTAGAAAAGCTATATTCTCCAGAGTGTTTTGTTTATGGAAATTAGACATAATTCTGTCCAAAAAGAGGAAAGAGCTTCTGTTTTCTGGCCACCAAATCAGAACCTGCAGACCTGGCATATGACTCAATTTCTCCATCGATTAAATCAGTAAAATCAGTACTAATGATATCACCAGGCTCCCTGTGGGTGCTATGAATGCTAATGAGAAAATAACATTTGTGAAGAATCTTGTGCTTCCTGGGGAAAAAATATGACATTTTCTTTCTTTTCTCAGGAGCAACATCTGTCTTTGTCAGTCAAGTGCTTCCCAACACTCACTGCTGCCCCTAGGCTGGGAGGTTGCCCCCAGGGAGGCTGTACTGAGCAAGGAGGCTGACACATGCCTGAAATTCTGAAGGTACCATGTTGAGGCTTCTCAGGTGTGACAGTGGAGAGGAGGAATAACAGTGGAGGAGGGCTAGTAACTTCTTTTTGATCATTTCATGGTTGAAAGTGGGTAGTGTAGTGGGTAGTGGCAAGGGAGAAGAAGAGGCCCTCAGGGCATGTTCAGTTATGAGGGATTTCCTGAGGGACAATGTCATGTTCTCTGTTTCTTCCCTTTCATAGGCCCAATCCTAACATTTGTGGGGTCCAAGAAAGAGCAAACATAGAATTCCACACAGATGATGTCAGATATGCAACTGTGATACACTAGGATGTGGTTGTGGCCATAGCCTGGTTTGTGCTCTGTCCAGGTCTCTGCAGCCCACTCACAAGGGATCTCTGGTGACTCCAAAGCTAAGGGGACCAGGGAGCTGCTGGGGCGGTGCAACCAGAACTGGGCCTTGGTCTACCCAGACCCAGGATGGAGCTGACCTGGACATGTCTCCCCAGGCATCTTTGTGTGCAGTTTCTCCTTCCCCATGCCTCACTTTCCTTAGCAGGATTTTTAGACATTCCCATGCAGAAGGGAAGGAGCAGATGCAGGCCACACTTAGGGTGATTTGCCAGTGGCCAGCTTTCAACAGAGGTAGCGACTCTGGTCCACAGAGTGATTCTTTCCTTCCTCCCTCCCTGTGTGCTCTAGGCCATGCCCTCTGCCCTGCCAGCCCAGGTCAGTTCCCAGGTCCCTTTACCATTTGCTCAATGGGTTACTAAAATTTAAAATGCCTCATGGGATTGGAAAGAAATATGCTTTTGTGTCTGGATGTTTGTAAAATTCAGGGGTCTCTGGGCTGGTTGGGGGGTGGCATTCTGTTCCACCCACCTCTTACAAGCCCGAGTTACAATCAAGTCATTTCTCATCCCTGAGACCCTGCAAATAACCAGAACTTAGTAAAGCCCGTACTATTGTCCTGCATTGAGTCCCTTTCTTCAGGGGTCTTTTTCAGGCTTCCAGTGGCCCAGATGGCTGAGGTGGCCCACATACCTGTGTCCACTTCTTTTCTCACATTGCTTCCAGCTCAACTGCTGGCACCCTCCATGACTCCTTGTTCCATAGAGAACAGGAACCCACTGAGGGGCCAGCTCCCTGGCAGTCTGTCTTTGGAGGTACAGGTCTCCTGGGCACCCAGGCAGATGCACGCTGACCTTTCCACTGGTGAATTAGCATGAGATCTGACTGCTCACAGGATGACACCTATGAAGTGCAGTCATGCCTTGTATTGCTATTGGCTTCATTACCAAAGTCACAATGTCATCAATGGGCAGGCAAGAGATCAGGACAGCTCCAGGACAAAAACTAAGAAAATGACTCAGGATATTTCTTCTGATCCTGGAGAGGGCAGCAGGGACCTTCTGAGAGAGGATCAATAAGTTGGGACCTTGGTGTGCCCCTTTCTCTGCCCCCAGTTCTTCTAAAATTTTCTGCTCAAGATGCCAGTCATGAGTATGTTTCAGGGTTTCTTTCTTTCTTTTTACTTATTTTTAAAATGAAAATAGAACTTACATGCAGTAAAATGCACACCTCAAGTGTACAACTCCATAAAGTTTTGCACGTGTCCACACCTGTGTTACCACCACCCAGATGGGAACTCAGAACACTTCTTGCACCCTGGGAAGCTCCCCAAGTCCTCTCATAACGTGCCCCCCTGACTCTTGTCCCTTAGCTTTGTTTTGCCTGCTCTTGAACTCTACATAAATGGAATCTTGCAGTGTGTGCTCTTTATGTCTCTGTTCTTTCACTCATTCTGAGACTCACCTGTGTTGTGTGTATTTACAGCTCTGCCTTTTTTCACTGGTGAACTGTGTTCAATTATATTGTAAATGTGTTCAAATATACCATGATTTTTTTGTCTGTTCCTCTAATAGTGGACATTTTGGTTGTTTTCAGTTTAGGACAATTACAAATAAAGCCAGTTGTTTCATAGCTTCTCACCAAACACTTTTCTAATGCTTATTATGTACGATATTCTGGGTAATTTGCAAGTGTTAAATCATTAATCTTCACAATATGCTTAGGGTGAGCATTATTGTTATTTTATAAGTGAGCAAACTGAGGTATGAAGGAGTTAAATAATTATACAACTAGAAAAGAGTACGTCTTGGATTCAAACTTTAAAAAGTGGCCTACCTTTATGACTTGCCCTGTTAACTATGGCTGCAATGGTTAAAACTAGAAGTCAAACCATTTATGTGCTGTGTGACCTTGCCCAAGTTTATTAATCACTCTGTTTCTTCATTTACAAACTTGGGATAATAACACCATCTTCACTCAAAGTATTATTGTGAAGATTAAATAAATAATTCATGTAAGGATAATGCTGTTGTTTACCTTATCCAACAGCTACTTCCAATCCCTTCTTGATATCTTTAAATAGAGAATATAAAAGCTAAATTCTACCTTCCTGTCATCCTTTGCAGCTAAAGGGTATCAATGTACTCCAGTTCTATGCAAAGAAATTGTTGGAATATTAGGCTAAGAGACTCCTGGAAAAGTTCCGTCTCCTTTAAAAGGGATATGTAAGAAGGGGACTTTCTTTAATGCTTGTCTGTCCTGCTCATCTTTAAGGCAGATGTGATGTCTGGCATGGTGGCAGTCATTTTTGTAGACAAGGATGAAAGTTAACTCACTAAGGATGAAGAAAATCAAAGAGAAAAAGAGCCTTTCCCCTCGACCTGGGAAGTCTATCTCTAGACTTCATGTTAAATAGACAGCACATACTTGGGAATTAAGGTACTGCTCATCAGGTTTTCCACTGCATGAAATATAAATGGTATCAGGTAAAAAGGTTTATCACAATGTTTGTCACAAAATAAGAGCTCATCAAATATTAGGCTATTAGGTTGATTTCTGTTGGACCCTGAGCCTGAATGTCCTTACCCCTTTCATCAGTTAACGATTTTCAAAAGGCATTTTTAGGCATTATTGGAGGGAGACTCCTCCTCATGGCATTAGCTGTGAGCCTCAGGGATGCAGTGTTTCACACATCCTTCAACAAAGTCATCGGCCGCTGAACCTGTCAGTCCCTGAGGTCTCTCTGGGCTGTTGCCTAATGAAACCCAAGCTGCCTCACATGCTCACAGAACAAACCAAAAAGGCAACAAAAAAACAACCCCCCCCCCAACCAAAAACAAAAAAAGCCACCAGCTAAATATAATTTGTATTTTTCCACCTTATTAAAAGAAAAATTCAGAAACTTCTGGGGCAGTTTTCAGAACGAGTCTTGATACGACATGCATCAGGTTGAGTGCTTCCAGGCATGGAGGAAGCAGGGAAAGAGCACTCAACCACCACCAGGCACCCAGGCCTTGTTATTTTTAGGCAAGCTGGCCTGCCTTTATCAGTGCTATGAGGCACAAGCTGGAACACACTCACCAGAATGGCATTCTACTATCATTTTTAAATTTTAAGCATCACTTAGCAGTTTATGTTTTTAAAATTCTATTCAAGCTTTGTTTAGGTCCAATCTGACAACCAGGTACCGGGTGCCTGCTATGAGCAAGGCACCTAGGCATCTGAATGGGATGGAGGAAGGCTTTCTGGAAGAGGCTCACATTCACTCATATTTCACAGTCTGCCCATTGACTGCTGCAAGTCAGCTCTGTCTCCTCCCGGTGCATGTGGACGCTTATTATCTCCTGCACTTGTCCTTCTGAGTGAAGGTTCCTGATACTGGGAGAGTGGTGTTTCCTCCTATATCAACTTTTCTTCACATAGATTATCTATTTAGTCAAACATACTGAAAGGACAGGGATAAACAGTAAGTAAAGGGATTAGTAAGTGGTTAAGTAAAAGACCAATAAAAGATACTCATTAATTAGAATTTCTCTCCTTTAGTTGTTTTTCTGTCTCCTAAACTCCAAGTTTTAGAACTTACTGAGTCAGGATATAGTTCTTGGAACCTGGAGATCACTGTCCCCTACAGATGTCTAGATGAGAATGTGGTCTGTCATTCACTGGAGTGTTCCAGGCTGGAAGGGCTGAGGCGGAACGTGGAGGCTGAAGTCTGTCTGGCTTTGTGGGTTTCAAGGACAAAGCTCTTGGATGAGTGGATTCTCCTCTGGGATACCTTAATTATGAACCCGCTAGTCCATCAGGGTCCCTCAGTATTGTCCTTAGCTTCTCTGCTGTGAGGGGTCATTTTGGAAACAGGTTGACTGGAGGATGGACACCACGGCCAGAACCACACATACAGCAGGACCCAGACCATCACCAGAGACTCCGTTTTCTTGTGGACTGTTTCCAAGTTCTGACATTCTGTTAAAGACAGGCAGACCATCCTAAGGAAGCAGGGATGTTGTACCCTGCTTCCCCTGAATGAAGAGAGGGGCTGGAGATAAGAAACGCAGTCATTGAGAGGCTTACAGGAACGTGCACATGTTTGTGGGCTTGCACCAAAGTACCAATGGCATAAATATAAAGCAGGGCAGATCTGACTTCCAGTTTAAGTGTGCTATGGTGTGAATGTGGCCCCTGAAGTCCATGTCTTGGTAACTTAACCCCCAGTTCAACAGTGTTGTGAGCTGATGAGGTCATGAGGGCTCTGCCTCCATGAATGGGCTGTTAATGCTATCATTTCAGGAGGGAATCAGTTACTGTGGGGTGTGGTCATGAGGAAAGGGTGAGCCCATTTCCCTTCCTGTGTACTCTCTCCCTCTCAAAGGCAGGCGTGCATGTGCAGGGATGCTGTCTTGCCATACTACCTTCTGCCATGGGATGATGCAGCAGGAAGGCCCTTGCCAGAATCCAGCCCCTTGATTATGGACTTCCCAACCTCCAGAACTGTCAGAAATAAACCTCTATTCTTTATACAACACCTAGTCTGTGGTATTCTGTTATAGTAGCACAAAACAGAGTAAGATAAGGTAGTATTAAGGCAACATATTAATTTTGTAGGAAAGAACCTCTACAGAAATGAACTAAATCAACTGAAATCAACACAGGCAATCATGCTTTATGCAAGAGAGGTTGTGGGTAATAAATTTTAATCACATACTTTAAGTGACAAGGGGAAATGGCTGTTTGAAGAAATTCCATGACAAATCCTCATTTAATGTGATTAATTATCTCCCAATTTGTCACCTTGGAAGCTGCTTTCAGAGCTTTAATTTGCTTAAAATTCTAGACCTAAGCTTTTGCTTCCTAACACATTCACTACTCCAGAAAGAGGAAGCTTATTCTTCTTACTCACCAGAGTTTGCCTCTCTGCTTAAAATTACTTAAATCCCTGCTGGGGCACATACAGTCACACAAACATCTTCTTCAGTGCTCCATTTGTTAACCAGCCCCCAAGCGCTGCTACCCGCAGCATCTCCTGAATGCCTGCAGCATGGCCACCTCTGCTAAAGGAAGTGTCAGCAACACCAACTGGGGAAGTGTCTCTGGCACTGTGATTGGAGTACAGCATAGTTTGATGAAAGTCTTCAGGATCCATTAAAATGCTACTCTGCAGCCATTGCTGACAGACGCTATTAAACACATCAGACTGGAAGGACAGAATCTGGCAATGTGAGCTAACTCAGGAGAATTATGGAAACTGTAGAAAAATTGACTCTGTTGATAGTTCAACACAAAGAACAATTTTGCTTTTAGTATACTTATTTAGAATAAATTTAAATTGTTGCTTAGAAAAAAATACTCAAAAAAATAACTCTCCATTTTAAACTTCATGAACCACTTCTTTGATATATTCCTATGTTCTCTCTGGTAGTGTTTGGATTACATAGCGACACCCCCAAACGCACATGTGTAGTTTGAAGCAGAGTCAGCTTGACTTCATGACTGTCTTTTAAAGGTGACTCCAAGATGTAAATATCCAGCTTTGTGTTCTCTCCTGCATTCTAGTCCTCTAGCTCCAAATGCCTTTTGGGTTTTATACTCCAACTCAGTAAGTCTAACATCAAGTTTATCTTTCCTCATCAAACCAGCTTCTCTAGGCTTCCCTTCTTTTCATCATCACCCTCCCCGCTTACTGAAGTTGCAATGCAAAGTCAAATAGCTTGTAAAAGGGAAAGCTGGGGTTTGGGCCCCAATAAATCTGACTATCCCAACAATTCTTTAGGTTTTTTGTAGGGAGGATCTTATTCTTATAGACATGGAAGCTACCCCTCTCCCAATACAAAAGTTCTCCCAAGAGAACTTATTTTTGCCCGGCCAAACATACAAATTTTTCACATGATTACCCAGAAATAGAGTGGGTCATTTTTGAGGTCATAGAATAGATGCCCACATGTCCTTTGGCAGGAATACCTGCCAGCCATGCCATTGACCTGCCTCTGCTCTAGCTCAGGAGCTGCTTTTAGCACCACAGATTCACATCTGTTCCTAAAAGCGCTTACTAACTGTGAGCCAGGTCTCTGCAGACTGAAGCTCAAGTGCTCCAGCATGGTATGGCTATGGGCTGTAATTGCATTCACAAGTCTTCATGCAGAAAATCTACCTTTTACTAAGTTCTTATCAAATAATGATATATGGAAGAGCCAAAATTATTCTTTGCAAGATCAGAAATAGCATTTCTATTCACTGTGTAATTCAATCAAGAGCATTTTAGCTTTGGCTCCTATCTCTGAAACGAGCCTTTTGCTCACTATCTAAGCAAAAAAACAGCACAGTATAAGACATACAAACAGATTTTCTGAAAAATGAAGAGAAAATTATTTCTCCTTCCATGTATGATTGCACACATGCCTACATATCCTTTGGCAGGAATACCTGCCAGCCATGCTATTGCATGTCAAGGAGTATGTCTGGTAATCATTTTTATTTCTGTTTCACTGCAACAATCTAGGTAAATGCTACTGAGCAGGTGGAGGGAAAAATAGTTCTCTAAGAGCAAAGTGGTAAAATCTCCAGGAATTAACAAATCTGAATCTCCAATGTCATTCTCATATAAGCCCAGATCCCATCACACAGGGCATTTCTTTTTGGATGACATCTTAGCACCATATTCAATAGTCAATCTAAACTGAGAGACTCCTTGCCACCTATGTGGCTCCAAAACACCTTTCCTAAGTGCCAACAGTACTTGTCAGATTTAAAGTCTTCAAAGAAAGTTTGATTTCTTTCTCACTTCTGTTTTCTATAACCTATCAAAACCAATCCTTAATTTTTCTTTCATTTAAAAAATTATCTAAAGCCCACCAAGCATTATGTACCATGCTAATGTTGGGAACAAGATAACAAAATCACTGCCCTCAGAGAGCTTATTATTCAACGGAATGAGCCGATTATTAACACAGGGTTAGAATGCAGTGTATTTCAGGATGGCACAGGGCACTGCCCAGGCCCACTGGAGGGGGCCTAAGGCGGTTCAGGATGGAATATTAGAGCAGATTTTCTGAAAGAGTCACTTTCAGATTAGACATGGGAGATGAGTAAGTCAGTTCATGAAGAATGAAGGGCAGGGTGTAGATGGAAGGAGAACAGCATTTCCAACTTGAAGAGGGTTGTGTCCCCAATTCCTAAAATGAGAGAGCATGAAGTCTTATGTCTGGAATCTAGAATTCAAAATGAGAGGAGTGAGAGACAAAGCTAGAGAAATCCTCGGGGACTGGGTCAGAGAGGCACATATAATAGCTTTGTACTTTATCCCTGTGATTTTGAAAGGCAGGGAGGTGTGATCATCTTTATGCTCTTGGAAGATCACTCTGGTGAGAGTAGAGAATTGACAGGAGTCGACATGGCTGGAGGCAGAGAATGTAGACAGAAGCTCCTGCAGAGGGAAGACGTTGTCTTGGACTAGGGCAGAGACCCTGGAGAGGAGTGAATGCACGCAGGATCTGTCTTGGGCTTGACTTTCTCTAACAGCACTCTCAGTAGCTTATCACAAGGTCCATAGGCAGCGAATGCTGGGGGGATCGCATGCAGAATTCTGGAGCGAGACTGCTCCATCTGAACACTGCCTCTGCTCTTCACTGACTCTGGGACCAAGGTCAAGCTATGGAATCTCTTGGTGCCTCTGTTTTCTCAGATGTAATACCTGGGTATGCATTCCACGGTAAATATACAGCAGTTAGGTAGTTAACACACGTAAGCACTGAGATCAGTGCTGGCCACGTGAGAAGCACTCTGCATACATTAATAATTTACATTAAATGTGTTTGGGATTATACTGCCATTTCTTTTATTCAAAATCTCATCACCATGGATGATGATATATAATGGGGGTGTGGGGACTGAGAGAAGAATGGAGGAACTTTAGATTATGTAGAAGGAAATGAGAGGGAGGGGGCTATGAAAAATGGTAGAATGAGACAGACATCATTACCCTATGTACATGTGTGATTACACGAATGGTGTCAATCTACATTGTGTACAACCATAGAAATGAAATGATGTACCCCATTTGTGTACAATGAATCAAAATGCAGTCTGTAAAAAATAAAAATATATAAATAATTGTAAAAAAAGAATAAAAAAATTCCAAGTGAAGTTTAAAAACAAATCTCATCACATCTTACCCAGTCTACCCCATGATGGCAACATAAATACCCTTCCTATCTCACTCTTTTTCAGCCTAACTTCACCTTGCACATGATTTCTAGGCTAATCTTCATGCCCTCGTTCATAATGTTATTCTGCTCTTGTAGATCTTAAAAGCCTCCCGATTAAGTTCAAAATCCTTAACTAACATTCAAAAAACCCTTCCTTCACTTGATCTTATTTACCCTTCTCCAAATTTATTTCCCAGTATAGTTATGTCTTAAGGTATGCCCTTTTAGTTTCCAAGAACTTAAAATTAAAAAAGGTTTCAGGTAACATCTGCATTGGTTTATGATGCATTTATTCACAGCTATGAGAACTGTTTTGGATTGTGTTGGATTGTGTGTACTTCTCAAATAGCTGAGCACCAGGAAATGATAGGCCCTTTGAGGTCATCTTCCCAATGGTGAAGTATTCCCGGTACTTTTGGTTAGCAAGTTTATAACAGTGGCAATCTTATGCATCATTTGCATTGCTTTTATTGATTTATTTTATCTTTTATGGGCTAAAAAGGAACAGCAAAGGTTTAAGTATAAGATATGCAGTAGTTACTGATGAACAGAATTAAGGCACTTAGTCTTGTCATAGAAAAAATAATGTAGGGAAATTGCCTTGGAAAGCTATGCCTTGACAATTAGTGTCACCTAGTAAAGTGATAGTGTCCATTTTAAGGGGATCTGATGTTTTTTTAGTATAAAGTGGCTTAATTTCAGGACTCAGGATGTATCAACATCTCTTGAAATTAACAGCAATTATGTTTTAGATTTAGAGGAATTTGCCTCATCAGTTTTTAGTAAGAAATTACCCTTCAAAGGTAGAGGAAGAACATTTCTCTGCTCAGGGTTGGACACTGACTTCCTCTTCCCCTCCACACACCGGAACAATTTCTGCTTCTTGGCTTTCCAATACTCTCCCCTCTGCATTAATTACCTCCCCACATTTCTTCAGCCATTTCATCAAAGCCTAACCTAATTGCAAGGTCCCTGTGCAGTCTTTGTAATAATTACAACCCCCTCTGAACTTTCTCTTCTTTAAAACTCTGTTATCTGTTCTTTATACTTTTACCTTTTTGAAGTATAATTGACATAATAAGCAACTCGTACTTCAAGTTCACAAAACTGCTTAAAGGTGACATCTGCATTCTCCCATGAGACCATCACCGATTACCAACTGAAAGGACAAACAGACTCTGCACCCCCGGGTGATTCCTCAAGCCCCTTTGTAATCCCAACCTTCACACCCAGCCCAGTTTCCAGACAACCACTGGTCTTTCTGTCACCAAAAATAAAAACTGTCATACATTTCACTTCTTCATTTGTTATAAAATCACAATTGACTGTTGTTATTTTTGCCTTCAACACTCTTTATATATCTTTTGAAGAAATCTTAAAAATAAGGGAAAAATTATTTTATATGTATCACCACACATGCTTTCATTTCCTCCTTTCTGGTGTATCAATTATACATTGCTGCATAACAACCCCCAAAACTGAAATGCTTAAAACAACATTTTTTCCTCAGTTTCTGAAGAATTTGGATGCAGCTTAGCTGGGTCTTTTCTCTAGATCTCTCAGAAAGCTGCAAACATGGTGTTGGCCAGGGTGCCAGGCATCTCGAGACTCAACCAGGGAAGGAATACTTCAGAGCACACTCACATCCCCATAGGTAGGATGCAGGTCCTGGTGGGCTTTTGGACTGGAGACTTTTGGACATCTCTCCATGGCTCTTGTCCAGAGACCACTCTCAATTATTTGCCACATTGGGTTCCCCATAAGGCAGCACAAGACATAATAAATGACTTTATCTGAGCAAGAAAGTGAGGAGAAATAGTGAGCAAGATGGAAGTCACAGTGTGTACAACCTCACCCTGGAGTGCCGTCCTATCTCTCCTGGTATTGTATTCATTAGTATCAAGTCTCTGGGTCTCTCCTCCACACAAGGGCAAGGGATTTCACCAGGAACTGGGGATCAGTCAGCTATTTAGACACTGACTGCTCCTACATCTTATTTGTATGTATGTTACAAAACTCATAACACCATGTTATTATTTTTGTTCTAAGAAGAAAAACTAATTCCTAGAGCCCTTCATTCCTTTGTTTAGATTCAGATTCAGATTTCCATCTGGTGTCATCTTCCTTCTGCCTGAAGGATCTCTTGCATTGCTTGTCCACCGATAGAACATTCTTTCTGATTTTCTGTCTAAAGAGGACTTTACTGTGCCTTCGTTTTCTAAAAGATATTTTTTGTTGGGTACAGAATTCTAAATTAAATATTTCTTTTCTTTCAGTACTAGAGAAATGCTATTTTACTGTCTTCTCACTTGAGATTTTTTCCAGTGAGAATTTTGCTATTATTTTCAGTTTTGTTGCTGGTACTAATTGTGTTTCTTTTTCCTTACGGTTGTTTTAAAGTCTTTTTATTTTTCATTGATCTTAAACAATTTAATTGAGGTGTTCTTTGATGTTCTTCAATTTCTTTTGTTTGGGTTTACTGAGATTCTTGGATTTCCAAGTTTATAGTTTTCCTCACATTTGGAAAAATTTTAGCCATTAGGTCTTCAAGTATTTTTTCTGTACCCCTCCTTTACTTTGTGGTAATTAGTTTTACCACAACTCTTTGTTCCTCTATTAGTTTATTTATTTATTTAGTCTTTTGTTCCCTCTCCGTTTTATTTTGAAATTTTCAATTGCCTTGTCTTTAAGTTCACTAATTTTTTGGTGCAATATATATGGTCTCTTAGTTATATGCAGTGTATTTTTCTTATTAGACATTGTAATTTTCGTCTCTAGATGTTTGATTTGGCTCTTTAAAAAATCTTCCACACCTCTTATTTAATATGCTCCTACTTTATCTTCTTGAACATATGGAGTATATTTATCATAGTTACTTTCATGTTCTTTTCTACTATCTATCATGTTTATCATTTCTGGATCAGGCTCCACTTTATTGAGTTTTCTTCTCATTATGAATCAAGTTTTATTACTTCTTTACATGCCTGGTAATTTTTAATTAGGTGATAGACATTGTGATTATTTATGCTGTTCAGGTTTATTATTATTTTGCAGTATCTTAGTTGTTTTAAATTTCATCTTGGGAAAGAGTTGAATTGCTTGGAAACATTTTGATCCTCTCAGCTTGCATTTGAGCTCTGCTATTATTAATTTGGCCTCCTACTTGGGCAACACTCTTCTGTGTCCTCAGTCACTGATCCAGGTATGTAGGTTTTCTCCTCTGGCTGCTGGGAATGTGCATTCCTTTCAGTCAGGAATCGCTTGGTCAACTCTTTCCTGCTGGTTCTTCCTTCGACTTTAGGAAGTCTGCACACAAGCAGGCACTCATCACTACTCAGCTTGGACTTGAGGGGGATCATCTCCAGGCTCTAGAGTTCCCTTTCTGTGAAGCTGTGGTACCCTGCCTTGGGAATCCTAGAAGTTTCATCTTGCTCTAAAATTCTCAATTCTGCCCACTCAACTCAGGGATACTGCCTGGCTCTACTTAAGTTCCAGTAAACTCTCTCTAGGTAGTAGGCTGAAGAACTGCAAGACTTATTTTGTTTTCTTCCCTTCTCTTACAGATTACTGCCCATTTTCCAATGTCAAAAAGTTATTCATTTATTCTGTTTGTTCTTCCAGCTGTTTACCATAGAAAGTTACACCTGTTACCTTACTCCATCATGTGTAGAAGTGGAAATCTGGTCTACTTGCTTTAATATTAAGAGTTTACCCCCATAACTTTTCATATATCCCTTATGCTAATGAGAAAGTGCACCTGGAGGTTAGACTCACGTTATCTGACTTCTTTTACATCTAGCACAGTGCTGTGTGAATATTGAAAAATATGTATCACTATTTACATAGTCACTTGGAAAAGTTAGCTGTGAAATCCTCCCTTTTCCTCCAAAATAGTATACACTTTTGATCCTTCTCTTATCTCTGTCTTTCTATATCTAACTCCTCAGATCATTCTATAAACATAGGAGATTCTCTTCACGATGCCACCAAATCTGATGGTTTGTTATTACCTTTGTTAAAATCTGAGTGGTAACTTTGCAACACCAGATGGCCTCAAACTGGTATTTATGTGCCAAATATTTTAAAGGTGAACTCAGGTGAAAAATTCTGCCATCTGGCAAAATTAATCTGATGATTTTAATTACAGTACTTAGCTTGGTTGGAAATCACTGTTTTGACCTATTCCTTACCTTCTGATCCTAGTGTTCTACTCTCCACTGAGATTCTTGGTCCAGTAGCAATTTGTGACTTTCCAAGATTTTCCCTGGATGGTTTAAGTCCTTGTCTTTTGAATCACAAACAGAACCTGAAGTATATTTGCTGTTTCTGATACTTGTGTTGAGGTCAACAGTATTTTGGAGGAACTCACTAATCCTTATTTATACTGTAGTTACAAAACTCTCCTTCCAGCTAGAAAAACTGATTTTACAGATGAAGATGTCAATGAAATTATTTCACAGATGAAAGTATTACACACACACACACACACATTCACACACACACATACACACACTTTGCTCTCACTTCAAGGACCGTATATCCAAAATTTATCTTCCCTGCCAATCTGATCTTTTCCCTGTGATCACTGTTTTCATTAATGATGACTTCTATCTCCTAAATAGGTAAACTCGAAGCTTGGAGTTATATTTGACATTTTGATTTTTTATTCATTGTATCTTATGTGCTTCCTAGTTCCAAAAGTTCCCCTTCCTCTGCAGTTTTACATTTAGTATTATGTCACAAGACATAATTATTATATGTATTATAACATAATAAGTATTATGTTATGGATTTTAATATTCTAATATTTTTCATATTTGTCTTTTCCTCTGCATTCCCATTATCTCTCCCTTGCTACCAGATGTTGTCCCTGGTTCACCTGCTTCTAGCATCACTAATCATTCTACACAGCATTGCCAGGTGATTCCCTCTGTGATATTGTATGACTGGTGGCTGATGGGGGCTGGTCACCACAAAGACCAAGGTACTATCGGAAGGTTGAGGGTCTCAGCTCCATCTCTCAACCCCCAACTTCCAGTTCTGAAGGTTGAGTTGATCACCAATGGTCAATGGTTTAATTAATCATGTCTACATAACAAAGCTGCCATAAAAACTCAGACAGGACAGATCAGTTCTCAGATAAACAAACATGTGGAGGTTTCTGGGAGTGGTATGCCTAGTGAAGCACTGTGTCCCTTCCCACTTTCCTTGTTCAATGCACCTTTTCCATCTGACTGTTAGTCTCCTTTTTTTTTTTTTCTTTTGGTACCAGGGATCAAACACAGAGTCCCATAACCACTGAGCCATACCCCCAGCACTTTTTTCTTTTTATTTTGAGACAGGGTCTTGCTAATTTGCTTAGGGTTTGAACTCACAATCCTCCTGCCTTAGTCTTCCAAATTACTGGATTACAGGCATGTACCACTGTGCCTGGCATCTGCATCTTTTGTAATAATCTTTATAATAACTGATGAATTTAAGTGTGTTCCCTGAGTTTTGTGAGCCACTCTAGCAAATTAATCACACCTGAAGAGGTGGTCATGAGAATCCCAACTTATAGCCTGTTGGTCAGACATGTAGGTGACAAACCTCCTCTTGAAACTAGTGTCTGAAGCAGAATGTTGGCCTGTGGGACCAAGACCCTAGCCTGTGGGACTTTTTTCCAGGAAGATGATATCAGAGTTGAACTGAATTAGATTCCACCCAGCTGGTGCAAGGGCATTCACAGTCACAGTGAGTAGGTCTCCCACGGCAGTGTAAATGTACATGGCATGGAGGCATTTCTGCCACCACTGTGTAAATGTGACATTTCTCCTACAAAAAGGTCATCAAGAAAACAGACCACACCCCACTCCTCCTGACTTCACTCCCAGAGTCTAACCCAGGGCCTCACATGACACACAGTAAATGCCAAATTGAACGGAAATGAATTCTCTGATTTAATGAAATAATATAATCAAACAAGAATCAGAAGGATACTTATGATCTGTTTATGTCTTGAATAATTGAAAAGAGGGCAAAGATCATTTAATATCCCCAGAAGTAGGTGTGGGCTTGCTTCTTTGTATTTGACTTTAATACTTTTTAAAGCAGAAACTAATTCTGTCCTTATTGATCAACCACAAAAGTAGAATCTGACAAGTCTGGTTTATTCAAAAGGTAATCAAGCTAAGTGACAAACCTTAATAAAACTTCACACTTTCATCTATTAACCTTGTCTAATACCTCAAACATTTAATTTTCAATAAACAAAATGAATATTCACTGTACCTATTATTTCAAATTTAAAAAGAATCTTTACCAGTGATTTTACTTCATGATTCCATTTAACACTAAAATAGGGTTTGGTTTACATTCATCCTTCCTTAATGTAACTGTTTACAGATAGGACCGTTGGAATTTTCAATCTCTCATTTATAACTACTAATATTTATAATTAATAAAATATTATGAAATTGCTAAATCTTCTTTAAGAATTCATACTCCAAACTAATAAAGGAATGGACCCCTGTGGTCACACCCAGATACTGATCCTGTCCTCCAATCACACCTGATTGGACCAGAGGTGAACATCTTACTGGTTAATCAGATTTCTTTTTCCAAATAATTGGGACTGAAACTCTAGGTCATCAGTAGGAAGTAATGTTTAAATTATAAGGACATCTTTCCAAGTGCATAAAGAATAAAGAGAAGCCACTTTGCAGAAGGGAAAAAAGGAAGCAAATATGAAAGAGAAGTACAAATAATTTCGAGCATTTAGTATGTTATGTACTACCTCATATAATTCTCACAGAGCTCAACCAACTCAAGAATTTGGAGTCAAGGAAACTGAGGCAAAGAGAAATTAATGAAAGAGGCACCAAAAAGGCATGAATCCAGCTATCCAACTCCAGAGCCCAGCTTATTAACCGTGGCGTGGTCTTCCCCTGGAGCAGCAGAGCAGGAGTAAGAGAACATATGATTCCAGAGGGCAGAGATGGCTGGCTTCCTTAGTGAGATGTTCTGATCATGCCTGGGACTTATCTGAATTTTCTGCTCTTGGATATTATGAGGAAGACCAGTTTTTTGCTTTTAATTCTTCCATCTTTGCTTAAATCATTTCGGAGGTTTCAGTTACCTACACACCTAAGGTCCCCTAGAACTGCCCTGTCCTTTTCATGTTAGGCCATAAGGGCCGTAAATGGCCACTGCCACTGAGTTTCATGTGTATGCTCACACTTCCATTTCCAGCAGTCTCTTCTGCTGTGTGTGTCTGTTTTCCACACATACATACATCATACCCAGCACATCTTGCACCTGCTTCTATACTATCCATACAAATGGGTCCTTTGAAAACAGAGAATAATGCAAAAAGTTTGGAGGAAAATGTTTGGGACTTTATTTCATTGATGAGGCTGGTTAAATAATGAGGAAATATTTTATTATGAGCTGCTTTTCATATTATCTACAATTAATTCTTTTAGTGTAATTAGGCAGTTCAAACATTAGCTAGAGGAAGATAATTGAATCTGTATTTCATATTTCAAACAGCAAAGGAACTTTTCAAAATAACCGTGAAAGGTAAAACTTAGCCAAATCCATTTTTTAACCAGGGAAGGTCTTGGCAGGCCTTGCTGGCATTGAAACCTAACATAAATCTTAAAATGGTTATTATGCATCATAGGCCATATACACTGTAAAAATGCCATCTCTCAGCATTATCGTTATTAAAAAGAAGGCAAAACAATGAATTGCTTTCTCAGGTATATACTTTAAGTTTAGTACTGTGGTTCTTGGCTTCCTGCTAAATGAGCTGAAGCAACTGTATGTTGTTTGTGCTCTGCAGACAGATCAGGATTAAGTCACTGCTCCCCCATACTAATTATGCAACCTTGGATGTTACTTTTGGCCTTAAGCAAGTTGTTCTGTTACTTTCCTTTTTCTGAGTCTTTCTTCAATCACAGATGGGACAGTAGAAGTACTTCCTTCTTAGGACTGTGGTGTGGATGAAAGGGACAACCTTATTGGTCAGGGAAGTCTTCAAGGGGTCCAGGCATCAGTGTCTGTCCTTGCTGAGTGTGCCAGGCTGTTCTCTGATACCAAGACACTTCTGTAGCTAGTTACACAGACAGCAGAGCAGGTCAAGGTGACACAGGACACAACCCTATGACTATGAACTCCCCAGGGGAGTTCACTACCAAAGATGCTGAGCCCCTGGTCCTAGATCCTTCAGCACAACTGCCTGCACAGCTGCCAGCTGGGCCTCCATGTCATGGGGGATTAATGGCCCAGGAACCAACACTGCCATCTGATGCTTCTGTACTTTGTGTGCTGCATACTGCCTTGTTCTGACCTATGGAATCTCACTGGATCCTTCTGCACTGCCTGGAGTTGGGCAAGCCAGTCCTCCTGCTGGCCTACTCATCTTTGGTGCCTTTTCTGGAGTCCTTTTACTCCTTGCCATTCTCTGGGTCAGGGTTGGCAAGCTTTTTCTCTGAAGAGTAAGATAATAAGTATCTTAAGCTTTGGGTAGAAGGTCTCCATTGCATATTTTTCCTTGTGCATTTTTTTCTTTAACAACCTTTAAAAATGTACAAATCACTTTTAATTAATGGATTTGACCCTAAGTCTTATGAGGCTGGGATTTTTCCCTTGTATCCATGTAAATAACTTAAAATAGTATGAGCTATATTAATGAAAAAAATTTTAAATTAGCAATTTTTATTTTGTTAATCTCTAAACTCAAGAAAACTCCACTGGAACTCCAAGGATTGCTTTCAAATAAGAAGGGAATTTTCTGGCTTCCCAACATAGTGCCAAGAGTAAGTTCCAGGTGTAAGGATGGACATTGAACCCTCAGCCTCCAGGGAAGCTGGTCTCCCTCATCTGCACAAATGATCACTTTCTATGTGTGCTGAGGCATGAAAAAGGTTGTTAAACCTGACTTCAGGTCATTAAATTACTGTTTAGTAAAGTAAAGCTTTGGTGTATAATACAAGGTGGTTTTCATTTTTCACCCCATTATTTTCAACAAGACTGTGGTTGGTATGGAAGTCAGAGGGGCACAGCTCCTTTACTGATCCCAGGTGACTGCAGATGGTTTCTCCCCAAAGGACAAGATGCACTAATAATTCACACTAAGTGGTTAACTCTTAGTGGTCCAGCTCAGAGAAGGTGAACACAAACAGCCAAGAAGACAAAGGAGAATGAAGGGAAGGACAGGGAATGGGAATAAGAAAGATAGTAGAATGAATCAGACATAACCTTCCTATGTTCATATATGAACACAAGACCAATGTAATGCCACATCATGTACAACCACAAAAATGGGAAGTTATACTCCCTATATGTATGATATGTCAAAAGACATTCTACTGTCTTATATGTCTAAAAAGAACAAGTTAAAAAAAAAAAGGAAAAAAAAGACATCTGTGATATTATGAATAAGGACTACAAGATGTCTCCAAGTATTGCTTAACTAGGAGACAAAGGGATGAGGGAGAAAGGGCACTGATAATTGAATGTCCACAAGTGCCCAGGCATGGGTCAGAGTTGAAAAGCAAACTCTCCAGGGCCAAACCAGAGGAGAACAGCAGGGGGATTGAGAAGTAAATGGTGGGGGTAGCGGGAGTGTGACATCACTGTACCACGGAAGTTCCATGGTCACGACCTCAAGTCATCCTGAGAAGCAAGAATGATGCACAGTCTGTTTTGTTTTCTGAGTTAGGCAAGTGTACATTGCAAGGATTTCCTTCAAATATAGTTATGAGCTATGAATTTTTTAAAAAATCCCTTGGTAAAAAGAATAAAGATTTTAGTTTTCCATGAAACCTTATTCTCAGACCATATTCTCTGACCAAAACCACACAAAAATCTACCATGTACTGACATCTACAATGGATATAAAGATGTGAGAGGGGCAGAGAAGACTAATGCTCTGGATGGACTTGGTGACACATGTCCTGGTCCTGAACTATACTCAATTCCTCTGGTTTCCCCTCTAACTTAGTGTAAGATTATGAGTTGTTATTGTAGGTACATGGCATCATCTGGTCCCTGAAATTTTTTTTTTTTAATGGTGTCAGTGGTAAGGTAAGGCAGTGGGGAGCTGAGTTTTTTTCCTATTACAGTGTTAATGGAAAAGTCGGACAAGGAACGCCTGAGACTAACAACTGTACTTTATAGGGTCAGAACAGAATCCTCTGAATAGTGAGCTGATTGACTCAAGGGGTGATAATGATTTTCTGTATAAAAGGAATTAGAACTAAACTGTATGTGTCTTAGAATAATGGCAACTTAATTCAGGCATATCTTTGGGGAAATTGCTTTGGATTTTTTTTCCTTTAAAGTTAGACTGAAGTTCTTTAAAAACGTTCCCAGAGGGTACTGTTTCTGAAAGTTATGCTGTAAATGCAGGGCTGTTACCTCTGGAGCAAATTCACGTTTGCCAATGGTATAGCAGGTTTCAATCCTTCATTTCAGAAGTCATTGACTTCATTTGAAAAATATACTCAAGAATTAGTGTTGAACAGTGATGATCTTTGGGTAGTAGGAAGAGGAAGTTTCTATTAAAACAATGCGTGTTTGTCTGAATCTTCCAATTTTCTATGATATCTACATATTACAACTGAAATAATGGGAAGTTCACTAAAGAAAAAACAACAACAACAAAAAATACCCAGCTGTTGGGAGGGTTGATTATATGATTATATAGAGTTCGCTGAACTACCAATTTATTTGTCTAAGTAACCTAACCAAGACAAGGAACTAATCTAACTGACACGATTAAAGGAATTAAAGGCAACTCACTATAAGTCTTTTACAAACTTCTATGGGACATAGATTCCTGTAAAGTTTCTGGGAAATGTTAAAACCTAGCAAGGATTATCCCTTCCCTTGTGTTTACAGTCATTGTTGTATCTTTCAACTCCTCCCAAACTCACATAGTCAATCAAGGAAATTGAGACCATTAAACTGCTTCTGGGTAGAACTTCATGTTGCATGCTTTTGTTTTGTTTAAAAAAAAAAAATCACAACGTAGCATGACTGGAAAATGCAAAGTTCTCATTAACTAAATTATCTGGTTGTGTGTCATCAGAACTCATTTGACTAACTAACCAGGTATTTTGTTTGTTTGTTTTTAAAATGACACATAAGAACTTAACGTATCAAGGGACAACAATTCTCAGTGACCCATCCTTCTGGGTATCTTTGCTGTGTCAACAGGGAGCTGGTGATCTGTGATGGCTAATTTTATGTGTCAATTCAATTGGGTCATGAAACATCCATTGTTTCTGGGTGTGTCTGTAAGGGTTCTTCCAAGTGAAATTAGCATTTGGATCAGCGGATTCTGTAAAATAGATTGCCTTCCTCAAAGTGGGTAGGCACCACACAATCCACTGATATCTAAACAGAACAAAAGTTAGAGGAAGAAAGAATGCATGCCTTCATTTTCTGCCTCACTGCTTAATTGGAGACATCTCATATCCTCCAGGCCTTAGACTGGCTTTCCTCATTGTGAGGCCTTCAGACTGGAACTGAATTATACCAATGGTTCTCACCTTTCCAGCTCTGGATGGCAGATGATGGGACTACTCAACTTCCATAATCTCAAGCACCAATTCTCTATAACAACCCCCTCCCGACTTTACACACACACACACACACACACACACAATGTTTCTCTAACCCTAACGTAGAAGCCCAGTGTCCTGAAACCTTCCAATTGATGACCTGGTTTTCCTTGCCAACACCATCAGAACTCACACACACACACAATGTTTCTCTAACCCTAACGTAGAAGCCCAGTGTCCTGAAACCTTCCAATTGATGACCTGTTTTCCTTGCCAACACCATCAGAACTTGTGTCAGGAAAGAGGAGACAGCTGGGAATCTGCATAGTGTGGACAATATGGCTACTATCTCTGAAGAATGCACATTCAGTTTCATGCCCATCTTGAGGTGTGTGAAAGAATGTTTCTCGGAGGATCAGAGGTTATCCATATCCTCAGGGCACAGTTCTGTATTCAGTTTGGACTCTTCCAGAAACCACATGCAGACAACGAACCTGACTCCCCAGTGACCTCCAGAAGGCAGACGACCCCAGCCTACTCCTAGACCACGCTTTAATCCTAGGGGACAGTGGGAGTCCTTGACTGTTTTCAAGATGCTGAAATTTTTATGGAGGAAATAAAAGTCCTTTATATGCTGAGATTGTTTATTCTTTCAAATACTTTGAAAGTCTGTTCATATTTATTGGGAAGAAATGTGACTGTGTTCCACATATATTCTCCAGCATTTCCTAGATGGCAGGTTTCATTAATTTTTCTACTTCAAGTTTATGTTCCATACAATGTGTATATGTGAAAACATCCAGATTTTACACTTTGTTGATTGAAAAAACAAAAACTAAAGCCAAAATTCAAACCAACAAAAAATTTAAGGCTTCCAAAGTAGTATAGAAATGGGAAGGAGTAAATGTAAATACCTAGTATGTGATGGGATTGTAGAATGGACATTTTTATATTATTTTATATAATTTTCAGAAAAACAATGAAATATGATTGTTTCATTATTTACAAATGAGGAAAAAGAGGTTCCAAGGACAAAAGCTCATATGGCACTTCAGGGGCAGAGCTAATGATTTATTATTTGACAGAAAACAAAACCCTAACTTTCTCCACAATACTGTATGATCTTCCAGTTGTCCCTAAGCTTTCAGTTCCCAAATTGTAAATTTTCATTTCACCTTACTGCTGGATACATGAGGGCACCATCAGGACTTACTACTTCAAACTTTTAGAGAATTTAGAGTTTCCTGTGAGATTCTGCCTAGATCATGTTCTTAGGGTCTCTGCTGATCCTAAGAAGTGGTAGAGTACTACTTTGTGTATTTGCCAGGAGAATTTTCACAAGTGTGTTAAAGTAAATGACAAGTCTCTCAAATATAACTCTTGATTCTAAGAAGCTATTTATGGCAGGATGCCAGAGCTTGCATAATGCTACTGAGGAACTGCACTAAAAGAAAATTTTGAGAACATTCAGATCCATTTGTGGACGCTTAAAAAAGGCAAGGGTTTGAGAAAGGTTTTAATTTCAATGTGTACTTCTTTCTGAAGTCTCCTTATTGCTATGAAACATACAAATACACAACTCAGTGGTAAGTGGAGGTTCTGAAAGGAACACAGAGGTTCCAAAGCCAAATGAAGAATATAGTTGAAAAGAAAGGGATGGCACAGGCACTTTTTAATATTGTTAAAAACAATATTAAACAAATCCAATGTTTAAGCCAAAAAGCAGGGATCCCCAGCAGTAGAGCCAGGGCTTACAGATGCTCAAGTGATTCCAGAGTCCTGTGGCACTGTCTCTGGCTCATGTTTGCTCTTCTCTGTGATCCATGGGAAGGTGGTGCAGCAGCACAGCCCTACCAGGCACAACTCAGAAATTCCGTGTTTCCATCCCTGTTCTGCTCTGCTCGGAGGCAGGGCACATGTCTATATTCTTGCTCACCCTTGCACTATGACCTCAAGCATCACTACCTCAAGCATGTGACTTGCTCATCATGCCTGTAACCTCAAGCATCACTACTGGTGACGTCAAGATGTTACATGGGAATGAAAAAGTATCTGTGACAGAAAATCATTATGCTCCTGGCTGTAAAATAGGTCCTGTGTCCATGGTAGGGGCAGACACCATTCAGCAAATTGGTGCTGGAGAAAGAATATCTTTCAATACCTCAGACTTCTCAAAAACTTTGGGAATTGTCTCCTGGAAAGAAGAGTCTAGACTAGGTTGGGAGATTAGGATTAGAAACATGGTTATTTGAAGGTTAAGTCAGCTCCTCATTTGCCCCACCAAGGAAGGAGGTGATGGAATAGAAAATTCAGTAAATCAGAATTCAGAACCTCAGAGAGGAAGGAGGCCTGAGAACTTGCTTAGCTCACCTGCTTTACTTTCTGATTAGTAATCTCAGTTCAGCAAACAAATCTAAAACATACCTACTATCAGACACACTGCTATTTTATGTATCATTAAGAATAAGAACAGAAACCAAATGCTTCTGATAAACCATGATCTGTGACTAATTGTGAGTTGCATCCTAGTTCCACAGGTGGTGAATGTAAAAATAAAGATTAAAAAAAGAAGAAGAAAAGAAAAAGAAGAAGAAAAATAAAGAAAAGAAAAAGATAGAATTGATTAGAATTGATGAGCTATAAGCTATAATAAGCAACTTACTCTCAATCGCTCAGTACTCAGTTGTTAGGTCTCTTTTTGTACCCCACTACTATGCACCTTTATTTCACAGGTGAGAAACCTAAAGTCCAGAGGTTGGATGACTTACTCAAAGTCACAGAGCTAATAATTAGGAGTAGAGCCAGGGATTGGATGAGGCCCCTGACTCCTGTGAGCTGGCTCCCACAACTCTATATGGCCTCTCACTCCAAGGGATTTATCTCTGGCTCTGGAAAACAGAACTAAATTAGTCTGCAGAACATTTGCCTCCTGATTAGGTTTTGCTTAGGATAACATAAAAATTAGATTGCTGCTCTGCACACATGCAGGCAGGTTGGAAGCAGCTTGCGTAGATGTCTGCCAATCTGAGATCTAGCAGCTAGCATCCCGAGATAGGAAAAGTACTCAGCAAAACATATAAAGTAGGCAATCCATGTGCCAGGCAGTGGAATAGCTTTGTCATGGTTGGATTTGATGTTTAACTAGACCTATTGGAATGTGGGAGAGGGTGAGAATGATTTATTTTTCCCATAGGCCTGGTTCTTCTTTCTACCACACACACGGATGAATCTCTACAATTTCTCCAAAACTCCTGTGCCATTGTTGAAATGGTGGAAGTTTGCCATGCTCTAAACTATATGCCTTAATGGCTGACACCAGCCCTATGTGGCCCAGAAGCCCCTCAGACTTCAGAAGAGGGACACAGACACACAAAGGAGAGTTCTCTGTGCCTCCACTGGCCAGGGTGGCATCAAGTCACAAATTACTGTTGGAAGAGAATGATCTGGAATGTCTCATCTGACTGGGGCCCACAGAAAATTCCAGAGACAGTATCTCTCCTGTTCACACATTATCACTTCAAAGTTTAGCTTGGGGAGGTGTGGCCTCTAACTCTTCATATGGGACATGCTTCCTTAAACTCAGAGCTGGAGTATACGTGTGTGGAGACATTGTCACTGCCCACCCCACCTCCAAGAACCTATGCTGCTCATCTGCGATCAATTGCCTTGATTTTCTGAGTGAGCCCATGACTCCGACAACAACCAAGGTTGCATCCAGACTCACTGGGCCCCTGTGAGGAGGCCTGGGAGCTCACCTGATGGATCTTAAGATGAAAGTGCAGTGTATATCCATTTCTACTATCTCAAAAACAAAGGCAAACAACACTCCTGCTGCTCCCTGGCCACTTTATTGTGGCCTGCTGGTTGACAGCAAGATGTTGAGGGGTACCCAAAAGGGAAGGAGCAGCCAATATGCCTATGCTGGGACAGGAACAAAGGCATCTACCTTCTCATGAGGGATTCAGTTCCATCACACAACCACTCAGTGTTCTGATCTTTATTTTCTTTGCCTTCCCTGCCTGGTGAAGAAAGGTCAGTCTCAGAGCTATGTGTCCAGACCAGTGCTTGAGAAAACACCTCATTCCTCTGGAGACACTGGGTGTTTTTGCAGCAGGATGATACTTTTGCTTTCATGATGAAACATGAGGATGTGCATCTTCTCTGCCTTCCTCTGGCTGTAGAGGGCCACCATGTGAGTCTGCATAGCACAACACACATGCTAGCACTGGGAAAGAGGAAGTGGCAGCTACACCCATATTGGGTGTTTGCTTGCAATGCAACTTGCAGGGTACAACATTCTTGGTGCTGTGCTGCATGCCCTGGCATTTAAGTCCTTTCTTACAAGTTAAGTAGGAGTTCAGGTTTGTTCTTTCTCTCTGTGTGCCTGCAAATCCTCCTTAAACCCCAATAGTCAGGAAGGGTTCTTGGATCCGCCAGCACCACTGCCAGAGTCCTGTGAGCTTGGTTTCCCAGGAAACTTCTTAAAGTGAGAGAGAGCAGCAAGAGGACCCCAATGGCTCTTTTCCACCCATCATTAGGAGAAGCCCTTCCTGCACACCATGATCTGCATTCACAGTAGTCAACCACAGGAGTGAATGGCCGCCAAGCATATGTACCTGCATGCCTATATTCAGCCCAGAATGGTTCTCTGTCTGGAAGGTTATTTCTATTTTTGAACATGAACCACTTTGGCAAAAGAGCGGCCCATAATCTATTATTGTCTTTCAAAGCATTTCTTCAATGTGGGAACACACCACAATTCTCAGAATGATTAGAAATAAAAAATCCTATGGATTTACCTGTATTTTTAGAATTCCGTTTTGATATCTTCCCCCAAGTCAAGCTTCATTTCATTTTTCCCAAAGAAATTATACCATTTATTTTGCTACTTTTGGATAATGAGGAAATAGAAGTAAATGATCAAAAAGGAAGCGTTCCTTCTTCCAGAACCAATGAATGAATAAGTAAACAGGATGATTACTGGCAAAAGAAAACACAGTAGACAACTGAGCCCAAATTTCTTTTTCTGCCGTCAACAGGACCATGTCAGGGGATCATGGCTAGTTTCACAATTAATTTGTTTCAATTAATTTACAAGGTAGCATTATTTTTCCTTCCTCTTCACCCTTCTATGAATACCAACAAATAATCAGGGTGTGGTATACAAAAATTTCAAATCTTATTTGAGGTTAAGATGGCATAGAATTCAGGAAAGGCTAAAGCCTTATTATAAAATACAGCACCCACACAAAGGGTAAGACTTAAAGTCAGGATAAATCACCTTTCTTGTTTCCTGACCTGTACAAACTTAATTATCTAGACCTGATATTTTAGTAATCTGATTTTCAAATGATACAATGTTCTTTTCTCTTAATTTTGTCTTGAGACAAATGCTATAATTTTATTTGCCATGGTTAGGGGAAAGCAAAGTTCAATGTCTAATTTCTCTGATATATTTAGATCTCTTTCCCACTGCTTTCCAGGAGACAAAATAGAGAAACAGAAATGGGATCAAATTCTATAAATAAATTATGGTTGGCTTGTCCTTAAATATCATAAACCGCTGAAGAGAAATGAAGTCATAGACATACATTAATTTTATTTTGAAAGCTGGCTAAGAGATGGTGTTAAAATTAAAGAGTTTTGCAAGGAGGAAAATGAAAGGAGGGGAGAAAACCTATAACACTTCAGAAATAATGAAACACCTACATTTTCTTGCCAGACTCTTCCAAGACAACAGAATTCTGTGTTTGGGGCTTTACCCCCAAAGCACTGAGGGTACTGGCTGACAATCTGTCCATGTGTTGCTTGTTCATAATGGTTAAATTTTGCCCAATATTCTGGCCACAGTTTCACCTTCTCCCTATATTAAAATATCCCCTAGGGAAAAACCACAAGTTAAATAACCATGGAACAAGAAGACCTCACAGGTAGACAAGTATTTGGATGGATTTTAAGACCTTCTTTCATGTTCCTTCAGAATATTTATGAAGTTGGAAGAGTCAGACTGTGTTAGGCTATGATTTTTTTTTTAACTGAGACCTAAAAAAGAAAGAAAGAAAAGAAAACCACCTTTGAATCTGAGTTTTCACCAGCCAATGTCAACTTATGCTGGCCCTCCCCAACAAACCCTCTGCCTTAATGCTCCTGGTGATGCAATCCATCTCCTTGCAGACAGAATCCTAGGGTATCTCCACAGCCAAAGTCAGGTGGAGAAATGGGGCTATTGTGCACATGCTTTTAAGTCAGAATACAGGGTGAACCAAAACTGATTCTGTTTGGAATTGCCTGACTGTTCTCGTGTAATCTTTTTGGCTTTGCATGGCAGGCACTCCTCCAGGAATTACCCAAATGACAAACAACCATGACATTCTGCCCCAAGAGAAATGCAAAGCAGAGACTGAATTGATCAATTTTTGTGAAGTTCTGCACACCTGGATATGTTAATTTGAATAGATGTGTTAGACTGGCACACAAGAAAATAAACGTCCTCCTGTTGTTTATCTTCTTCACCTAATTTGACAGTTTTATGAAGAATTCACATTTGCACTATATGTAAAAGTCTTACATCTACAAAAGCATCTTTGGACTGGATAGATCAACGTCTTTCAAGGTTTTTAACCCTGGGAGCAGACTGCCGGTCGATGCTAGGTACCAAGTCATCTGTAAAATCACAAGCCTAATCCCAAAAGTTTGCTGCCTCCAGGCCCACAAACCAATCATTTTGGGAGGAGATTGGCCAATCCTGTAATCCCAATGACTCTGGATGTGAAGTCACAGGGGGAATCTGCTTCCAGGCTGCACCATGCCAAGACTATGATTGCAACTAAATCATATGGAGAGGAGTCAAGCTATCAGGCAAATGCTGGCAGCGCAGATGCCACTCAAATTAGAGTCAGATGGTATTAATGTGACTGACGATGACACAGACTATCTCCTCCACCCAACTTCAGTCAGGCTCCTCTGAGCCATCTTCTCTGCCTGGGCCCCTGTCCTGCCTGGTCCAATCTTATCATGAATCCTCCTAAGTCAGTCCAGTGACAGTCCCTCTACCCTGCATAGTTGATCAAGTTTCTCACCCCACCTCCCCACCCGTCCCTTTGCTGCATAAGTCCTTGGACTGCCTTGAAGAAAATCCTGTTAAGTTGATTTGGCAAGAATCCTTCTCATCTCCATGTCTGCTCTCAGTGATTTTCTGTCCACTGACCTCCACCCACCGATACACATATTGGCTATAAATCCTCACTTTTCTTTTTTGTTATGTCTGGAGTTGATCCTGCTCTTTTCCCTACTATGATTACCTTGACACAATTGCAGTAGCCCTGGATGAAGTCATTCAGAGCAGTTCTATCTTTATCAATTATGATCATGCTACAATAGCAAAGGATCAAGGCACTTTGGTGACAATAAATGTCATTATCCACTAGCAGGGACCATAAGTTTTCCTTTTAAAATTATTTTTAAGTAAGCTCTTTTTTTAACCTTGATTATTTATTTTACTTGCTTCTGCTACTAGTTTAACAGGGGGACAAATTGACTAAACTATTAAAATTTTTGAGGAGTTTTATATTTTTAAATTTTTTTAGTATTGGGGTTGAACTCACGAGTGCTTAACCACTGAGTCATATCTCCAGCCCTTTTTTATTTTTAAACTTTGAGACAGGGTCTTGCTAAGTAGCTTAGGACCTCACTAAACTACTGAGGCTAGCCTTGAACTTACCTGCCTCAGCCTCTGGAGTCCCTGGGATTGCCGTTATGTGCCACTATGCCCGACTGAGGTTTGACCTTTATATTATCTATTTCCTTGGATGGAACTGGAGAATAGTGTGCTAAGTGAAATAAGACAATCCTAAAGAACCAATGGCTGAATATTTTCTCTGATGTGCAGATGCTAATTCACAAAGGGAGTGGGGAGAAAAGAGGTATTTTGGATTAGGCAGAGGAGAGTGAAGGGAGGGGAGGTGGTATGGGGAAAGGAATGATAATTGAATGAATCAGACATTATTCCCTATGTGCATATATGAGTACATGACCTGTATAACTCTACATCATGCACAACCAAATGAGAAGTTATACTCCATTTATGTATGATGTGTCAAAATGCATTTTATTGTCATGTAGAACTAATCAGAACAAATAAAAAATTTTAAAATATAGAAAATGCTAAAAAAACAGAAAAAATCTATTTCTTTTGGAATAATCTTAGCTCTACAGAGAAGTTGCAGATATAATACAGAGGGTTACTGGTTTTCTCCATTGCTAATATCTTATTTTTCTTAAAATTAATTAATTACTATAAAATAAAATCCAGATTTCATTTGGACTTCATTAATTCTTTGACTAATGACCTCTTTCTGTTCTAGAATTCAATCTATGCATTCAGTTGTCATGTCCTACCAGTCTCCTCTAGTCTGTGGCAGTTTTGCAATTTTTCCTTGCTTTTATCACCTTGACAGTCTTAAGAATACCTGTGAGGTATCTAGGAGAATGTCACCAATCTGTGTTAGTTTGATGTTTTCCCCTTGATTAGACTGGGTGTATGAGTTTTTGGAAAGTACACCATGGGAGTGCAGAGACCTTCTCATCACATGATCATGTTTCGGTGGCAACTTTCAATGTTCTGCACATTGTAAATGTGGCAGCCTTTGTTCACTAGTCTCAGGGCAGGGCTCCTCATATCTCATCACTGTCCAAAGTAAAACCCACTACCCAGGACATTAGGGAGGGATTTTGCCAACAATATCATGGTGGAAGGTGAGGGATGGGAAGGAGAAAACAGTTACATCGCATGTAATACAAAACAAGTTAATGGACTGCCCCAGATAAAAGTTTCTTCCCCTTTTTAATAAGGAACATCAGTCCTTGTATTCTCCACCTGCACAGGCAGTTTCTGAAATCCACCAGCTCCAACCCACAGGCACCTCAGAATCCAGTCTTCCAACTCTCTTTTATGTCTGCACAACCATCATCCAGTTCAAAAAGGCCCTTCTGAAGCCCATCTACCCAGAAGGCAAGTAGGGACCATAAATAAGAAACACTCTTTCAGTCACAAATAACTTTTTATTTATTTAACACAAAGTGAGGTTTATTAAAAACTTTTCTATGCACAATCTGTCAGTGAGAAGTGACTTTGAGGTAGTGTCCACTGATCCAAAATGAACTGGAGGGTTGAGGCCAGTTATTTTTTCTCTTTTCTGGGTGGTGGAATATATAAGAGCTTACTTTGTCCAAATGGTTAGCACTGTACTTCCTTAACAGTCACATTTGTAGGTAATCACAAATTCACTGATAACTTTAGTTGTTTGCCACTTATTCCTCCTCTGTGTGTCTTAAATTGTCTTTAGTCGAGACTATCCCTAGATTTCCCAGAGAAGTAGAATTAACCTAGAATTCTCAGGAGGAAAGGTAATGTATTCATTCATTCACTCAACTAAAAATTATTATTTGTATTTAGTTGCAAAGTAACTAGTTTCTACCCATTAATAGTTATTCTCTTCTCGACTTATGTTTTAATTGAACAGATATTTACTGTTTTCCTATTAAGTATCTGGGACTGAACTAGACCCTAGGGATAGGGTAGTAAATGAAATAGGCCCAATCTCTACTCTCATAGAATCTATAGTCTAACTAGGAGATAGATGGAAACTAAAAACATAATCATAAAGTATCATTACCCACTGTGACAAAAGGCATAAAGAAAACATCAAGGAAGAATGCAGTGAGTGTATGTGTATGAATTTGTGTGTGTGTGTGTGTGTGTGTGTGTGTGTGTATTGTGGGGTAGGGGGAAACTGGTTTTCTTGAATGGGGTTAGGGAATGCTAGTCCAGGAGCAACATTTGCATGAGACCTGAAGAATGATTAACAGTTAAACTAGCTGAGAAAGAAAGTGCAGACTAGGCCGAAAGCAGGGCCTACTTGAATATTCTGGGACTAGACCACTGCGTGTTTGGAGTGGAGAGACTGAAGTGACCTCAGCAATCACACAGGGCCAGGTTAAGATCAAGTTCAAGATGGAGAATGCTATCCTTCATGCAGGGCACAGTGGGAAGTGTTCAGGAGGGCAAGAGTTAAGTACTTCTTGATGTCATGGAATAGTACTGTTTGTAATACGAATAAAATGCTAACTGACCTGTCCCTATTTCCCTTAGCTACCAATCCTGGCTCCTTCCACACCCAAACCTGTCTTAGAAAGGAGGGGAATGAGGGAGCAAATCTGAAGTACCCACTCAAACTCCATGACAACACCTGCCATTTCTTAACTAGGGTCTTCTGCAACTAAAGGTTCAGACTTCTCTCTGCAGAAGGAAACAACTACACTTATGTAGATTAGGTACCATAGCAGTGCCGTTCAGCACCCCTGCCTCTTAGTTCAAGGGAAATTAGCTACACTGGATGCTGTAAAGACTTATACCTGCACTTGATCACCTCTCTGTCTCTATCTTTGGTGGAAAGATCTTTCTCTCTCTCTCTCTCTATATATATATATATATATAGAGAGAGAGAGAGAGAGAGAGTGTACATATATATATACGTACACTCTAAGATTTGCCATTTTAACCATTTATAAGTGTAAAATTTGGTGACATTAATTACATTCATAATGTTGTTCAACCAATACCAGTATTTCCAAATTTCTTTTTTTTTTTTTTTAAACTCAGGGTCGCTTGATCACTGAGCCACATCCCAACCCTATTTTGTATTTTATTTAGAAACAGGGTCTCACTGAGTTGCTTAGTGCCTCGCTTTTGCTGAGGCTGGCTTTGAACTCATGATCCTCCTGCCTCAGCCTCCCGAGACGCTGGGATTACAGACATGTGCTACTGCACCTGGCCCCCAATTTTTTATTTCTCCAAATAGAAATTCTGAACACACTCATGGAATAGTACTGCAATCACTCACATCCCCTGGCAATAATTAATCTACTTTCTGCCTTTATGGATTTGACTACCCCAGATAGGAAGAATCGTTCAATATTTGTCTTTTTGTGACTGACTTATTGATAGGCACCTCTGTTCTCTTGTAAGGGACCACTTGTTAGAATATCTTTTTCCATCCTTTCATATGCAACCTATTTGTGTCTTTAAAGGGTCTTTGTAGTTAGCATATAGTTGAATAATTTTTGAAAGTTCATGCTGCTAATCTCTGTCTTTTGTTTGGAAAGTTTAATCCATTTACATTTAAAATAATTACTGGTAAGGAGTATTCTGTCATTTTCCTTTTTTTTTCCTATGTGCTTTAGAACTTGTTATTCCTTATTTCCAGTCTTCCTTTGGGTTATTTGATTTTTAAATTTTTGTCCCCAGTGCCTTGTTCCTCTAACTAGGTACCACCTCCCAGTAATCCATTCAGCCATCAAAGAATTAATCCACTGATGAGGTCAGAGGCCTTATGATTTAATCACTTCCCAAAAGCCCTGTCTCTGAGACTTTGTGGACATTTCAGATCCAAACTAAAACAGTGTCCCAAAGCATAAACTAACAACTTTAAGTATCAGTCCCTTAAATATGTAGAGGACAAAATGTGAAGTTACAAACCAAAGTTACAAGAATATTAGCTGCTATTCTCTGGATGTTAAATGTTCCCCAAAGTGCAAGTGTTAAAGTGTTGGTTCCAAGGGTGGTGCTTTTGAGAGGTGTTTAGACCTTTAGAAGGTAGGGCTTTATGGGAGATTATTAGGTTACTGTGGGTGTGTCCTTGAAGGGTATTGTAGAACCCCCTCTCTTCCTCTCTCTCTTTCTGCTTCCTGGATTATGATATAAGCAGTTTGCTTTGGTACATGATCCTACCATGATGTATTGCCCTCACAAGAGGCCCAAAGCAAAGGGGCACTTAATTTTGAACTGAAATCTCCAGAACTGTGAGATCAGATCAACCTTTCCTTTTTCACAGTTAATTGCCTCAGGTATTTCATGATAGTGATAAAAAATTAATAATATTAATATTTTAAAGTTAATGGTTTTTTAAAAGTCTCTTAAATCAAGTAGAATATAAAAAGTGAAGTTAAAACCAAAGTTAAAATGATACCAATTTTTAAGTTGCCCAGGTATTTATCTTTACTGGGGTCTTTATTCCTTCATATGGTTTCAGGTTACTATCTAGTGTTCTTTCATTTCAGCTCATAGTACTCCTTTTAGCATTTCTTGAAGGGTAGCTTTAATAGTAATGAACTTCCTCAGATTTTTGTTTATTTGGGAATGTCCTAATTTCTGCTTTATTTTGGAAGTGTAGTTTTTCTGGATATAATATTTTGTTTGTTTTGCTTTTCTTTCGGTACTCTGTATATATCAGACGATTGCCTTCTGACCTCCAAATTTTTTGATGAAAATCTTACTAGATTCCTTGTGTGTAATGAGTCACTTCTCTCATTGCTTTCAAGATTCCTTTTGTCTCTGTTGCTTATAGTTTGATTACAACTTGATTTGGTATGGGCCTCTCTGAGTTCATCCTGCTTGCAGTGAGGTTCTTTAATGTTTATATTTATGTCTTTCATAGAATTTGGGTAGTTTGGGGCCATTACTTCCTTGAATAATATCTTTTTCTTTTTTGCCTCTCATCTCCTCCTGAGACTCCCATAATATATATGTTGGTCTACTAGACCATGTCTCAAAGATACACTATACTCTTCATTTTTCTTCATTATCTTTTGTCTTTCTCAGCTTGAATAATTCCTCTTGTTTTATCTTCAAGGTCACCAATTCTTTCTTTAGTATGCCTTAAACTGTCTTTGAATCCCTATAGTGAAGTTTTCACTTCAGTTATTTTCTTTTTGGCTCCAGAATTTTTGTTTCTTTTTAGGCTATCGATTTCTTTATTGCTCGTACTTTGTTTCTCTGAATTTTTCCACATCTTCCTTTAGTTCTTTGAGCATCACTAAGATGGTCATTTTAAAGTTTTTGTCTAATAAAGCCCTTATCAGGTCTTTTTCTGAGACAGTTTTCTGTTGTTTTATTTTCCTTTGAATGTGTCATATTTTCCTGTTTCTTTGTATGTCTTGTGACTTTTTTTTTAAACTGTTGTTGAAAATTGAATAATTGAATCTAAGAATGGAGTAACTTTGGAGATTAGCTCTTGCCCCTCTCCAGGGTTTACTAATTTTCATTTTTGGTTTTTGATACTGTAGACGGTATCCATGGTGGCAGTCACAAGCACAGGTATCCTCAGATCTTTTATAAGCTTGTTCCTTGGGGCTAGCTCAGTTGGTAGGGTGCTTGCCTTGCAAGCACAAGGCCCTGGGTTCAATCTCCAGCACTGCAAGGAAAAAAAAAAAAAAGCCCAGGTCTTTTCCTGAGCATGTGTTGTGATTTTCTAAATTACCTGCATATATGTGGTAACTTTTATTTTTTTCTTGGAACCCAGGGTTTTGTACATAGTAGGTGCACACTCTACCACTAAGCTATTGCCTCAGCCTTATGTTGTTGCTTCTGAATGTTCCATACTTTAGATCTTTTGCCTCCTATAAGGAGGAAAAGAGAAAATGAAATTGGAGTGTTGGGGGTCAGGGGAGAAATAATAAGACAAATGTGTGCTGGCCCTTTGGCTACCCTGGAAGTTGCCTCAGTCAATGGGAAAGAGGCTTGCAACAGAGAAGAAGGTGCAATAATGACTCCCAACCACGTGTCTTCACCTCCAAGATCAGAAGCAGCCACATGCAATAAGAAGATATATCCCCAATCTTTTGGAGGACAGACATTTTTGTTCATCCTAGCTCCCACGACCTGTCTGCAAGTTACTTCTGAGTTGCTGCTACACAGACTAGAAGTTGTGAGCTGAAATTAAAATTTACCACAAGTTTTCATTCAACCCTTTCCCTGGAAGTTGTAATCCTTCTAGTAGATTCCAGAGTTCAAAAGTAGTTAAGTCAGAGAGATCCTTCCAGTAATTGTTGTCTAAATGGGGAGACAGATTCCTGGTGTTTCCTATTCCACTATCTTCTCCCAAACCCCTGATCATCCTTTCTTGACCAATGACTTTGCTAAATGGTTTGATAACCTTGATTTTCTAATAATGTAGAATTTGGACTTGTGTTTTTATAAATGATTTAAGATTTATATTTTTGCCAACATTCGTTTAGCACTCAGGTAGAGTAATAAAAATTAATAACAACACATCAGCAGCAAAAAAATTATACTAGTTATGAAAACAATAGTATTGGGTATTTCATGCTAAATGAGCTGCTACCAATACATAATGTTCCTATTAGTATTTGTCAAAATAAGGAGCTAAGTATCTGTCAGTGAGTTATGAGTTATACCGTATCTACAGGGTGCAGCGTGTGTATTATATGAGAAACAAAAGGTGGAGAAATGTGCCTGGTGGAGGAAGAAGAGGAGGCTGAGAGGGACGTCAGAGGACATGATGCTTGGGCAATAGGCACTTTCTAAAGTGGAAAGAGCACAATTTAACCAGACCTCATGATAATGAGACTCTTGCCCAGGGAGCCAGAAGAGCTGCTGGAGTCTAGGACCATGTCTGTCATTAACTAATTATGTGAACTGGGCATGTCAATGACCCTCTCTTACCCTCCTTTTCCACATTTGTAGACTGGTTTCAGGAGGGGAGGATGAGAGCTTTATTTCAACCTCTAATGTCTCTTATAAGTAAAACATTTAGTGAGTTCACGGCTCTAGACCTCCACTGTCTAATAGAGCAGTGATTAGAGTACATGTGGTTATTGAACTTAAATAAAATGAAAATTTAAGTTCCTCAAGTATACTAGTCACATTTCAAATGCTCAATAGCCAGACTGAGTAGGACAACACACAGAAAAAGACTTCCAACATAACGGAAAGTTTAATTAGCTATCCCTAGTCTAGACCTTTCTTTTAAAAGATCCTTGAGAAGTCTAATGTGAATATCAATTTTCTTTGTGGGGGATTATCAGGAATTGAATTCATGGGCACTTAACCACTGAGCCACATCCCCCTGCCCTATTTCGCATTTTATTTAGAGACAGGGTCTCACTGAGTTGCTTAGCTCCTCACTGTTGCTGAGTTTGGCTTTGAACTCATGATCCTCTTGCCTCAGCCTCCTGAGCTGCTGGGATTACAGGTGCGTGTGCCACTGTGCCTGGCATTGATGTGAATATTATTTCAGTTCTTATGCAATATTATTGATTTTATTCTGAAAGTGATTATTGCTCTTAATGGGTGCTACTGAGGTAACATCTGTTGAGCACAACTTCCTGTGAAAATTGTTTTAAAGTCCATTTCGACTCAAACCTCATAACCACTCTGCAAGATAGGAACTGTCACTATGCCCATTTTTGTAGACGAGGGAAGCAAGATTCAGAGTGAAACAAGATTCTGAGTTATTCAGAGCCACACCTTAGAAGTGACAGAGTTAGGGCTTGAGTCCACATGACTGTCCTAATCCAGATCCCCACGTTTCACTCTGGTCCCATGCTTGGTCTCTGATCCCACTGCCTATGGCCATGCCTTACAGATTCCAGAATGCATTATGGTCTCTGTTTACAAGTCAAGTCTCCTACCAGACTGTTTTCTTTAAGATGAAGCTGTACCTTGGTCTTTTTTTTGTCTATTCCCAATTGGAAGAAAGTTCTGAGTCAATGAAAGTATCAAAATATCTTTCCACGATGAAGAATCATCACTATTCAACCACTACAGCTCATCAATATGCTTTCTATTGTTCTTGGAATGCCCACTTTAGATGCCATTCATTGCCTGCGAGCAGAGGGCTCCAGCACCTCTGGGAGCAAAGTAAAACAGACAAAAAACAACAACAAAAATAAATATTTCTCAGATGCAGTTCTTCCTAAGAATCTCTGCAAGAAGTCTGTCACCTCCTACTGCTGCCTACGTCTACCAGTGCTGATGATGTTTTGTCCACATTTTCTACCATGCACCAGGCTTTGATAACACTCTGGGCTACCTGCCTACAATGACAGAGGCCACCTAGAAATATACAAGTCTGTTAGGATGCAGTTCGGCTGCTGTCTTGCTTTCATGCCGCCCCAAAGCAATGGACTCTAGCTGCTTAACGTAAAAGTTGTTTGCAGAACCTGGGTATACAGTTAAAGACACCTGGAAGTCCCACACATTCTCCGAGGAACACAACAGCACCACCCTATTTCTCACCCAGATCTTTGCAGTTCTTCACCCAAATAATTAACAAAGGAACAAAATGTTACTCTGACTTTCCTTGTCCTCAAGAGTCATGGACATACTACTATTTTGAGCTATCATTTTGCTTCTGTGTTTTAGAAAAAGCTGAGGTAGGCTCAAATTTTAAAACAAAACAAAACAAAAACTCGAATCAACCTAGAAAACAAATCAAACAGCAAAATCAGAGTTATTACCTGAATAAGGTTAGGAAGAGAAATACTATTTATCAAAGATGTCTTTCATTATTGGAATTATTCTGGGTAAATTAATCTCCTATGATCCAATAATTCTAAAAGGTATGCTTAATCATCTCGTTTTACAGATGGAGATATTGAAGCCCAGACAAAACTACTGAAAAACAGAACAAGCTTGAACTTCACGGCAGAGAGATCTGAGTTCAAATTTGGGAGCCACTAGCTCTGTAACTTGTATGCTGCCAGGCAGGAATTTTTAGGGGCAAGCAGCAGTACTTGCTGGTAGTGGGTTGTGTGTGTTTTGGGGGGGGTGTGATGATGCTGTCCCTTGAAATGACTATTAACATTCCTTCAATTTTTAAAAAATTTCATATAAGGTCCTTCAGGAAGAACCAGCTAACATAACTAATTGATGCCAAGTCACTTGGTAAACTTAGAGTAAATTTTGCTCATTATAATCTCATTTTAATGCTAAGTTCTCTGCCCAGGAAGCATTCTCATCCACCATTTCTGAACATGCAATATATGAAGAAGAACTGAAGAAGAAAAATTGAGCATGCTCAGGAGTGAGTCCATATCTGCATGTCAGGATGAGACTTTCCAATATGAATATGTATGACTCACCCCTCCTCCCCCAAACATGCTTCTTGTTTTTCTTTGTTTATGGAGACACTGCTTTGGGAGTTATACTCAGTGCTCTTGTTACTTGTTCTAGTAAAAAAACTTCTTTTCATTCTTTTATCTCCTGGTTGTCTTTATTTGTTTTATACTCACCAAAGGGTGAACTTGTTGTGTTTGGTTACAGTTTTAGGCAAATTTTGAGCCTCATTAAATTTGTTTTTTTCATGTATAAATAGAGACCAAAAATACCAACCTTCCAGGCTATTGTGGAGTCAAATATGAAAATGTCTGTCGAGTACTTAATGTAATTGGCATCTTATTAGATTTAATAAATATGGTTTCCTCTTCCCTGTCTGTTGCATGGCAGAGTTAGAATTCAAAAGCAGTGTCATGGGCCACCACACCAAAGTTCTTTGCAGATTTGTAATAAGGACTTGTCTAAGCTGCTCCTCCATCACCGTGGTGATACAATCAGACTGGCTGAAATTGAATGATTCCTTTATACTGGCACACCACAGTTTGTTATTTCATGTATCTATGCCCAGATATAAATCTCTTAGAAGTCAAGATCAAAATGCATAAATCATGCATTCTCCAGTGCATTTTAATGCACCTTCAGTCCAGACTGATCATAAAATACCTTGCCCAGCCACTTAATGTCATAGACCTATTTAGGAAACAGGCTTAATGTTGGCAAAATCATTATCATCATCATCATCACCATCATCATCATCGAATAATTACTATGCTCCAGCTTCTATGGCATTTACAAAAAGCCAGTAAGACATAGGGAACAGCAATAGCCTTTCTCGTCCTAAATATTTTTTGCCATCCCCTTGTTTTGAATCAGGCTGCATTTTCCTCTGGAAAGTGCAAGTCCACAAGAAATGTTCTTATAAAAAGTTGCAGGCTGCATTTCCAGCTGGGAAAGATTTCATTCTCAGTAGTTTTCTTGCTGGCCATAGGTATTTTTGTCTTTTGTTTGCTTGGTATGGAGAAAGATTCTGTACTTTCAGAAAAATTTTCAACCTTGGACTCTAGAGAATGCATTGTCTATCTTACTATGGAATTTCTTTTATAGACAGCTCCTACTCTAATACTTGAGTCTATAAAAATTGTCTCACCAGGCCACATACTCCCCAGCTTGTGTGCCCCTCCCCTATGCCTAATGTGGGGAAACACCGTAGAGATAGCTGAGATGCCATGAACAAGTGTGAACTTGTAATTATGAAATCAGCATTGAGTTCTAGTTCTGCCCTTTACTCTCTGACTGTGTATATATTACCATAATTCTGTCTTGATTTTTCTCATCTCTAAATGGAAGCATTAGCTGACTACCAAAAGCTTAGGATGACTGAAAGCCAGGTTGCGACTGAGGATTCTGAGGAAGCCACGGGTATTCCATGAAAAAAAAAAAAAAAAAAAAAACTCAATTAGAATCTAAAGAACAGGAGCCCGAAGAACTCTATGCTCTGAGTGTTATTTCCATTTTTACACTCAAATTCAAACTTGCCAGTCTGATTTCTTTGGATCAGTTCTTATGGGGTCTAAACCTTGGTGACCTCTGCTAATATATAAATTGCCTTTATGATAATCTACATAATGGACTGTAATGGAAGGCACACCAGACCAAGAAGCCAAAACAGCCCTGACTGCTTGCCCTGCCCAGTGACACACCTTGGAGCCCTTCTGCCCTCCACTCCCTGGTTGGTAACTTGAGAGGTCAGACTCCGCCTTCAAAGGTGACCTGAGGGCAAGATGAAAGCCTGTAAGAGCAACCTGCAGAGTGCTACGGCACCCATTCAAGTTAAGCACTGGAACATCCTGAGGAGGCTTATGAATTTTCAAAGAAAACCTAAATCATTTAATCATCAAATTTAATCACAAATGGATGTTCGATGGTCTTAACCTTACTGGGAGCACAGAGTTCAGGTACTAGAGAAAATCCATGGATCTTCTCCCAAGGAAAAAAAATGCATGTAAGTACATAAACACGATGTTTGATATAATTTCATGCATTTCATGGACTTCCTGATACTCCTTGATGGGTCACATAAGTTTTGGTAGACCTCAGGTTAAAATGCTATTTTTGATCAAAAAGAACAGAGACTAATGATCATCATTTTAATTCTTCTGATGGATGACAATGGTGCTGTTGAACTTATCAGTGACCTTACCACCATGATTAAATATAGTTTCAGTTAGGTTTTCTTTTCCATTTTTCAAAATCTGCAACTTACATTACATAGAGTAAGTTCAGTTATTTGAACTATTTCAGGTACCAGAATATTTCATTTTTTATCCCTGTGAAATTGAAACAACCTTTTGCATATCTTATCCATTTTCCATAATATAAACTGAACTGGTACCTCAAAATAATGCTGTATAGCAAGAAAATACAGATTGAATTAATCCAGTGGTTAAAATCAATTAATCCAGGACTTAAAACCACACTAAGGCTCTTGGAAATTTTATCCACATAGCTTATGTTTAAATTCTCAGATAAATTTTGGTTTAATAATTAATCAAGTTTTCTGAATTTACACAGCTCCTCGCTAGTTGCCTATGTTCTGGCAAATACCTTATCACAAGAAAAATCAAGTGTTACTTAGGTCTGATGCTAGGAAAAAAAAGCATTTTTAATAATAAAATGAAGGAAATGCACAGCAGTTTAATCACATATTTAGGAATCTGGATGAGGGACAACATTACCATTGCAGATGGGCTTTAGGACAGATTCCCTTTCCTCTGTCCTCAACACCATGGGCAATTGCTTTCCTGCAAGTGCAGCGTTGGTGAGTGTCTTCTGAACATGACACTAGAAGGGGCCATCAGCACCACAAAGGGAAAGGAAAGTGAGCAGGTAGAAGCACTGAGTGTACAGCAAGGTGGGAGCTACACATCGTGCTCTGTGTAATTCCAAAACACCAGCAGCATGCTTTGGTTCAGCATTATGAGTGGAACACAGGTCAAATGTGTGTGGTTACAAACCTTGTAGTTAATGCTCAGCAAAGAACACAGGCACACTTCCAAATACAAGCTGCCACTGCTGGAGAAGTTTGACCAGAATAGACCCAGCTTAAGAAAGAACATGCACAATGACACTTTTACTAGCAAAGTGAAGAGTCAAATGGCACGTGTCAAAGAACCGGTCTGCTTTGGTTCCAGTGTTCCGTGCCTTCTCACAGTCCTAACACTCAATTCAGAAATCAGGTCCTTCCCCAGAACTACTGCTTCTTCACACACTATCTCAGAAGGCTTTTGGTCCTGGGACGCTCCTGCTTCAATGGCAAATGTTCTCTTCCCACTAATCTTGAGAATTTCCCGTGATGCTGAGCATTTTTCAGAAGATATATTCCAGACTCACTGCCCCAGGTTTGGACTCATGTTCATGTCAAGTCTCAAGCTACAACCCATGCCACCCTGGACGAAGTGACCAGGCCAGCCACGGGAGCAACCTGGGCTGCCAAGAGAGATAGTTGCTCCACCAGACATGACCCACTTCCCTCCCTGTCCTGTCAGGCCCTTTGGGGTCAGAGCCCCAGCTGGCTCCTCTGCTTCCCTCAGTCAGGTATCTCTGGAGAGGCCAGGATGTTCTCAGATATCAGTGGTGGTGGAGATCACTTTTCAAACTTTAATGTTTCTTCTCACTTCTTTCATTCTGCAAGAATTATCACAAATACGATCTTCCATGGAAATGTTTGTTCATCCTAAGCATGTGCACCCAACCAGATATACGAGCTGGTTGACCTGTTCACCCCTTACATAACCTCAGATTTCCTGATTAACTCTTTTAATCGTAATTGTTTTAGGGGAAAAACAAAAATCCCTCAAACCTCTAAAACTCTTTACTCCTGGTCTCCTGGGCATCAACCTTGGGTCTCAGGCTGTCTTGTCACATGACTTTGGCAACACAATGACTCTCCCTGGGATTTTAAAATATCATGAAGCCATTCTCCTGCTTTGTGACTTTTTATCTCAGCATGAACTCAGTTCTCATCAAGGAGCTTTGTTTATAGTATGAGAGTTTTAAATTGTTTTATCCCTTACTGAATAATTCAAATCAATAAAGGCTTTAGACAGTAGACCTCTCATTTTTCTTTGAATATTTCTCTTACCTATATAAGCAAATTAAGTAATTAAATCTCCTATGTGAAATTATATTTTTTTCCCCAGAGGAAAGAGTTTCAAATGCTGATTTTCATTCTGACTTAAAAGGATAGCCATGATTGCAAGAGAACATCAAATAGGCAGCTACAGTATCAAACAAATTTCCATGCTCACCTAATAAATATCTTAGTTATTAATCAGAAAAAATTGGTGGATATCATTATGGTTCTTAAGTATATAAAATATTCTACATACTTTAGGGGAGGAAAATAAAAATTTAAATTTTTAAAAAAAATTGTTCTAATTAGATGTACATGACAATAGAATGCTTTTATACATTTTGATAAATCACACATAAATGGAGTGTAATTTCTCATTTTTCTGATTGTACATGTCGTAGGATCACATTGGTCATGCAGTCATATACGTATATGAGGTAATAATGTTATATGTCATACTAGATAAAGGTGCCAAAAACATTCACTGGAGTAAAGATAGCCTATTCAACAGATGGTGCTGGGAAAAATGGAAAGCCACACGTAACAAAGTGGAGTCAAACCTTTATCTCTCACCCTGCACGAAACTCAACTCAAAGTAGCTCAAAGACTTAGGCACTAGAATGGAGACCCTGAAACTACTAGAAGAAACAGTAGGCCCAAATCTTCTCCATGTCGGCCTAGAATCTGACTTCCTTAACAAGATCCCTAAAGCACAAGAAGTTATAGCAAGAAAATAAATGTTTTATACTACAGAAATATCTGAATCCATTGTATATTAATATTTCCTAAAAAAATTCTAAAATGCAATTTGAATGTTCCCATTTTTAAATTCTTTTAATTATTTTGGTAAGACAAGAAACACACACACACACACACACACACACACACACACACACAAACACACACAGACAACCCTTCACACCAGCAAACAGAAATCCACTGTTCTAGAATGTCATGGTATGCATTTTTCCATGAAAGATTCCTGTGGCCTCTTATGTTCCCACATCTAATAATACATTACACAGAACAACAACAACAAAAAGACATTTTGGGGTATAAGCTGAGGAATGGGATAACTGGGTCAAAAGGTGGGTCCATTCCAAGTTTTATGAGGAATCTCCATACTATTTTCCAGAGTGGTTGCACCAATTTGCAACTCTACCGGTAGTGTACAAGTGTGCCTTTTTCCCCACACCCATGCCAACATCTATTATTGTTTGTGTTCTTCATAATAGTCATTCTAATTAGAGTAAGATGAAATCTTAAAGTTGTTTTAATTTGCATTTCTCTAATTTTCAGAGATATTGAACACTTTTACATATATTTATTAATCACCTGTATATCTTCTTCTGTAAAGTGTCTTTCCAGTTCCTTGGCCCATTTATTGATTAGGTTCTTTGTATTTTTGGTTTTGTAAGTTCTTTATTAATTTTGGAGATTAGTGCTCTATCTGAAGTGTGTGTGGAAAAGATTTTCTCCTACTCTGTAGGCTCTCTTATCCCACTCCTTGGTTTACACCCAAATATTTTAAAATTAGCATACTACAGTAATGCAGTCACATTAATGTTTATAGCAGCTCACTTCACAATAGCTAGATTGTGGAACCTACCTAGGTGCCCTTCAACAGATGAATGGATAAAGAAACTGTGGTATATATACACAATGGAATATTATGCAGACATAAAGAAAAATAATATTATGACATTTGCAGATAAATGGATGGAATTGGAGAACATCATGCTAAGTGAAATAAGCCAATCCCAAAAAGCCAAAGGCCAAATGTTTTCCCTGATAAGTGGATGATGATATATAATGGGGGTGGGGGAGTGAGAGAAGAATGGAGGAACTTTACATAGATGGAAATATGAGGGAGGGGTATGAAAAATGGTGGAATGAGACAGACATCATTACCCTATGTACATGTATGATTACACAAATGGTATGAATCTACATTGTGCACAGCCATAGAAACGAAAAGATGTACCCCATTTGTGTGTATAAATCAAAATGCAGTCTGTAAAAATAAATATTTTTTAAAATGATAATTTTTAGAAAGTGAACCCTTCCCCACACCAACAGAAGAAAGGTTCCATTTATATATTGCTATGAGCTAAACTGTTTGAGCAGGAGGTTACTTTCACCTCCTATAACTTTAAACTTTTTGCTGTATTTTATACTCTTCCTAACTCAAGGCAGGCACAGCTTTATTTTTGTGGGTTTTTGTTTGTTTGTTTGTATTTTGGTACTGATGATTGAACCCAGGGGTGCTTAACCAATGAACCACATCCCTGGCCCTTTTTAGCTTTTATTTTGAGGCAGTCTCGCTAAGTTGCTTAGGGCCTCACTAAGTTGCTGAGGCTGGCAGTGAATTTGTGATCCTCCTGCCTCAGCCCCGCAAGCTGCTGGGATTACAGATGTGTGTCATCGTGCCTGGCCAGGCAGTTTTGTAAGCAACAATATATTATTAAATATGGTGGCGAAGGACTGAAATGGTGTTCAAAATTTGCCATATATATCCAAAAGAGTATTCAGGTTACCACTAACCCTGCTCAAATCAGAATGTCTGTAAATCCACTAGAGGCCTCTCACATTTGGCAGGCTGGCAGGGTAACCAGAGCTGTCACTGCTCAGTACAAAGAGGGACATTAAACCCCTCATTAGTTTAGGCTGTTGGTTTTCAAAGAGTCTGATATTTTGAAAGTGTTTGAAGGTATTTCCTTCCTCCTTTACTTCCTTCCTTCCTTCTTTTTTTCCTGATTTTTTTTTTTTTTTAACTTGTCATGCTGTGATGGGCTGACAGATCTGGCTCCATGAGAATGTTTTGGGCCAGACTCTAAGGGAAATGACTAAACAGACTCCATTTTGCTCTGAGACTCCATGTTATGTAGGAAATAAGTTTCTCCCATGGGAACACCCCGCCTCTGTGCCCATCATCATTTACTTGGTGTGACATGTTTAATAATATACAATGGCAACTCCTATGTAGTAAAGAATTGCTCTCTTTTGATTCCTATTGCTCCTAAACAATGTACCATGTGAATGGTGATTGTGTGGATGTTAGTAACCATTCTTTAGTTTGTACCTAGGTAAGGATCATTTTGACCCACTTCTCCCTCTGTCGATGATCTCATAATGTTAATGTGTAATTTTGAATCAGCAACAGACACTTATGATTAATGTAATTTTTGGTATAAGAATCCCTACAACCCTGTGGTCGGGGCTGTTCTCCCAATAGCCATTTTTTGGGGCATTGTGTGAGACAATCAGCTGGCCAGCTTAATAAAGACTCTCAAATTTGAATTTCTCAGTGGTGATTGGTCTGTTCTTAAGTTACACCCCATATCAATGGGTGCTACAGTTATTTAATGGTCAGAGACTAGGGAAGTCCATGATGGTTGAAGAAATATCACTCTTCAAATGCCTACAGTACTCAAGTTGAGAAATGCCTGATTTAAGTAGTGTCAAACCAGTCTTTTCCCAGCAAGAACAATAAATAAAGAAGTAAACAAATAAAAGTACTTCAAGTGATAGCAACTGCTATCTTGAATAGAACTGATTAATACTTGATTAAGCTATTGACTACTTTTTTAATCTATGGGGAGAGTCTTTCATAAACATGGTTAATTATGAAAATAATGTAACTGTTATAGGTTGAACTGTGTTTCCCTAAAAGGATATGTTGAAGCCCTATGCCCTGGCAGTTGTGAAAGTGACTTTGTTTTGAAATATGGTCTTCGCAGATGTCATCAAGTTAAGATAAGGTCACAGTGAATTAGGGTGGGTCCTAATCCAGTATGACTGGTTGGTGTCCTTCCCAAAAGGGAATGTGGACACAGACAGGAAAGAGCAGGAGAAAGGCCATGTGAAGTCAGAGGCAGAGGTTGATATTATACTGCCACAATTGTGGCCAGGAATGCCTAGGACCACCAGAAACTGGAAGAAGTAAGGAGGGATCATTTCCTGGAGCTGCAGAGAAAGTGTGACTCTGCTGAAGATGTGATTTCTGTCTTGGAACTTCAGAACTGTGAGGGAATAGATGCCTGTTGTTTTAAGCCATTCAAGTCTGCGCTAATTTATTATGGCAGCTCTTGGAAACTCAGACAATGGCTAATCTATATTTATCCCAAGTATGACAGGTTGGCATAGTTCAAGGGGATAAGTAGCTCATTGTGGTTTGCAGGGAGTAATGTTCAGAGACAAGACACTCATCTCGGCACCCTGTGCTGCTGGGTAACTGAAAAGACAGCAAAAGTATATCCCTTCCTGCCCAGGAGGGCATACTTCATTCCAGATTCCTCTGGTCTTGGTTGATGACACCAGGACAGATTTCTAGAGGCCCAAGTTCAAAGGAAGAGAAGTGACATAAAAACCCAGAGAGGAGATGAAACTTCCTTCTTTGTCACCCCTTTGTGTTGCAGAAACAGATTCTGTTAAATACGAGAAAGGGACCACAGGCACGTACCTCTTCTTCATTTCCATAGGACTTGTTTGCCATCATGAACTCATGTTTATTGCCCTCGTTTAGGTTGTTTTGTCAACACATTTCAAAGGTTAAACTGGATTGCAATGTTAAAATAAGAAAACCTTCCTACACAGAAACACAACTCATATCTTTTTTCCACTGAGTATAGAACCCAACAAACAAATACATTTTTCAGAGGACGTATGCACACTGTCTCTTTCCTCTAAAAACCTCCCCTGAGCTTTACACTGGCTAGTTCTATCTGTGGACCTTTCAAAAAGACAATCTTTATTGCCTTCACTTGTCTAGAGTGAAATTTTATTTTACAAGGATGCGCAGGTGAGGGTGTTTGCCCAAATAGAGCAAAATTGTCTGGAAAGTGGTTATAATTCCTTTCCAACTTTCATTTGCTGATGTGCAATCACAGGAAGCAGGTGACCTCCATCTCCACAGCCTCTTGCCTCTCCCTTCTGTGCTTCCTCTGTGTCCTTCTAGTTTTCCCTGCATTCATGAGGCCCCTCTGTGTAACTCCTGATCCAGGTGTGTCACAGGTCCCAGGTCACTTTCTCTACCTCGACATATTTCTCCTGTCGGTCACTCCCTTGAGGCTGTGCTCTCTGCATGCCTGTGCGAGGCACCAGATAATCACTTTCAGCTACTCTAAGTTGATGTATTATTTCTCTCAGAGATCATAAAGGCCCTAAATCTTAATTCTTAAGGAGAAAAGAGCAAGGCTGAAGGGACTTTGGGGTCCATGAAGTCAGGGGACACAGATTTTCATGAGCTTTGTCATCTAAACTCAGCTACTATCTAGCTGTGAGACCCTGGGTTCCACATCTCCGGACCTCTGTCTCTTTAGTTCAGTTTGACAAGCTCTGAGCACCCACCATATATGAGTTCATACAAGAGAGGAGGGGACAGGAAACTATGACATGATCCCTGCTCTGCCTAGGCTAAAGGACTAGTAATGCCAACATGTGCAAACAACCCAAGGAGAAATTTAAGCCTGCAAACTGCAGAGAGCAGAGTATGGCACTCTAGAATGTGGAAATGACCTGAGAGCCTAAAGGTATGTGGCAAGTGTTCCCTTCTTGGGGAACCTTTCCAAACAAGAACGACCTATCTGCTTCTGTGGCCTCTCATGTCATACTTCCCTATACCACATTTCTTTGGTTCTGACTCTAATTCAGATCCTAAGCCATTTGACAAGGTTTGGACTTGTTTCTGTAAACAATGCGGAGATCTGTTAGACACTTTAGACACCTTAAAAAACGTTTTATGATGGAGAAATGTATTCATCAAGCAGGAGAGAAGAGTATAGTGACTCCCCCCATGTTTCCTTCACTCTGTTTCTACAATTACTAATTCACAGTTTTTTTTCTTATAACATTCCCACCTATTTTCCCACTCTTTATGATTTCAAAAAAATTGCAGCATTTCCTCTGTAAATATAATGGTATGTGTCTCTGAAGTAGAGAAATATTTTTGAACGTCTAATATCGTGTGTGAAGTGCATACATACACACCACTGATTCTCACTGTTTATGGGTTCCATATTTGTAGATTTTTTTTTATTTGCTAAATTTCTTTTGTAACCCCCCAATTAATAGAGTGGTTTGTGGTCATCTGACGACATGCATAGAACTGAAAAATTAAAGTCAGCTGAAACATATGTTCTCAGCTCAGGTTGAAGTAGGCTTTCTTTTTTCTTTGTTCATACTATAAATGAGTGTCATTTTCACGGTCTGTTTTAATGTCATGCTTTTTACATTTTTGTCCTTTTTGCTCTGATTTCACTATTTAAAATGGCAAACAAATGTAGTGCTGAACTGTTATCTAGTGTTCCCATTGCAAGAAAGCGTTTTACCCCCTCCCACCTTACATACTGGGGATTGAACCCAGGGGTGTTATTACCACTGAGCTACACCCCCATTACTCCCCCTTCCTTTTTTCCATTTTTAGATAGGGTCTTGCTAAGTTGCTCAGGTTGGCTTTGAACTTGCAACCCTCCTGCCTCAGCCTCTTGAGTACCTGGGATTATAGCTGTGTGCCACTGGGTTGGGAACAGGCTTTTCTTTTTGTGGAGAAAATATTTGTGTTAGATAATCTTAATTCATACATGAGTGAGTTATGGTACTGTTGGTCATGAGTTCAATGTTCACTAAGCAACAATTTGCATATATCAAATAAGGTGCCTTTAAACAGATCTGTTGATGAAATGTGACTGAGGCTAATGGGAATCTAACCCTGCATTTCTTCTAGGAGCAATGATCCAGTGTTCACTAATTCATTGCTTGCAGTGACCTTATAGAACATATAAGAATAAACTGTGTGTGTGTGTGTTGTGTGTGTGTGTGTATGAAAAAAAGAGACATAAGTTGTTGAAAGCCTAGGGACTACATCATTATCATGCTTAAAATATTAAAACCTTTAAATCACAGAATATCTAGTCAATGTTCAAACTTGTGATTGTTTCATAAATGTCATCATTTATTTTTACAGTCTTGGTTTGACTCCAAAAAAGGTCCACAACTGTGATTGTGTGCTATGTCCCTCAAGTCTTTTTTCAGTCTACAAATTTTCCCTTCCCCCAACCCATCTTCCTATCAATCTCTTTTTTCCCTTGCAGTGTACTTATTGGAGAAAACAGTTTGCTCATCCCATAGAGCTTTTAATTGCCTGGGATTTTCTGACTTCACTCTCTTGGTGTTGTTTAACATCTTCTCCAGTCCTCTGTGTCTCTTGAAACTGAGTTGTTGGATGTAGAGGCTGGATCAGACGTAGGTTCCTTTTCATCTGACAAGACTGTTTCAAAGGCAAAAGTGTGTGTCCTTCCATCGGGAGGTAGAGTCCTGGTTATGTCACACTTCATGGTGTTGGCAGTCACTGATGAATAGCAGCAAGATGCACTAACTCATTAGGCTATGTGATGACAGTGATATTCTGTTCCCATTGCACCTTTTTTACTTATAATAAGCTAAAATATTGCATAAGACAATCAATTAGCCCATCATTTAGTATTTGATCATCTAGTGGTACCCTTCACAAAATAAAGGTAGATTAAGATAAATAAATAAATAAATAAGATTCTTTCTAGTTATCTACCATTTTCCTAAATAATGTGTTGGTTTATTAGATTGATTATAGAAGATTGATAAAGACTGCATCATATTATTGTCTTGTTTCTGGCATCATTTTGAACTCATGGGTAAATGTATTCAGTGTGTTCCTGCAATTGCTCTCTCCATCAACTCCCATCTTTTGTCTGGGAGCCCAAATTGGTTCTTTGTTCTTCTGACAGGATGTTAGCAGTCTTTGAGAATATCTTTGCTCCTTGTATATTAAGATATTCTACTCATACATTTCCTAAAACAGATCTGCCTGGATTTAGTCACTTCTCCAAGGATCCTTCATTCCTGCTAGTGGATATGGAATTTAGGAACCAAAATCGGAGCACCTAGAGGAGTCTTTAGCAGATTGAGATCTGTATCTCCTCCTTTCGAGAGGAGCTGGCTACTTGACATGGACTGAATGGATCCCAAAAGATTGGTGTGAGAGCCTGTCAGCCTCTAGGGACTACATCATTATCATGCTTAAAATATTAAAACCTTTAAATCACAGAATATAGAAATATAGAGGGTGACCAGTTAGGAGTTACTGCCTTTACTTAGGAAGAGATACCAAGGTTCCCAAAGAAGGCTGCATCTGTGGGGATGGAGAAGAGAACCAGAGTGGGCAACACAAGAGGAGTTAGCAACTGATTTGGCAGTTTAAGGCCCTGGGGGCAGAGTGGGTAAAGATGAGAGATGTAGGTTATTAAACCTGCTCTGCTACCTATTAGCTATATTCTCCAGAGTTCTTTACTTAACTATTGAACCTCAGCAATCTGAATTGCAAAATGGGAATAGTATTGCCTACCTCAAAGGGTTGTTAGGAGGACTAGGTGAGGTTGCAGATAAAACCAATGTAGCATAATGTGTGAAATCTAGTAAGACTAAAAATTTAAAAACATGACCCCCCACTCAAGCCAGGGAGTCTAGTTTTATCTATAACAGAGGGCTGACCTAGCTTATGTCAAAGCTTTTTCCTGTCCTACCTGCTCAACCGTCTTCCCCAGTCACACCTACATGTGTTCTCTGATAATGCCATGGAGGATTAATAATGGATCCTCTAGCATTTGCCCAAACCACATTTTATTGATTACTTTATGGAAAAGATGATATAAGAAATTTAATGTTGCCAAAGGAAAAACAAGTTACATATTCTTCTGAGTGCTATTTTTCTTATTTAATATCTAAGTTGGCAACTTTCATTTTGAGCAACTTAGAATAATGTATTCAGAAACTGTCCTTAGAAGTGATAAAATCTGAAGAGATTAAACAAAAAATATACACCTAACAATGTACCTTAAATACTGATAAGTTAGCTCAGAGCCCCTTAAAATACTATCCAAGATGGTCATCCCAATCAATGATTTAAAAAGCACTCTAGTTTTAGAAAATGTAATATTACTCTAGGTCAATTCCTTCCTAGAACCTTCCCTGCTCATTACATCAGCAATGCTTTGCAAACCTTTCTGAGGTTATTTGCTTCTTTAAGACCTCATTTTTGATGGCTCTGTCAGAATGCTTTTTGATTCAAGAGTTTGAGGATTAAAACAGCCACCTAGTAGTCACTATGGTCACATTAAAAGTTATTAAAGAGGGACTTGAAATATTCATAATATCTTTTTTTAAAAATTCAGGCAGGGAGAGAGAAAGAAAGAGGGAGAGAAAGAGAGAGAGAGAGAGAGAGAGAGAGAGAGAGAGAGAGAGAGAGAGAGAGAGAGAGAGAGAGGTGTGTATGTGTAGAGACAGAAACAAGACTGAAAGAGAGAGAAGCAAAACTGAACCAAAATGCACTTGCCAGAGATAACCACTACATCATTCCAAACCTTTCTCTGCAGGCACATACATATGCATAATGTGTTACATGTTTCATCACAATGCCATTTTATTCTGTAGCTTGCTTTTTCAATATTGGAAAATATAAAGTTACCACATATTGATTTAACATATTGTAACCACTTTTACATGCTGGTACATAATGAACCACTCCATTCTCTTAAGCAATTGCTTATTATTGCCCAGTGTGAATGTTAAATGTATGCTGCTTGATTGGCCAGCTTTTTGAGTGAGGTAGTCATTTGTGCTCTTTCTATACCACATTTGCCTTTGAGGTTTTGGGTGTCATAAGCCTTCTCTTGTGTGTGCTCCTTTTCCTTGCAGTCAGATATTAGGCCCTGCTTTTCATCTCACTCAGGGAACATGGTATCACCCATGGGAGGAGGGGTGGGGGAATGGCCACCTGTCCTCCAGTGCCAGGCTCACAATACCAGACACAAATCCTGGGGCCTCCGCCACAGGTCAGGGTTTCTCTCCTTTGCACATCTCTGCTTACTGCCAAGGCTGCTGAACTTCAACATGGTGGAGTCTGCCCTCCTCGAGAATGGGCAATGGACCTCAAGGAACCAACAAGGTCAGTGTTTTTAATAGTATCATCCTTCCCCTTCTTTGCTTTATTTATAAGTTGCTCCTGGAGTTGATATAATCAACTTGATTATTGTTAGTTTTTTAAAGCTCATATTCCTTTTGGCAGCTACTATATAACTAATCATTCCTATTTTGAGTAAGTCAAAAAGTATCAGGAGTATTTACTGCATGATGAAGTTGGGGGATATGCCAATCTGGGTGACTTTAATAGCAGCCATGTCAAGAGGTGGCAGCTCAGCAGGGTGGATGATGTATCTTCCCTCCACCCCCAGGAAACAGGTTTGATTTGAATCAGAACTTCTGCATTACTTCTATTGCTCAGTCTGAAACACAATTTGTATTTCAGAATTGCTAAGGAAGGTAGAAGGTGGGATACTTCGAAGAAAACTCCCATTAGGTTCTTGAGTTTATTAGTTACTAACTTACACTTCCAACACTCAGCATCTAAATTTACTTAACTTTCTCAAACTTTACTGGGAAATTGCCAACTGAGCTTCCTTTAGAGTCAAATCACTTTTCATTACCAGGCTATTTTTAGTTATTCAGAAAGCTCTCGAAAATGTTCAAATGGTAGAGATAACAGTACCCTCCCTAGCTGAGCTCAAAGGTGACATTTTAATTGGCCACAGAGTCGAAGAAGTTTCAGTTATTTTAAAATGATGTCCATGGGGGAAAAAAAATAGCTTAAAGCTTACATTTTAAAATGAAGCGTTTTGTATGTGTATAGCTAAAAATATAGCTGATTTTTAAAGTTTAGTTTTTGAAATCCTCAGTGAAGACTAAAGGCCTGACCATTGCTTTTAAAAAAGTTATTTGGGAACAGTAGACATAAGTACCTGAGAGTAAGCAAGTCTGCGAATGTCTCGTTTTTGGGCGATCTAAGGAAAAAATTTGAATTTTCATTTTGCCAGACCTCAAAAATATATTTTAATCATTCAATTCAACAGATAGATTTTGAGCACCCACTATATGCTACGCAGTGTTTTTGAACTGAGGAATACAACAGCAAACAAAAGAGATGAAAGCCCTGTCCTTCTGAAGCTGTGTTTTAATCAGAAGTAAGGGGGAGGGGAGGGAGAGAGACATTACGGAAAGTGTGGAGGCGAGAATCAGACAATGGGCACTGGGAACATGGTGTTGGCAGGTGGAGCAGTCTGCAATTTTAAGATGTTGGTCAGGGTAGGTCTTATTTAGAAGGTGATGTCTGAGCAAAGTTGCTATAGTTAGGATCTGGAATGCCCCCAAAGGCTCATGAGTTTAAGGTTTGGCCCTCAGCATGGCACTATGAAAGGTGGTAGAAACTTTTAAGAGGTATGGCCTACTGGGGTTTTAGGTCATTGGGGCCATGCCCTTGAAGAGGATTCCAGGATGCTGGTCTCTTCCTCTCTTCTTTCCCCTGCGCCCTACCATGAGCCAGTCCTTCAAGGCTATGTGCTTCCACCATGATGTCCTGTGCTGCCACAGGCCTAAAGCAATGGGGCCAATCAGTTAGGGACTGAAACCTCCCAATTAACCCTTCCCTCTTTTTAAGTTGATTATCTCAGGAACTTGTTATAGTAGTGGCAAGCTCTAACATAAAAGGTTTTTAAGTCGGTAAGGAAATTAGTTACAAGGATATCTGGAGAAAGTATGTTCCAGACAGAGGAACCAGCCTCTGCATACTATAAGGAGGTCAGTGTTTTCTATAGAGTGAGCAAAGGAGAGAGTAGAAGATTGGGTTGGAGAACAAATGGAGTACCAGCTCTTGCAGTTCTTGATGGTCACTTTAAGTGACATCCCCATGTATTGCCAATGGATCAAATGTTGTTATGTAGAAAACAGACCTTAGGAGGGAAAAGCTGAGAGCTGGCAGATCTGGAGTAGGACACTGCAGTATTCCAGGAGAAAGACAATGGTGGCTCATTCCAGGGCAAGGACAAGGGATCCTGTATATATTTTAAAGGTAGAGCAAACAGATTGTCTTGAAGGATTGGGTGAGGGATGTTGAAAGAGAAAGAGGACCTAAAGATGACACATGATTATCAGCATGAGCATCTAGAAAGTTGGAGTTGCCATTCACTGAGAAGATCAAGGCTTCAGGTGGAGCCTCTGGGGGAAGGCAAAAAGTCTAAGAGCTCAGTTTTGACATGTTGGGTTTGAGATGTCTATAACATGCTCAACTGCTGATTTTCTTTTTATGACACCACAATTCCTCATCCTCAGAGAATGTTAATTCCCAGAGGGTAGAGTTCTATTTAATTTGTTATTGTTATCTCCAGAAACTTGAAAGTATTTAGCACAAGTAGAGTCTCAATTAAAATTAATAAAATGAATACTTATTAAGCACCCACTTTGTTTCACTCTGCTGGGGATACAGCCACAGATCAAACAGCTAAAATTTGTTTTCATTTCCACTACAATATAGTAGTGGAAGGCAGACATGGAAAGGAAGTAAAATAAAATAAATCTATCCATTGTTGTAGATGTTTAATAGACACTGGTTAAATGTCCACCCATAAGGCACTCTACCCATAACATACCCATCCATACTCTACCCAGTATCATAATACTATGAGGGAGAACACTGAGATTCTAGAGGTGGCATTCCATGAAAACTTATACATACTTCAAAACCCGCTTATATATACCGTGTTGCTTCTCATATATAATAACGCAAATTCCATCCTCACCTGATAAATATCAGGACTGTGTTTCTCTTCATGTAAGCATTAAAAGGAGAATATTCACAATAGGACTATTTTAAAAGTAGTCTAGGAAGGCTGCCTGAAAATGAGCAACCAGAGCTAACGACGTTTCTGAATGAGACTCAAACACCTGAAATTACAGAACACATTCCCATGAAGACTTTGAATATGAAGACTGGGTATGTTTTTGTATTACCAACGATTATAGACTTCTAATATTTAATTATCAGTGTGGTTCAGTAAGCCTTTCCCTGACTTACCTATCCTCTACACATGTGTACACATGGACATGTTGAAGATATTTCCTTCAGTTCATGTCTGATAGGTTGCTTTGGGTCTAAAATTCAAATGGGATTAATTGATAATATTCACACTTAACCTTAAATACCTATGCAGTCATGTTGGGGGAAGGTTATGATATTACCTCAGTACCACAAAGTTTATTTCTGTACTTGAGTTCTTCAGTTACAGAAAGTAGAAGTGATTTAAATGGCACAGTATATATACACATATATATCATTTTATTATCTTTTAAAATTGATTGGAGCCCTCTTAAAGAAATGAACATGTTATGTATGTTTGCTACCTGGATTTTCCTGAGTAATTTGAGGGAATATTTCAAGTTTCAGTAAATAAAACAAACCCTTTGGGAGAAAAAAAAAAAAAGAAAAAAAAAAAAAAAAAAAAGAGCAACCTAGGCCACTTAGCCCTCCTTATTGACCCAAACTATGCCACTGAATTCATCTTGACATCTCAGGGCAATTCTTACTTGCTTTTTTTTTAGTACGCATTTGACCAGTGAGCCAGTGAGTTACACCACCAGTCCTTGGGGATTTATTTTTTTAGGTCAAGTCTCACCAAGTTCCCCAGACTGGTCTTGAACTCCTGGGCTCAAGCACTTTGCTAGCCTCAACCTCCAAAGTGCTGGGACTATTGGTACTCATTGTAGCTGGCTATAAGACATTTTCTTATTCTATATTCCACTTTACAATGCTGAAGGTACCTTAATTACCTGCTACAAGGGCTGCTGAATTGTTTAATCTGACTCCATTTGCAACCTTTCACAGAACTAAAATGGTATAGTTAAATAAACTTTATATTCATATACATTGAGGAAGTATTACTTATCTCCCCTAAAAATGAAATGATGAATTTTTCATTCCCAACACTAGTAGTAGTAGCAGTAGCAGCAGCAGCAGCAAGAGGTGGTTTGGGCCTTTGTACACTCTTATTTAGGCTTCTGATATTATCTGAATCTCATGCAATCTTGATTATATTGATGTAATCTCTATAGCCTATGCAGAAATGCTGAAATAGCCCCTTCTCCACCGACATTTTCCTACAAGGTGAATGATGAATGATCCTTTACCCTAAAAATTGATAGTCCCTTTTTCCTGCTCTGACCTGTTTGATCAGCTTTTCAAAAAGAGAGGGAGAAAGAAAGAGAGAAGGAGAGGGAGGGGGAAAGGGAGAGGTAGGAGGAGAGGGACAGAGAGAATGAATCAGGGATCAGAGAGAGAATGTCAGGGATCTCCTCTTGAACATTATCTCCATCAACAGTTTAATTTTTAATACAAAACATCTTGTGTTTGCTGTTAGTTGAATGTGATGATGGCATGAGTTTTTGTGCTGTCCCTCACACAGCAGAGCCCATCAACAGGAAGAATTCGCATTATTGGCAGAGTTCAAAATTCACTAAGAACTTGTTTCTTTCCCAGGTCAAGAGACAGATGTCTCCATAATTTTTTAAGATTGTCTAAAAAACAAGTGACAGAAAGGTCCCTCTTATGTTGTAATTCTGAGATATACTGAAATCCTCTCAAAAGAAAACATATTTTAACTCAACAGAATGACTGGGATCTTTAACATTTCCCTAAACACATATAGACAGTGCACTGTAAGTATTATATAGCACATGAAAAGAATACCCTTTTATTCTTGCAATAATTGCTACTGTTCTTCCTGAAGAATCCAAATTACAATACAAAGCAAGGTATGGAGAGTTTAACAATCAAATCAATGTTCAACACCTGTTTCATGGTACCTGCTGGCTACCTGTGGGGTCATGCTAGGGTATAAATGTTTTTATCCCCCCAAAATTCATATGTTAAGAAGCTAACCCAAAGGTGATATGAAGAGATGGAACCTTCAGGAGATGATTAGATCATGAGGGTGGAGTTCTCTTGAATGGGATTAATGTCTTTATAGAAGAGGTCCTGAAGAGCTGCCTTGCCTTTTCCGCCATGACAACACAAGAAAGCACCATCTATCAATCAGAAAGGGAGCCCCCACCAGACACAGAATCAGCCAGCACCTTGCTCTTGGACTTCTCAGCTTCTAGAATTATAAGAAGAAAATGTATGTTGCTTATAAGTTACTCAGTTTATAGAATCATGCTTTTATAGCAGCCCAAATGGACTAAGAGCTTATAAAAAGCTTTTCCAATGAAACTGAAAACATTTCAGAAGAGATAAACAGTGCCAATAACCTATCTGTAATAAGGTTATGCTTCGGACTATATGAAGTTGGTAAGAATATCACAATGTAAAACATAACATATATTTTATTAACACTATATAAAGAAATATAATGTTATCTAAGTGGGAAGTCTGCATGGCAGCTCTAAGTTTACAACCATGGCCAAATAAAAAATGAAATTGTCTCTCATCTAATTCCTTTCATGTACAACACCTGGACTAAAGTTCCCATATCCTTATTTTGTTGCCCATGGAAAAGAAAATCAGGTGTCAAAATTTGAAATGTAAGTGAAAGATATTATCATCAAAGATGTATTATACTACTCACCCTTTATACTGAATAAACATATTTTCTAAATATCACACGTAATTTTCTGCAATTTTTTTTTAACAACGAATAGTTGGCAGTTCACAAATTTCATCTTAGGTATAAAGGATACACATTTCCAACATAGTTCAATTGCTTAAGAGATTAAAAAAAAATCTGCCTTAAAATTCTGTCTAATATATTGCTTCAGGCTCCGAACAGCCACAGCTTTTAAGTGATATCAATAAACCTACCCAGCAGGACTTATAAAACTTATATAATTAATATTTGTAAGATGTCTTAAGATCTTGGCACAAAAGACAGCACTAAAATGCAAAGCTATTCTATAATTTTCTTTTTATAATCAGTTGCCAGACATATTCTAGAAGGTTTCTAGTTCCAGCTCTGAGGCAAAAACATTGCTATTATGAGACATATACTTTTTTTAAAGGAAGGGTCAAAAGGGAATCGTTAATGTAGGTCAGGGAGGCACAGAAACTCCACCAATTGTTTAGAAGCACACAGCAATGTACAGTTAACAAATCTGCAATCAGAATCAAAATATATCACTGGAGTAAAATCTGCCCCTAAATCCTAATCCACGTGGTTGCCAACAAGGACAGCTGCTCTTAAATCTCCATGTTTCCCACAAGCAGATTATATTTAATGAAATGGAACAGGGCAACCAAATCTCTATGAGGCAAGATTCAAAATAAAGCTGATTTTACATCAAACCCATTGCATAGATGAACTGCAGATAAAAGGCCAAAGTCAGGTTGCCAGGCAAAATATCAGACACTCAGTTGAATTTGAATTCAACATTATATATAACATTCTTAGAATTGTAGTTTATTTGAAATTCAAATTTGACTGGGAAACCTGTATTTTTATTAGCTAAATTCAGCAACATGAGCCAAAAAAAAATTAAGATAATATATTTTAAATTGACATTATACCACCCTGCACCAATGGAAAGCAAATGAAAAGAATTTCATAATTCTCTCTCATTTTAATGATTTCTATTACTTACAAAATGGCAGAGATCGCTAAACAATGGTAAAGCAGGTGAAAAAAAATAGGCTTGCAGGTGGGAAGGTTTATGATGAGCATTTAAAGGTCCACATATCAGAAAACCTGATGTTACATAAACTCCTGCCACCTAAATAATTTAAGATGCAACTAAAATAAGAAATGTTGTAAACTACATACACAAACCAGCCTTATCTGATAGTCACCTGGCTTGCCCATTAACTGGATGATAACTTACTAGCTTTACATTTCCAAGTAAAAAGCAATGGTTGGTTAAAGCAGACGCTTAACTACCTGACCACTTCTAAGAACTACCATTGACTTCTACATGAAACTTTAACTTTTCCAAGCATTAGCTTCATTTGATATCTCATAAGAAAGGCAAATATCTGATTCCTAAACTAACCATTTTTTGTTTGTTTGTTTCAGGAACAGATACTTTCAAAAAGAAGCACAATGTTGTAACTACTATTGCAGGATCCCTTTCATTTGCCACAGATTGCTCTTAGGAGATAAGATAGCCAATACCTTTTGAAACATTTGAAACATGTTACTTTCCACCATTTCCAGTGGGTGCAATTCCCCCCAGGGAAAATTATGGCTTGTGAAAATCTGCTTAAACAGTCTAAATACTTGAGCAATATTTTCTTCATGAAACACAAGCACAAATAGGCCAGGTCCAAATGCTAACATTAAATTAAGGATCTGGCAATTACTGATGATTCTGGGTTCTGGAGAGAGCCATTCTGAAAATGTCAGAAAAAAACTGTTTGTCTTTTCCTAAGTAGTTTTTGCCCAAAATTTTGTGCTCTGAGTGCCCGACCTTTAAGGTTTAGCTGACTTGGGCGTTTGAAACACAGTAGTTTGCAAAAGTCCTTCTAGAAAAAATGGTGAGACTTTACTTTCATTTGTTACTGTATACTTTTTGAACTATTATACTAACTCTGAGCTGGCACATTATTAACCTTTTCAAATTAGGCATTTAGTAGGCTCAGCTGAATATTTTCTTAATTTGCACATTGGGTTTGCTGAAACAGCTGGCATTGAAATATTAGTTGAGATCCTGATTTACGTAGTCCAAGTGCAAACATAAACTCTGCTTTTGAAGAGGATGGCCTGCCTATTTAGTAAAGACTGACAAATTTTATTAATGACAATAGCAACAAGAGCTAACACTGCACATTACCATGATCCCTGCACTGTCAACTTGCAGGTATGTTCAGATATTTAACACTTTTCATACCTTATGAGGTCCTACTTTCCCTAATTTTGTAAGATTAAGAAAATTCAAGGTTAGTTAAGATCCTTGCCCTAAATTACACAATTAATAAGTAGTAAAACTTGGTGTTGTACCTAGGCAACCTAATTGGAGAATCTGATACTTCTGTAAATGCACCAGGTAACAATGAAGAACTTCCACCTTCTCAGTTCAGGGTTCATAAGAAGGAGGTGTCCTGTCTTTGACTGTGACCACAAATTTCAGGTGAATAGTGGTTGACTGGGCCAAAAGAATGAAAACAACTCTCACCTACCACCCATAACAAACCAAAGGCAACTCTGCCATTCCTGTAAATGTGTATGCAATTTTGGTTTAATATATTTGTGATAAGGCTTCTCAACTTATGCGTATCAGAACCAGAAGTATGCACAGAGTTAACCGTGTAAGGAAAGAACTTCTTTCAAGGATATGGACATTCTAAGTACTGGTTAATTGGAGAAGAATGACAGATCTAGAATACACAAAGGATCCTTTGCTGACTGGTAGACTGGCAATTGAGCTCTGCTATTCTTTTTTTTCCCAAGAGATCAATAAGTTTGCCCAGAGTGTTTAGCAATGGTATGGAATACACTTTTCCTAAAGGGAGATCAGGGCCAGACTTCTCTGAGGGCAAAAGTAGGATCATAGGATTTGTGCCTCTCTTACCTATTAGGTGTTTCTCTTTTCTTGAGTGTTTAAAAGTAATTGAAAGTTCCAGTATATCTCAGTGAAGGAGTTTAAAAAAAAAAAAAAAACTTAGGACATAGAATGTCAAAGGGCGGCAATGGTGGTGGGAATGAAGAATGAAGGAAGATAATCCACAGGTGAGCAGGGTAAGTCTGAAGATGAAAGTTACTCAATAGCAGGCCATCTTCCCTCCCTGCTTGGTTCCGGTGCCAAACCTTGGAAGTTCCAACTTGCATTTTAATTCAAAAGCAGTGCTCCTATATGCCTTGTACTGGCATAATATAAGGGGTGTCTGAGAATAGTTTGTAACATATCGGTGCTTGTGTGTGTGCTACCATAATAAGCTTTGAGAGAACTGAAGTCCATCCAAGATGTCTCTGTTCCTCCTATTTAAAATACAGGTGGGTAAATGTAGAGCTTTACCCCGACTGGATTGTTGACAATGCACAGATCATCTTCAAATGCTCATTATAAACCCTGGAGGAAAGGCTATAGTATATATTGAGAGGATATGTTAAGACAAAAAATAGGCTCCTGCCTAACCCTTTTCCTGGCTCAAGAAAGTATCATTTTAAGGATTTTACAAAAAGATGTTAAAGCCTCTAAAGCTGGAGGAAAAACAGAAAACAGAAAAGAAACAATGGCCTGGGGGAAGTTCTTACTAGAGTTTTGCCAGGGGAGCTCCAGGATAGGTGTGGAAATATGCCTGCCACTCCGGAGAACCTCTTTGCAACACATCTGTTTTTTTTTTTTTTTCCACTTAGAAAAATGATATTTTAGATCCTGAAAACATTTTACTTTTGAATGCAAATAATCACAGGAGATATTTACACCAATTTTTATATTATTTTTCTGACAATATATTGCAAATAACTGTAACAATGAACTGAAACCTAAAGAGATTGTTTCAGAGGCACAAGCTTCAGAGGTAAAGACAAAGCTTCCATTAGTTCCTCAGCTCTCTGGGATAGGTCCATAGAGACCTAACCAGGGGAAAAGAGGCAGTGTGCCTTCCTGGCTCTCGGGAGCCCAGGAACTGTTGTGATCTTATTGTCTCTGATCCCTACAGATGTACATGGGGGTACAGATGGTGCTGCTCCGCCAGTCCCTGGCCCACCAGTCCCCTCTCTTTGGCGGTGGATGAGGACAATATTCCTTCTCTCCTAATAATGAGGTAGGCTGTTAGGTTGGATTAAAAAAGAAAATCTTAAGCTTAGAAAAAAGATGCCAAAATCAACTGCTTGTTAAAGTTAATTCCGGTTTTGTCGAATGCCTGGACTGTTCAAAGTATAGAAATATAAAATAAATATAGAAGCAGCTACAAATCAAATTAGCAAAGAAGCCCATCCACTGGTTTGTTTTCTGAACGTTCTGAAAAAATTTTTAGGTAAAAGTAAAGGTGCATTCCACGTCATTTCGAAAACATCTCTTGGTTTGAGGACTATGGAATTACCACGCATGAGAGACCATCCGGGAGCTGCGGACCAACGCCAGATTACACCTTCCAGATTCCAGCTCTCTCACCCCAACCCGAGGCTGCGCAGCCAAAGAGCCCGAGGGTTCCGGTACCATCTGCAGATGAGTCTCCAAACCGTGCAAATTCCAAAGCATACGTTCAGCAAGTAAAGAAAATAACATGCTTGTACCTCGACTTGGGAAACTTTTCCTTAAAACTGTCTGTCCTTTGTAAGCTGTCAGGGAACCACTAGTTTCTTTTCGAGGGACTGTAATGACTCAGAAGCACAATTACAGGAATCTTAAGGAACTTGGAGGGGAGAAAATACACTAACTAAATAAAGCTTGAGTCCAATGGGCTTGCACTATGTGGCTTCGGATCGTTCTTAACAGACCAGTGGCCACGCACTCGGGTTACTTTTATTCACCCGTGCTGTTGTCGTATCCACAATCGTCCCTTGTCAGGATGCATTTTCTGGAAAAATTGGATACCCAACTCTAGACTCAGCATTATCTAACTCTCTCTCCAGCCCCTACCAAGACGAACTCTTGTCTGCTGGCTCCACTCTCCCTAGAACACCCGCCTAAGGTCGTGGCGGCTGGTAGTCCTAAGACTTGAGAGGCGCGCGTGGGGACGCGACCCCGAACCTGTATGGGAGAAGTGAGAATAGGGAAATGGGTGGAATTGGGGTGAGGGGAATGCTAGTTTTAAACAAGTTCCTAGTTTCTTCCTAACGGTACATTTTTGGAAGGTTCCGGGACTCAGGATAGACCTGCACAAACCCCGGGGTGAATTCGCGAGCTTGACCTCAGCCAGGGCCACTGTCTCTAGGACCTCTTGTGCCACATCATCCCTAAGGCTAACTAGAAAGGGACCTTCTTGACCCAGAGACCTCCAGGTCTCCTGAAAGCAGACCAGCCCCGCCGGGCAGGCAGTCACCGCCCAATCCTTCCGAGATGCCACTGTCCCGGAACCCCACTCCTTCCCCTGCTTTTGCATCCCTCCCCAGGCTGAACCGCGACCAGAAGTCTGATCCCGACTCTGGCTGGTGCGCTCAGAGACCTCGACGAAGAACGCGAAGACTAGAAAAGCAGACAGTGTCGCCCTTGGGGTTTCGAACGTGCTGTGCCAGCCAGCCACCTGTTCCACAAAGCAGGAGTTTGTGCGGCTCCGGCTGCAGTAGGAAGGCTCGGTCATCCCTTCCTTCCGCACCGCTTAAGACTGCCAAATCTAAGTGCGCACACACCTGCGCGCAGCCCCGGAGGCTCGCACCACTCAGGACCCAGCAATCGGCGACTTACTTCCCGGTCTACCCGCTTCAGGTGGGGCCCCAGCTCTGGCCGCCGGGGCCACACCGCGCTTGGCCCCTCCTTGAGGTCTACGCCAAGTACCTGCGGTGAAGATGCACAGAGCGATGAGAGTCTTGCAGACCATGATATCCCGGTGCTCGGTGCCGAGCCTGGGGCGGGCGGCAAGGAGTTTGCTGGGGCCGATCGAGCGCTCCGAGCGCGGGAGGCTCCTTTTCTGCCCGGTGGACTGCAGTAGGAGCCGGGAAGTGCAGACGGCTGGGCGCGTTAGGCTGGGGCAGCTCCGGTGGCAGGCGGCGGGGCGAGGCGAACGCGGCGCGGCTCAGTCAGCTGCGTGCCCTCCGGCGCCCAGCGCACTTCTGCTCCATCCCAGCAGCCAGAGGCCGGGGCCGCCTCCACCGCCAAACCCCTCCCACAAGGGCCCCACGGCGTTGACAGGGCCACCCCCTGGCTTCCCTCTCGCAGCTCTCAGGCCCCAGGAGCTACAGCCCAGGGCGGCCTCTGCTGGACAGTCAGTATGGGAGACCGAAGGTTTAAGTGGATTCAATAAATGCTTAGAGCGCCTTGCACTGTGCTAAGGGGATGTAAAATGTGAGCAGATCTCTGTCCTCAAGAATTCATCTCAGTTTTTCTTACATGAGTTACAGCCTTTAAAGAGGTGAACTACCACATTTCTTTCCAAGTATGAAGAAATTTCTCTTCGTTTCTCCGGATATTTCCAAGTATACGTTAAATCTTCACCCACACTCTACTCCACTGCACTTCCTGGTCTTCAAGGTAGGGTGTCTGTCACTTCTTATTTAACTTTCTACCAGAAGAAATAATGTCAGAACATGCATCGTGAGATAAACGAGCAAGGCGCTATTTTGGGTGTTGTATCATGTCTCCTTTTAATAACAGCAAGACATGAAAATTTTTACTACTCGATTTTACGGATGAGAAAACAAAGACACTGAGAGGAAAAATAACATGCTCAAGATTACATAGTTGGTAAGAATAGTTTGTGCAGCAGACCCATAATAACAAAAGACTGATATTTGCTGAATGATTGCTGTGTGCTAGGCACTGGACAAGCAGCTGTACAGATCTTAATCAAGTCATTTACTCCCCACGACAATCCCTGGAGATGGGTGCTGTTGTATATGGGCGTCACAGTATATTCATCTTCAGGGAAGGAAATTGCAGCAGAGAGAGATTTGAATTAAGGTTTAAGACTTGCCCAAGTTCACACAACTAGTGAAGGTAATAAGTTGCCTGAATAAGCAAGCTGGCTAAGGCACCCTGGCTCATCTTCTGTATTCTGCTGCCTCTACAAAGCCCAAAACTCTTCCGAAGAACAAATCAAACTGTCCTTTCACTTAATTCCCTGTCCCCCTTCCTTATGCCTTAGACTTACTGAGTTCTCATCCCTTAGTCAAACAAGATTTTAGATCCTCTGATGCCTGTTTTTATGAGCCTGATGGTCCCTTAGTCACAAGAACTGGGAACTCCAGGAGTTGAGGAACGTTCCTAAAGAAGTGAATTGCCTGGTACCATTAACAACTCTGGAGAACAGCTTTCTTTAATCTGTGACTTCTTTCTCATATGCCAGGACTCTTTCCTCACTCTCTGGGGTGTCATTGATTTTTCTGTGGTAAGGTCAATTTTTCTGCCTGATCCCACTATTACCACGTGCAGATCTTGCTTACACTTCCACGATGAGGATACACTGAAATCATATTTTTCTTTTGTCTTGGTAAATTTATTGATTTCTGTTGAAATGAGAACTAAAAGATACCACAAGCAAATGTCCATCCCACTTACCTCCTCTCTGGTGGTAGAAACTGCAAATTCAATTTGTTAAACATGTTCTTCGAATCATTTTTGACCTCAAAGTCCTTCTGGTTTCTAGTGTAATCTAAGTGATTATGAAGAATTTCTGCATCTGGGTTTTGGTTGTCATGGAGGCAGGGACCACACACAGAAGGAGTTTTGCAGGGACATTCTATAAGGCACTAGTGCCTTTAAATAGGGTAATTTAAGTAAATGAATAAAGGTTTTGAAGACTACGTCACAGAAAAATGTATTCAATTGAAAATCAACAAAACTTAATGGGGGCCCCCTGGAGAGTTAAGCATGTGTGACTCTATCAAAGATGATGGTTTGGTACTTAAAGGATAGTGATCCCTATGTACTAATCAGTTAAAATTTCCAAGACTTTTGACTGTACACAGAATCAAGTTGAAATGATTTATTTAATTAAAATCTATCATTTTAATTGCTAATTAAAACTTTTCAATCTATTAATTTAATCAAAGCACATTTAATCACTTACTATATGCCAGACTATATGGTAGGCTGTGGAAATGCAATGGTTGCAAAATCCAGGGTAGGTTAGATTATGCTGCTGAAACAAGTCAACCTAAAGTCTTTGACACTTAAATAGAAGTTTGTTTCTTGCTTATCAAAGTCTACTATGGATCCAGTTTACTCCCCAGAGTAGCCATCCTGTATGTCAGGACTCAGTGTTGTACCATTAAATCAAACCCTGCATCCACATTTAGTGAGGTGAGAGAAGAGAGAAGTGAAGAATTAAGTGTAGCATTTAAAAATCTATCCAGACGTGACACTTCTGTGTGTATTTCATTGACTCAAGTAAGTCAATGGCCATGCCCAACTTTGAGAAAGAAAGGAAGCACAATCCTAATGGAGAGGAGAAATGAATAGCCGGGAAGAGTTGTGATGTGTGCCACAGTGTTTAATTTCTTCTGCCATCAGGAAACTTATATTCTAGTAGGGAAGAGTCAAATATTGAATGAACAATCCCAAAACTATGTGCAACAATTCATTATGTTAAATGCTATCAATAAGAATATCTACTAATATTTGTTGAGCTTCTACCATGTGTTAGGAATTATTCCATTTTATATATATTCATCTGTTTAAATTTTACATTTTATGAGACAGTTAGTGTAAGCAGAATATGTCACCTCAAGGTATGTTGCTTTGGCATTAGGATTATTTTGAGAAGATAAGTTGCACTTTTGTAAGGGAAATTTTAATTTATGGAGGAAACCTACATTTGTAAAAGTGTTGTTATGGCTTGGTTATGAGGTGACCCCCCAAAGCTCCTGATATTCCGGAATATTCAGAGGTGAAATCATTACAGCTATAATCTAGTCAGTCCATCCTAGTTTGACTAGATGGTAACTGTAGGCAGATGGGGCATGGATGGAGAAGGTGGGTCAGTGGCAGCATACCCTGAAAGAAAAAGGGTGCATCTTCCTGTGACCACCTTGTTTTCTGACCCTACCATATGAGCTGAGCATCTACTGGTTCCTTCCTGCATGATGTGCTGCCTCACTTTAGGCCCAGAGCAATGGAGTTGGCCATCTGTGTCCTGAGACCTCTGAAACCATGAGACCCAACTAAACTTTTCCTCCTCTAGGCTATTTTTGTCAGGTATTTTGGTCACAACAATTAAAAGCTGAGTAAAACTGTTGTCTTCTTAGTACTGGGAAGAGAAGGATGACTCTAATTTGCTGGAGACTCAGCACTAGAGAAGGCACCAACTCAAATCTGAATAGCAAATCTTATTTCTTTACCAAGCTTCTTCTGGTCACTTGCTCACAACTGCTATACCCCAACAGCATTATTTTCTTGTTTCAGCTGAAGATGGTATTTATGCCTAAATCCTAAGCCTTCTCTTTGAGCATTTCTCATTTTTGTGGTTATTTTCCATTTATATATGAACTTACATGTTCATAAATGTTTGTTTTCTCTTGTTAATATGCCTTTCATTATAGGGGGTGCCAGCTAAGAAAATACTATCCTAATTTGGCAATAAAGAAACTGTAAACTGAAGAGCATTTAACTATGAAGGAAAACAAAGGATGCTGAGAGATGTAATAGTGGAGGACTATTAGATGCTTGGTGGGAGTAATAATGCAATATGCATATTACCCTTTAGTAATGCCTTATAGCAAAAGCCAGTTTCTTCACAGAATTCTCTTGGTTTTTAAAATAATACTCCCTTGGGATAAAATCTAAGAAAAATCTGTCTTTTTCTGACTTCCACTCTTTTTTGATCACAGTTAAAATGAATTTCTAGTATTTTGAACTTTCAACATCTTACCAAAAAAAAAAAAAAAAATGCCCTTGGCTGGCTTAATTTTTGACATCGTGAATTTATTGTAACATATAGATGATGTTAGATAATATACATTAGATGATATTGAAGTATTGTTTCTGAACTCTTGGTTTCCTCATGGCTGAGAAAAGAGGGAATAACATGTTTAACAGGACTGGAAAGTCAGTGTGTGCAGTGGTTACAGGATGGGTCAGAATTGCCTTTTGTCATCTACTAACCAAGTGGTTAATTACTTGGCACTTCCTTGCCTTAGATTCTGTTAGTCTACTGGGGCTGCTATAACAGAATACTACAGACCAAGTGATTTCAATGACAGAAATTTATTTTTCAAAGTTCTGGAGGTTGATTGTCTCAGACTAAAGTGATGGAAGGGCTGGTTTCCGGTGTGTCTTCTCTCCTCAGCTCGCAGAGGGCAGCCTTCTTGCTACGTTGCCATATGACCTGTTTTGCACACTCAAGGTATCTCTTTTCTTATAAGGACACCAGTCCTAGTGGATTAGGTGTCCTTATAAGAAACATTTATGTCTTCCCTTAAGCTTAGTTAGCGCCTTAAAAACCCTGTTTCTAAATAGTCACAGTGGGGATTAGGGCTTAACGTACGAATTTAGAGTGGGGGGATAAATTTAATCCATAAAATTCTACCCTCTGTCCCTTCAAATTTATGTCCTCTCATGCAAAATGTTTTCAACCCATCTCAGAAGACCCAGTCTTCTCATAACCCATTCCAACAGTAACTCTCAAGTCCCGAGTCTCATCAAACTATCATCTAAAACAGGTGCAGGTGAGACTTGAGAGAGGATTCATACTGAGGCAAAATTACTTTGTAGCTGTTAAACTATGATAAAAACAAGTTATGTGCTTCTAAAATACAGTAGCAGGAAAGCATAGGACAGTTTCCTCCCAACATTACTAGGAGGATTGAATAGATTACATACAGAATAGACTCAGCATGTTCTAAGTGCCTATACATGTCAGCCATTATTAGAGAAGAAACTTAGAAATATATTACGAACATTTTGTGATCCAAAATTCAAGAAAACAGTTAATACCTATTGTAGCTATTCTTGATGCACCCACCTGTGTGACTATTATCCTTCATAATTCCACTCCTGCTACAATTTAACTGGAGTGGAAAGTGCTGAACAATCTCTGACCACCTAAGCCCCCTCAAAAGGCAGGAATGTAACAGACTCAACACCCTGGTGCGTTTTGTGTTGACTTCATATGTCTCTCCAAACATGCTACATTTGCATGCAAGAGTATTTCCTTTGGGTCTGCCATACTGGTCCCTATCATTTTGCTTTCCTATTCTTAACTCCCATTCTCTTATTTTTAATATTAATGGCAAAAAAGATTCATGCAGGCAAAAGTGTAAATTTGAAACTTAGCTAAGAAATATGTGCTTGAATAGAGCAGTTTTAAAAGGGCATGATGAAACATGATTGTTACCCTGATTTAAATAACATTGTTTGAAGTTGCTTGAGCTATTTGAGGACAATAAACTATGTGACAGTAACTTTTAATCAAGGATAAAGCCTTTAAAATATTTCAGGAAGGAATGAACTAGTTTTTTGGAGATGATGCCCATAATGAAACCCCTTATTTGAACTAGTGTAAAGCTTAATTGAATTAATACTGATAGTCCAGCACTGACCCATAGAGATAAAATACAAGCCACATATGAATTGTAGCAATTTTACTAGCCACATTTTATTTTATATTTTTACAGTGCTGGAGATAAAACCCAGGGCTTTCTGCATGTTAAAGTATATACTGTACCACTGAACAACATCCCTAGCCCCTGTGATATTTTTTAGAAAGAAATGTAACAAATGGTATTAATTTAATAGTACCTCTATTTAACCAAATATATCTAAAATATTTATCATTTCAAAAGGCAATGATTATAAAAATTTTAATGAAATATTTTACATCCTTTTTCATTCTAATTCTTCAAATTTCAGTGTAGATTTTAGGCTTGCAAGACATAACAATTCATACTAGCCACATTTTCAGGGTTCAGAAACCAAATGTGTTGATATCATAATGTAGTAGGTATCACAATCAAAATGTGGTTATAGAACATGGACAGTCCCTTTCTTTGCCTCTGGATGTGTGCAGTAAGAGTAAAAACAGTGTAAGTGAGACTTTCTTGACTGTGTAGTAGTTGGAAGCTGAAGGCTTACTGATTGCATGGTCTGTTAGTCTTTCTAGATCTCATCTAGACCATTTCCCATCTATGAAATGGGGGTGGTAATAATGTAGGACAGATGAGACTGGACACACAAGGAATTTTCAGGAAGCAGTTTATTTAGCTGCAGCAGTCCAGAGGGGACCTGGAAAAATCGCTGACCTGAAATCTGGAAATTCGTTAAACCTTATACTCAGTTGGGTGGTTACATGTCAGTGGGTCGGTACTTAAAGTTACTCTTTGTCCCATTTTCTTAGCTTAGACAGAGGTTATACAAGTTTTTATCAAGAAAATGGAGATAGTAACTTTTGCATAGCAATAAACTCTCTTTGAGACATACTGTATCACACCTTTTATGTGCAAACCTGACACAAGAAAGAGGAAGCTTCAGACCACAATGCCCTCTGCAGAAACCCCGCTGACATTCTGTTGATGTTCTTTGTAAAATCTTGGTGACAAAAAGCATAAATATGGGGGCAGTCTTTAGAGAAGTTTAATTATGGCAAGGGTCTTTTGGGTGGGGGTACTTGGTCTGCTTTGTTAACAATATCTTATTTCAAACAATATCTTATTTCAATATCTTATTTTAAATGTGTAGAGAGCGTTTTGAGCTGAGATTAGACTACAAAGACTTTTAACATTTATTTGTTCTTGTTTTGGTAGAAATATTTATGATAGTGAAAAATTAAGATTAATAGTAAAAACATGTCAAATATTATTGTAGTATTTAGGAGAATTGGATTTCTTACTACTCAATGGCACTGGCAATATTACTTGTCCCTAGAAGTTTACATATACATAGTTTAGAGCAGTGTTTTTCGAACATTTTAGCCTTAAAACTCCTTTGTACTCCTGAAACTTATTAAGACCCCTTAGAAATGCTTACTTATGTAGGGAGAGTATTTTAAGATCCCTGCAGATAATTGTGTCTTTTCTTCTTTTGTACTGTATCAATACCTTCCTTCCTGGGAAAGCTTTATTTTCATTTGGTCCAAGGCTTGGGAGGGGCACCATGGTGGTTAAAAAGCTGCCTAGGGGTTGAAGGGAGAGACTCAGACCAAAGCCCTGATGCCAAGGGATGCAAAGGAGTCCCATTAAAGGCACTGTGCTCCAGGGTCTTCTAGTGATGTTTGAGAGTAAGTCTTTGGGACCCGTCAGATGGTGGAGGTTAGTCAAGTGGTCCCCCATCTTCTTGATGAGTTCCACCTCCTTATCAAGCAAGTGGGTCTCCAAAAAGTCACAGAAATGTGAATCTGTGCAGGTAGAGCCCAAAGTATGAAGATCCAAAATGGTTTTGTTCAGGTTCTTCTCCAGGGTCAAGGCAGCTTCCATGGCATCCAGGGTGTTTCCCCACTCATCTCGAGAAGGTTTCTGCATATCCTGGAAGAGGGTGGGAGTGGTTTTGAATCTTCAGGAGATACTCAGAGGCCTCACACCTCTCCTCAGCCAATTTGAGGAAGAAGTGGCCCATGGTTTCCAGAACCACATCATCATGGTTGAAATAGTAACACAGAGACAGGTAGGAGGCACACAGATGCCAATTGACCAGGTAGTTGATAGCAGCCTCCACCTGGATGGAATATTTCTTTTGAATCTTGGAGGTCATGGTTGGTTGTCAATAAGAAGCTAACAACAAAAAAGGGAATTGGCTGGTCCTGGAAGCAGGAGATGGGTGAGAAGTTGGTCCCAGAAACTGCAAATGGAGATCTGATTGGAAGGTGGATGGAAGCTGGAAGAAAAGCCTGGGTCTGTTCAGTCCAAACATTGTTGAAGCAAGAAACAGATCTGTGGGACCTCTAGGCTTGGTCTTTTTAATTTTTTTGTAGTGCTAGAAATGGAACCTAGGGCCTCATGCATGCTAGGCAAGTGATCTACCCCTGAGCTACACCTCCAGTTCAGTAGTTTCTTAAAAGTTCCTTGTAGTGTGAAATCTGAAAGCATATCGATGTAGTTTTCATATTCTATTGCATTAAAATTCATTGTTCTGTCTTGTACTTTGACTATATATTTTATCCATACATGATTTTATAATGCCATATATTGGCCACATGGAAAATACTGGTTTAATGAGTTAGGCACATTTTAACATATTAATTATACTATATCAAAAGATCACATTTGTTAATATTTTCACCTGTATCAACAGAAAAATCTTTTAAGTATTGGGAAGCTGTGAAACTAATGGTAAAAGATATAAGTTTCACCAAATTTTAATTTTCTCTTGAAATCTTGAATCTTATAATTGGCACAAAATACCGGCAATTGTTTTTCTTGATGTGACAAGGTAACTTCATGGCTATAGTGTTTCATGTCTAAATAACCATGGTGTATCTATCACTCACTCTTTCCAGTTGTTTCATTAAAATATGACTACTTTACTTTGTAACTCAAATCACCACACAAATGCATTTCTGAGACAATTTTCTTTGGCATGCCAGAAATATATTTTATGGATATTTACCCTTTATCCACACAGAATATTAAAAAGATGTATGATCAAGATCACAATTTAATAAAATTAATAATTTATTCTCCTTAATCAAGGACATTAATAAATGAAAACTACTCCCCCCCCTCTAAACTTGATAGGCCTCATGGTGAATAATTCAGTAATTATTAGCTTAGTTTGATGCCAATGCTTTCATTTGTGCTAAGGCACCAAGTTTCATCCACAATTACTTTTACAGAATTAATGCAAAAGTTAAAAACAATCGACCAAAAACAGCAAAAGTCAATTTATATCTTAGTATTATTATGAAAATGGTTTTGAATTAGCAGATCTCAAAGAATCTTGGACATTCCCATTACCCTGAATCATACTTTGAGAACTGCTGGTTTAGGAAAACAACATGCTGAGGACATTGACTGTTTAATCTGTTCAGAGCAAAATTATCTTTAGAGCAATGCTCTTTCTTCTGCTGCTTGAAGTAAGTGGTTCCAATAGTGGTTGCCATTTTCTTGTGGAGGCTGCCTCTCCCCACTACCCCTCCCCCAATTGGTATAAAATAGATACCAGTCTTTGTTTGCCCTACTCAGTCACTTTCTCAAATTCTCAAACTTGGGCCCAGAAAATGTTGCAAATAGTTGCTCTGTGGGAATGGAGTTACCAGGTTCTAGCACTCTAATGAACCATCCCAGCAAATAGAAGAAAGTAATCTGAAATAGAATAGAGAAGCCTGATACTCAGAGAGAAGCAGATATTGTAGGCTCAATAGCATTCCAATCACTTTTTCCACTTGTCTCTAGGGTCCAACCACCCTTGCCCTTTACACCACTCCATATACATTTCAATAAATTTTTCTTGCCTTTAAATATACCTTATGTTTTCAGTCTTTGTAAATTTGTACAATTAAGCTTTATTTTTCTTGCATGTTTTAATCCCCATAAGTTATAACACATCTTAGTAGATTCCACTTCAGGTTGTACTGAATTCAAGTTTTCTCAACTTCTTTGAAAATATTCTTGACTGTAGTTTTACTCAGATGATTCATAAAGGCTAATTTTCCACTCACTTCAAACTCAGTATTGAATTACCAAATAACAATAACCAAAGAGCATTGGTGTGCTGCTCTCAGAAAAGATTAAAGTAGTTCTCAAGAGATACCAGTTAGATCCCCAATAAGTGAGTTGTTATAAAAGAGCAACCTGACCCCTGAATCATTCTCTGGCTTCCTGTCTTGTTATGTATCTTACCCTCTCATATAAGCTCTCACTGTGATGCCATTCATTATGATGTGAGACAGCAAATGTGTCATTGTTCACCAGAGGCTGAACAAATTGGGCTCCCTAATCTTGAACATTCAGCCTTCAAAACTGTGAGCTAAATAAACTTTTTATCTTATTGATCGATTGATTATTGATTGTGGGTACTGGAGATGGAGGAATCCAGTTACATTCTGCCTCTGAGTTACATCCCCCAGACTTTTTATTTTATTTTGTCATAGGGCCTTGCAAAGTTGCCCAGGTGGCCTTAGAACTTTTGATTCTCCTGCCTTAGCCTCCTGAGTATCTGGGATTACAGGTATGTGCTGCTGCACCTGGCAATAAATCTCTTTTCTTTATATACCTGGTTTCAGGTATTTGGTTATATCAGTGGAAAATGGACTAATAACATTTTCTTTCCTTTTTCATGTGGCATGAAGTCAAGGTTCTTAAAAATTACCTTTTGTATCTCCCTTTGCCATCATGTATATATATTTTTTCCTAGCTTATCTTTTCATTTAAGCTGTGGCTACCCTTAAAAGGCCTCAGCTTTATGCAAGAAATTCAATTTTATTATTCCAACTTATGCAAGTCAAGTCCTTATCACTTGTTTCCAATGCAGCGGTGAAACCAAGGGGATCTACAGTTTTAGCAATTGTTGAACATTCTAATCGACTCCATTCCTACTTTTTTTCTATGTGCCCTTGAGGTTTTCTCTTATTTTCTTCTGAGCCCTACTATATATTTATGAAAAGATTATAGCAGATTATCTAACACTTTCCAGGCAGTTTTAGTAGTAGTTTTTTCCAGAAGACTAAACCTCCATTCTTATGGAAGAGAAATTCTCTTAAGCTTTTTAGCCCTGTTCTTCCTTCCCTTTTCTTTTTTATCCTTTCCTTTCCTTTTTCAAACTCAAATTCTAATTGAAGCCTCCCATCACATTAGGTTGGTAGAAAACTTCTGTTTTTACAAATGACTTTTGTTTTTTGAAAATATTTAAAGCCAATATCCCAGAATTTTGTGCAATGCTAAAATTTTGAGTAGAAATAGAACATCCAATTAGTGAGTCATCTGCTTATTCTCAAACCTAGGTTACTACAGAGAATGTCATTCTCTTCAATATGGTTCTTTAGTACCTGAGGTCCTCTGCCCAGCATGGGGTGTAGGAGTCTGTACAAAGTTATCTAGATGCCCACTAAAATTGTCATTTCAATACTGAAGGATTTTAGCTCCTCTAGTGGCTATGCAAAGCAAAGAGGTAATAGGTCCCTCTGTGTTTGGACTCTCAGACATCTCCGGGCCCATTATTTAACTTATCCTCCTAATCCCAAGGATTTCTGGTTTTAGGGAAGTCATATTCCTTTCATGATTCTAGCCTAGATACTCTGTCTATTCCCTAATCTTCTCTGAGATTTAGGGATTTTGTCTTTAGAAACAGATCTGGAAGATTACAAAGCAATTTCTGATTTTTGCTCCTCCACGATCCTTCCCTCCTTGTTCTCTCTCCTCCAAGCTGGCAGTGAGAACTGGATTAATTTGTTTTAATGGGGACAGGATAAGAAAGAAGTGCAGCATCATTTCAAAATTATATTATTAGCTTAAAATATTTTGCTTCCACATGTTGGAAAGTGATGGTAATAGTTCTGAAAATGTTGATGGTAGTTGGTATACAGCAGAGGCAGTCAGGATGGAGAGGAAAAACTTGCTTTGAGGTACACTTTGAAGTAAAAGCAACAGGACTACTCAGTGATGACAAGATGCAAGAACAAGGGCAAGGATCAAATGTGACTTTTAGATTTCTGTGGGACCAGTTTTGAGGCCCTATTATTCATCTATGGAATTCTGTAGAAATACAGAATCTTGAGAATATTTCATGCCTCTTTTCCTCTTTGAATATAGGATCATGTCTCTCTATGAAGAGACTGTGTAAGAGTTAATGTGATAAAGAATAAACCATTATTACTACTGTACACTATCTCTGGTCCTCCACAGAGCAGCTTCACTGAATTGGGAGTTTCTTTGGCTTTTAACATAGTTGTAAATACTTTAAACTTGACAAATCTTTCATATTTGTTTGATAGAATCATTCGGCTATTAAAACTGTAAAAAATTGCACACTGGATCACAAATTTTAAACTCTTTTCTATTGTCAGATTCCTAAGTTTCAAACCACAGAAACTGATTCTAGTTAATTTAAGCAAAGAAAAGAGGTTTTCTGAAGGATATGAGTAACTTGAAGGAAAATTTAACATGAGGCCTCAAAAAACCAGGGATACTCCAGAAAAAGGGTAGGAGACCATTTCTTTAGTGAGCACCTCAGGATACTTAAGAATTTTTATCTCCGTTCATTCTTAGATGATTAGCAATCATGAAAGAATGGGTCTGATTGGTCTAACCTGAGTAAATGCCACTCCTTGGCCAAGGAGGTTCCCCAAAGGAAAACAAATGCGAGTACCATAAAAGTGAGTAACATAAAGAAAATGACTCTATAGCCTTCCAGGGTTATAAATTATTTGGATAGCTCTCTTTTCTTCAAACCAAGGAAGACACACTTTTTCAGGTTTTCACTGGACACCAGTGGTATGTTTAACCTTGTGTCAATGTGTAACCAATTTTGATGTTATTACTACTCTACACAGCTCAGGAAGAAAGCAAACTAAAAACAGTGTTACTTTTCTACAAAAATTGACTCCTACATCACTTAATCCTTAAATTAATACAAGTCACTCTCTGGAAGGAAAATAAGGTCACATAAATTATTGGGTCAGCCCATCTGCCTCTGGCTGATGAGCATAATAAATCTGCCACTCCCCCAGGTAACCAGGGTGTGAGAAGTCACTGGTGGTGAAATGAATCACTGCCCCTGCACTGCATCATCAGCCATGAGAGCATATTGATTATTTAGGGGAGCAGAGATATTCAACACAACAGCCACCATCTTGAGCATAGCATCATCACTGCACATTTAACTTATTAAATCAATGTGCCCTCCCAAAAATATTAACCTGTGACAATGTATGGCATTTTCATAAAATAGGAATGCTTCCTTTAGTATTTCTAAAGAGTGCCTAGGATCTCCAATAAATTTGACTGTTAAATGTAATATTTTTTCCTGTTGATTTTACTTGCCATTTGGGCATGTATTTACTATTATTTAGATAATATTGTCCTTGTCTTTAGACATGACAAGAATTCACTAAAGTCAGTTATACATCTTTAAATTATTCTTCTCCTTGAAGCTAATAAAACCAACCCACTGAGCTACATTTTTGTTCTAATTTAAATGATGGTTATTCTGGGTATGAATTCATACTACCTTAACTTATAATACTGATAATTAATAAAGGTAGGCTTCATGATTAGAAGAGACTTTGGTCATCAAGGCAACATTGAAATTTTTTCGGTCACTTTGTTCTATCTATGTAAAATTTTTACATACTGTTCAATGAAGCTATATAACAACTTAAAAAACTATAAAACTTCAAGGAAGTTAAAAGGAACTTTGTGGAATTTATTCTTAATCTTTCAAAACATCCGTATGAGTAAGGCCTTATTAGGGCCATTATTTCAGAGACAAAGTAAAGCAGAAATTTATATAAAGAGCAGTATACACACTGCTGAATTGGGAGTTGTTTTAGCTTAGTTATCTGGATTGGTGTCACAGGTTAGCCATCCTCTAAAAACCTGAACTCTCCTTTTATATATTGTATTGTCACTGGGAGAAGAGTCCACACAAGGACTCCATTTCTCAGGTGTCCTTACTTCTAGATGTGCCAAATGAGTCCTTTCAAATGGAGCGTGATCATAAATTATCTGTGTCCCTTCCAGGCTGGCACTGGTAAGATGTGAGAGTTCTCTTCTGCCATTTCTTCTTCACTTCCCAAGGTAGTAGAAGCCTGGGCTTTAGCCGGCCATGGAGAAGAGAACTCCTTTCCATCTATTAAAAACTCTTATAATAAATTATCATATGACCAGATAATTACCATCTGCCCAAATAATCACTGTCTGTTGTGTTAAACCACAGAAATTTGGAGATTTGTTACTTACTAAGCTTGTTATTCTGGCTAATATAGTATCTTTAGAAGAAAACTTGTGTGATCTCTAATCTGTCTCTATTTACACCTGTCCACTTGTCTATCCATCCATTCACTCAACAAATATTACTTTGCATCTTTGCATTGTGACTCAGTGGTAGAACACTTGACTAACATGTGTGAAGCACTGGGTTCGATTCTCAGCATGGCATACAAATAAAATAAAGGTCCATCAACAAGTTAAAAAAAATATATATATGTGTATATATATATATATATGATATATGATACATATATATATGATATATGATATATGTATATATATATATATATATATATATATATATATGATACTTTTGAGTGTCTACATGTTCCAGGTAATATGCTAGGTCAAGGAAAAAATACAATATCCCCTGTTATTTATAGTATAAGGGTTAAATTCATTGGAATGAATGAGGGGAAAGGATAAGAGAAGACACATAAGTAAATATGATGAGTGAAAGAAGAAGTACAGGGAACCTCATCCAAGTCAGCCCTCCAGAAAGAACTTCCTTTGAAAGTGACTATTATGCTGAAATTAGAAGTTTGAGTGGAATGAGCCAAAGGCTGAGAATTGAAAGTGGGAGTAGAGGTGAGAGTAGAGGTGAGGAGCTGAGAGAGCATTCTAAACAGAGAGAACAGCATGTGCAAACACCTTTGGACATAGGAAAATGTATGGTATTCAGTAACCAAAAGCTGTTAGTCAGCTTTTCATCTCTGTGACAAAATACCCAAGACAATCAATTTGGAGGAAAGATTTATCTGACCTCTCGATTTTAGAGTTTTCAGTCCAAGGTCAGCTTGGCTCATTTCCTTGGACCTGAGGTGAGGCAGAACATCATGGTGGGGGAGGATGTGACAGAGCCAGCTACTCACCTCAGGTGGCTGGAAAGCAGAGCTGACTGACGCAGGTGGGGGTATGAACAAGATGTACCTTTCTAGGGCTCATTCCCAGTAACCTACTTTCCTCTAACTAGGCCCCACATCCTACAGTTTCCACCACTTCCCAATAGTCTATTCAAATTACTAGTCCATCAGTAGATTAATTCATCAATGAAGTTGCAGCCCATGATCCAATCACCTTTCCAGAAGCCCCATCTCTAGACATTGCTGCACTGAAGACCAAGCCTTCACAATACAGGAGTCTTTGGTTGTCATATCAGATTCAAACCATAATAATGACTAATATGTTATTTCATTTACAATATTCTTTAGTAGACAGGCAAATGAAAGCCCTAATATTTTCAAAGGTGTCTAGTGTCATGGCCCTTTCAAGTTGGACGTGGGTTTCAGTGCTATATGGAATGTAAGCTAATGAGGGCAGTTAGCGTGGCTTGATCAGCTGTGCTTTCTTCTGTGAGCCGCCCTGGTGCTGCGTCAGGCTAGGAACTAGACAGCTAATTATCAACAGCCTATTAGCAGCTTTCCTTGATCAGTGAGGCATTGAGGCATCTCTGGTTCCCCAGCAGTATCTGTTTTAAATATTTCATCCCATTACTTTTTCACATAATTGCACTTCCAAATCAGAAACCAAAATTGGTCACATTGATTCACTTTCTTCCCTTTTGCATTTCCTTTCCCCTCCTCTTCCTGCCTCTTTCTACAATTCTTTGGGGAAAATTACTATAGGCAAAGAATATATTGAATTATTATATTGTACATCTATAGGGAATCATGAAGAACAAAAAGCAGTTACCTATAATCTGTAGAAGTCTATAGAATGTAGGAGCCATGGATGACTGTTCTAGAAATATTCATTATATCAAAAATATTTCTTTTGGAGATGTCTCTCTTTCATCCCATCCCCCATCAAATTGACATGTCTTTATGGGCATTGCTTTTCTCATGTGTAAAACAGGAACAGACCCCAAAAGGAAACAAATCAATTTGGCAAATGTCTGTGCTGAATTACACTATAACTTTGAAACCTATAGAAAAACACAAAAGATTTCTCTTAGAAGAGAGTTAAGATGAATTTTTTGGACCTGGATTCAGTTCCGTTAAAATCAGGAGGAACCAACTGAATACCTATCAGCCTGAGAGAATTCCTTACTGGTGAGGTCTCTGTTTCCCTCTGGTTGTTGTATATAACAACATAAACAACAGGCACAACAGCCACCAGAGATTGTATTCCTATTATTTTCCAGCTGCTATTACATTTATTTTCTTCAACAAAGCAAGTAGTTTGGACAGCTCTATTCTGATGCACCCAGGTGGGAAATAGACTGGAAGTCAGAGACAGGACGATTTGTTGAAGTTCTTTGAGTCAATGTGACTGTTTCTGATATATAAAAAATTCTTTTTTGGTTTTATTATTTTCATTTTATGGATGAGGAAATGAAGTTTCAGAAATGTTAAATGACTTTCTTCAAAGTCAGACATCTAGTGATCGACAGAGCCCAGAACATTCCTAAATCCTTGCTGGTTCCTTCAGCAGTGCCTCTTCCTAAAGCTGTCAATCATCAAGAACCCTGAATCTGTCTCTGTCATGTGCTCTGCATGCTCTCTGACTTGTCCCCACTCCTTTGGCACTGTGGGAACTGGAGGAAAGCAGGAAACTGGAAGCTCTGTGTCTCTGCAGTTACCTGCTTTGTTGGGCCCCTTTGCTGCACCCCTTGGCCAGAAGGATCTGGGTTTCTTAATAGAATCATTTCTTCAGTTTATCTACTTCAGGTTCCTCTTTGGATTTGTTGATTCAGCTTCTCCCTGAGCTTCTTGGCTCTGTACTCTGTGGTGTGGTTGGTTTGGATTTAGTTGGATTCTCTGCTTGGTCTGATTCAGCTCCAGATCACTGCCTCATGTGGACTCCTGCACACCATCCCAGACCCTGAACCTGGACTTGCTAGAAAGGCGGCAAGAGCACTCTGGTAAAAATGAAAAGAAGAAAAAGAGGAGGGAGACAGTAAAAAACAACAAAGTAGCTTGCCATAAGGGGGCTAATCTTTCCAGAATTCCATGATTAATTTATAAAAAGAGAATAACAGCATCTAATTTGTCAAATTGTTTTGAGAATTAAAGAGGTAATGATTTTAAGTGGATTCAGCATGTAGCAAGCACTCAATAAACAAATATTATTTATTGTTAGAATCACATTGAAGGTTTTAATGAACCTTGCAATATAATGAAATTTATACAAAGATAAGACATCTATTAAACTTTAGGCATTAAAAGACATCTTTGAAGTAATCAAGTGCAAATTATTTTGTTACACCAGGACACATTTCCTATTTAAATCTAGGTGTACCTGTTACTTCTCTAATTTTTTTTTTGTTTGATTTATGTTTTTTAAACATATTTTTCTTTTTAATTAATACATAACAATGAATAATTATACATATTTATGGGAAACAGTGTGACATTTCAACGTACACAATATATAATGGCATCAGAATAATTGTCATATCCATCATGTTAAATATTTATTTATTTACTTATTTTTAACATTTTTTTAGATGTTGATGGACCTTTATTATTTATATGTGGTGTAGAGAATTGAACCCAGTGCCTCACATATGTTAGGCAAGTGCTCTACCACTGAGCTACAACCCCAGTTCTTAAATATTTATTATTTGTGTTAGTAACATTCAATTATCTCTAATTACTTTGAAATACACAATCATTGTCAACCATAGTTATCTGACTGTGTCCCAGTACAGACCATAACTGAAACCCTCTCTCCTTTTGTTTTCCACTATAATATTGTCACCTTGTTTCTGAGTCTCTCCCAAACATTAGTGTTGGTGCTAATTCCTTTGCTATAGCACATTTTGACTAAATAGCCTCTGGTTGTTCTCATTTGGGTGGTCTTTATTTGTTTTCCCTGACATCTCATGAAGATACATTCTAGACTTCTCAATGCTGTGGGCCAAACCTTTAGCCTGGTGCAGTGATCAAAGAGGCCCTAATGCCTTACAGCTTATGGGCTTGCAAGTCAGGGCAACAAGGTAAGTCTGTACCAGACCTGAACTTTGTTCTCTTTGCATTGTATTTCTTGGATATTTATTCACAGTTTGATATGTAGGTTTTCTTACTGATTTTGTTTGGCATTTTTGGTGGAATCAATCCATTTCATTTTCATTCTTCTCTATCCTTTTTCTGCTTTCTCTTTTGTGTCATGCTGTCTAATAGTGTTGTGTGTCACAGGAAGAAGAATCAAAGAGTGGAACATAGGCAATCTCCAAGCTTATTGTTCCAATTGGCCTATTGACTAGTGTAGTTTTCACTGACTGGCATCCATTTGGACAAACTTTGCTGAGGTTCTCCAATAAGACTGGATAAGGTTTTCCTTTTGTCCAGAATTTTGTATGGACAACTTGGCTTCAATTCAGAGAAGGCATTCTCTGTAGGTTTTCATCTGTCAAGGGGAGGAAGGAGGAAACCAAATTGTCAGGTCTGCACACAGGCATGGTGTGATAGCTACTCTTTTGTATCAAATTATCTGGGCTAATGGACATCTAGATAGCTGGCCAAACATCACCTCAGGAAGTGTCTGTGAAGAGATTACTGGAAAAGATTACCATTTGAATTGGTAGACTGAGTAAAGACAAAACCTGCCCTCACACTGTGGTTGGACATTATTCAATCCCTTCAGGACCTGAATAGAACAAAAAGGTGGAGGAAGGACAGGTTCACTCTTTTCTTGACCTTGGATATCTATCTTCTCTCACTCTTCATTAGAAGTGTTTTTTCTTGGGTCTTGGCCTCAGAGACTTAGAAAAGCTGCACCCCGTCCTCCCAACCACTTCAGCACCACTTCCAAGACCTTCAGACTTTGTGTGAATCACACCACTGGTTTCTGGTTCTCCAGCTTGTAGAGAGCAGATCATGAGACTTCTCAGTTTTCATAACCATGTGAGTCAATTTCTACAATAAGTCTCCTCTTAAATACGTGTACTTAAGAAACCATGATTATTTTAGGTGGCGAACATCAGATTAGAGACTCAAGACAAAAAGTGCACAAAAATCACATTGGGCTGACTATTGCTAGATTGAGTTTTATAAATCTAAATTTTGTGCTTTTTCAAGAAAAACTCCTGCCTCTTATATGTACTTTTATTTTCATATTTATTCATATTATTATATTGTAAATTGCATAACTTTATCAAGGAGAATTTGGACCTTCAATGACCACTCAGGGGAACATTTAACTTGAACAAAATTTCTCATTTAAAGGGTGCCTTAGAAAAGAATAGAAATAAAATTTCTCAAGCAGGGTGGACAGCAATTTTTAATGTTATGCAGAGGGCTTGGAGTGTTTTGTTTTTGAAAAAAAATTGTCAAATGAATTTGTTCCTGAGGTAAATAATGGAAGTACAACCCTGCAAACCATAAATGAGAACATTGAATTCTCTGAAAATTTTGTTTAAATTCCATCTTACATAACAGAATGGCATAGACTAGGAGGCTTAAAAACAATAGAAATATATTTCTCACAGTTCTGGAAGCTGGCAAGTCCAAGATCAAGGTGCTATCAGATTCAGTGTCTAGTGAGGGCAAGCTCTGGTTCACAGATGTTATCTTCTAGTTGTGTCTTTTTATGGTGGAAGGGACAAGGCAGCTCTCTGGGAATTCAATTAGATGCTCACTAATCCCATTTATGAGCACTTCATCCTCATGATCTGATCATCTCTGAATACCATCAGTGGTATTATCAATTATCAATATATTGGTGATCAGATGTCAATATATTCAGGAGAGAGGCACAAACATTCAGACCATAGCAAGCAGTTATCTCTAAATTCACTGCTGAAGATTCATGAAGGGTCCATATGCTCTATTCTCTTTCCTTTCTCTGAGTACTAACTTTATAGCAAAAACCATATTCTGAGTTGTTGAAAAAGGTACTTCAGTAACTTAGAACAACATTATAAATCAAAGCTTATTGAAAACAAAAAGACAAATTTTATGAATTTATATTTGGACAAAGTACATTGCATTTAGTTTCATAAAGAACTAGTTCGATGTTGAATATTTCTTGAATGAATTCCAAATTCTGTTATCACAAATGTGAAATGGGGAAGTTATAAGTTATGATAGTATATTTAAATATATTTGTAGTTTTATTTAATTTTATTTTTATCATGGTAAAAGCACCTAATTTGAGATCTACCCTCTTAACAAATTTCAAAGTGCACAGAATAGTATTATTAAATATTTCCAAGCAAATTCTAAATAAAAATTTACTTCACTCAAGATTTCTTGGTCAAAGGTAATGACAAGTTGACAAACTTAAGCAACAGCAATTAAATTCATCTTCTTGATAAACTCTCCCTCTTCTTCTGCACTTGCCTCTCTATTTAGGCCATGACATAGCTAAGAAGGACAAAAGGCTTTCTTGCCTAATAAAGACCATCCCAGCTTCTCCTGGACCCCTCACAAAAAGACAGTCCAAGAATTTCCAGGTTTAACTGGATCTTGCAGACTTAGATGCCAGCATTTTCTGAGATTGCGACATCTCCTTATGAATTGACCAAATCCTTATTAAGAGACTCTCTTCCAGGAGCCCAAACATGAACAGGTCTACTGTAACATGAAGTCTCTTCAACAGCCTCTTTCCCTGAGTGTCTGTAGTAGTTTCCTAGAGTTGCTGTAACAAAGCACCACAAAGTGCTTTGGGAGCTTAAGACAGAGAACTGTATTGTCTCATAGCTAGGCTAGAAGTGTGCAATAAAGGCACTGTGTGATGTGTGCCCATTCTGAACCCTGTAGGAGAGGGTCCTTCCTTGCTTCTTCCTGGCTCTGCTGTTTACCGGCAGTCCTTGGTATGTCTTGGCTTGTAGATGCATCATTCAATTTCTGCCTCTGTTGCCCTATGGCCATATTCTTCCCATGTACCACCTTTGTCTCTTATAGATACCTCACTCATACTGGATTAACAGCCTATTCTGTTCCAGCATGAACTCATCTTAATTTAACTAGTTACATTCGCAAAGACTCTTTATTAAAAATAAAGTCCCAAAATGAAGTATGGGGGTTAAGACTTCAACATATCCGTATTTGGGGGACAGGAGGGAGCATAATTTAACCTATAATAGCATTCCTAGTTCCAAAAATGCCCTATTTGTGCATGAATGAAATGGATGAGCCCTTGTGGTTTAAACTCAACTTCATGGGAACTTGATCCTGACATGGTTGCAAAGACCCTCTATTCTTAGCTGCCACTGTGAAATTTGTTCATGCTTCTGCTGACTGGTCTTAGGTTCTCAGCATGATTTATCACACAATATAGATATGACTCCTGGCTAAAGTTTTATTATTCTCCCTCTCATGTTAGAGTTCACTGTTGTATCACCCTGAATCCTGCCACTCGCCTGTCTCTGCAAGAAGAAAAAGAATCCCATGATCATTTCACCTTACTTTTAAAAATTTTCTGGACCTCACTAAGATTTATTAGAACCTCCAATTTGAAACTCTGTCCTAATATTATTTATTGATGGATTTTACTCAAGACTAAAACTAAAACTGGAAGTTATCAAGAAGGATATATTTTAATTAATTTAAACTCTCCTTTAGATAAGATCAGATGAGATGCCATAACTTACTATAGTTTCAAGAACTTAACTATCCAAAAACTATAAAGCAAACATTAAATGTGAATATATATGTGTTAACCAGCTTTCTAGAACTATGACAAATATCTGAGATAATCAACTTACAAAGAGAAAAGGTTCATTTTTACTTACAGTTTTAGAGGTTTCAGTCTGTAATTGACTGGCCCCATTGCTTCTGGGCCTGTGGTAAGGCAGCACTTCATGGCAGGGACATGTAGTGGAACAAAACTGATCACCTCATATCTAGGGAATGAGAGAGAGAGAAAGAGAAGGGGTCAGGTCCCACTGTCCTCTTCAAGGGCACCTCCACTGGTCTGAAGAAATCCCATTAGGTTCCACTTCTTGAAGTTTCTACCAATATTGCCACTCTGGGAACCAATTCTTTAAACTCATGAGTCTTTGGGGGACTCCCAAGTTCCAAACTATAGTAGTTTTAGTCAGTTTCTTCATTGCTGTGACCAAACAACCTGATAAGAACAATTTTAGAATAGGAGGTTTCAGAGGTCTCAGTCCTTGGATTGCTGAGTCCATTGCTCTATGCCTGAGATGAGGCAGAACATCATGGCAGGGTGTGGTGGAGGAAAGCATCTCGAAACAGTGCCAGGAAGGGGTGGGGGGGAGGGGGAGAGAGAGAGAGAGAGAGAGAGAGAGAGAGAGAGAGAGAGAGAGAGAGAGAGAGAGGGAGAGAGGGAGAGAGAGCACTCTTCTCACACTGACAAAATAAATATCCCAAAGACATGCCCTCAGTGACCCGCCTCCTCCATTTATACCCTATCTGCCTACAGTTACCACCCAGAGTTAATGCCTATCAGGATTAATGCACTGATTAGGTTAAGGGTCTCATAACCCAATCATTTCACCTTTAAACTTTTTCTTATTGTCTCACATGTGAGCTTTTGGGGGTTACCTCATATCTAAACCATAACAATCGTATATACAAATAGCAAGTATGCTTTTGAAGTAGTATGATTTGAGGATGCTTTAGAAACAAAGAGGATTTTTCACCCTCAACAAAATTGGGCACCAAAATAAGGATCTTTAAATGCACTTCTACTTCCTAAAGATATGACTGTCATAAAGGTTGAGGCCCAGACCAAAAGAGATAAGAGGGATTCTAAAGGAAATGCTCTAGCAGGTTATTATGACAAATCTTGATTAAACCCTCAAAGGAAAAAAAAAAATCTCTGGAGTAATTAAAAGAGACCAGTGTAAAGTATCAATGTTTAGTTCGTAGTTTGGAAAAGGAAGAATGAAAAGCATGGTTGTAACCTTCAGTCCTATAATTTTTGCCACTCTCAAGTTAAGTATTTGGTAATATCAGATAAGGTTAACATCATAAAATTTCAGGTAAGTATGAATTAAGTTTCTGCATGACAATACTCATCCTGACACAAATTGGTTTTTATTATCTTAAGTCATCATATATGGGGAAACTTCAGAAATGTCCATGTGCATGGAGCTGAAAGTCATGTGCATGTGCCATCTGACAATAATATAACCCTGGTAAAACTGGTGAGACAATGCCAGGAATAGAGCACTAAGAATCCTTTTAATATTATCAGATGAAATTTATCCACTCTCCACCCTCCTTAGGATTCAAATATGTTACAGTTGTTATGTGTCTATTTTCAGGGAAGGATTGAAGCAGCCTTTCCTTACTAAAATGTTATAGTACTTTCAATTGCTAAGAAAGCTGCTAGATTTTATGTTTCTAGCCTGGAGAAACCAACTTTTATATCCAGTGACCAATCTATACACTTTAATAAAACTATCATAAAAGAAGTCAGTAAGACATCACTCCTTACTCAGAAATTACACAAGGTACTAATTTCATTACCTACAACCTTCTGTAAAGCTTGAAAAAAAAAAGAGTGTCATTTGTAAATTAAAATTAACAGAACTTTCAGAAATCTGCACTCCCATGGCCAAAGTATTTCTATTGTTCCTTGTAGCTATGATTCACTCCCTTGGAGACATATTGGCAATTCTTCTATGACCTGTTAATGAAAAGTACATGCATCAAGAAGTTCATCTTTAATATGAGGCACCATCTTGATTCACAAAGACATGGAAAGATTTTGCAAGAAACTCTTTTATTATACTAACAGGTAGGCCACCATTCCATGATTTCTGCCTAAACGTCCTCTTAGTGGTCCTCAATCAGTAGACTTTTTCTTTGTAAATGACATCAGAGAAAAACTGCTCCTGAACATTATTGAATAAAACCTTGTAAAGTATTGTTAACAACAAATATAGTTATGAAACTACAGGGATTCAATCCTTAGGTTCACATTTCAGTACTAAATAAGACACAAGAATCTCACACAATTACAAAGCTACTCCAACAAAGGGTCTCAAAATGAGAATTTTCAGACGTCCTCTAGAAGTGGCTAATCTTCTGGAACAGACTATTGACCTTTGGAGTAAGCTGTTGGCCTTACATAGGCAATAGAAGCCACTCAAGATGTGGGACCAAAATCCTGTATTGTTTTGTTTTTCATTGCTTACTCATAATCATTATTCTCATTTTCTATAAATCCCTGGTTGTCAATTACTTAAAATGATTTTCTTTCCTTTTTATGATAATTTTTAGATCAGGCTATACTGATTTTAATATCTTTAGTAGGTTATCCCAAAGCATAATTACTACTCTCAGTACTGTCCATTCTGGACATTCCACCCATCACTGGATCCCCCTGATGAAACCTCTGGGACATATCTTAGTCTTATTAAATGAGATCATGGGGGAATTATAGCTGATAGTGTTTCTACTTGCACCTATAAGGGACAAATAACTTGAAACAAGTTTCCCCATGACTTTGCCATGATCCTCTCTTCTAGAAAAAGAACCATCTACTGAAAAGAACCTAAATTATTCTAAGTTTCAATTTAACTATCTGCATAGAGCAATGGAGCAATTACTTGCCACTTGTTGTGGTTTAGATATGAGGTGTGCCCCAAGAGCTCATGTGTGAGACAATGCAAGAAGGTTTAGAGGTGAAATGATTGGGTTATGAGACCCTTAACCCAATCAGCAAATTAAGCACCTGACAGGGATTAATTGAGGGATAACTGTACATTGGTAGGGTGTGGCTGGAGGAGGTGGGTCACTGGAGAAGTGCCTTCTGGGTATATATTTGTTCAGCTGAGCTTAGTTTCTTTTCGCTTCGGGATGTGATGTCTTGAGCTGCTTCCCTCTGCCACACTCTTCTGCCATGATGTTCTGCCTCACCTAGAGCCCTGATGAATGGAGCTGATCTTCTATAGACTGAGACATCTGAAACTGTGAACTCCAAATTAAACTTTTCCTCCTAAAATTGTTCTTGTTGTATCTTTTAGTGACGACAATGAAAAAGCTGACTAAAACACCATCTATGAGAGGCACAGAGACCCAAACATGTAACATAACTATTATAAGGCATTGGAACTGACTTCATGGCATGAATGACTTCTTTTTATTCTGTTTTTCCTTGTATTTCTAATGGATACCACTTCCTTCTTGCTCAGAATTCCTGGTCCTGTTTGCTTGAGACTAGTATCTCACATACTTTAGGAATAGTATTCTGAGATTTGTCTGTGCATAAAGATCCTAATTCTGTAAGTCACCAAGACTGGAAATTCTGATTTAGTCATAAGCTCCCAAACAGTGCCAGTTTTGATTATTCATTATTCTGCCTGAGGAAATTTCTGAGTCATTGTTGATGCAAACAATCAGAGTAGTGTTTCCACCTGTGGGAATCATACAAATAGAAAAGACTGTTCAGAAATTTATCTCTAATTTTGGCAAAAGTTATTAGTGAAATCACCTTTGCTTTAGATGGAACACAGATCAGTCTCCATTCATTGGCTTGAGTAGTGATGGACAAATCCTTTGCTCTAGATTTCTTTTTGGCTAGTCAGTCAGACATTGGTGCCATTGTTAATTCTTACTCTATTTATGCTAGTGAAATAGTCAAGGTACAACAGGTTGTAAATCACCACAATGAAAAAGTTACTTGTTTCTCTAAAGTTGAGCACCATAGCTTATCTAATTTGTTCTTAGCCTGGTTTGGACAAGTAGAGATCCTGGTTCCATGCCTCTTGCAGAAACTACTGATTGTTCTTGTTTTTGTCATGGTGGTTATTACACAGTTCTGTTGCATCTGTCCAGAACAACTGCTCTCTTATGAGGTTGCCACGATGATTTGAAAAAAAGATGAAGACAATCTTGCTGTGCCATTGAGTAGGAGGTGGGTGAACAATCCCTAAACATTGAAAATTGGATCTCTAGCTTTCTCTGAATTGGTTCACCTCTCAACAAATGAGATGCTGACCAAAAATGAAGACCAAGAAACTCATGTGCAAACAGACAGTGGTCAGACCACACCTGACAATGGGACTCTGACCCACAACCTCTATAGCAAGCAGGTTGGTAAATCAAACCACAATCTCTGCAGCAATTCTACAGTTGTCAGGATGTGCTCAATATCAGCTAGCTTCTCTGTTTATTCCTTTTGCTTCTAACTCAGGACCAGAGAAAGCCAAATATGTTCCACAAACCAATTATACATGATGCTCTGTTTTTGTTATCATTCCTCTAACTCTCCAATGCTTACATTTTATAATCAGAGCATACACAAAACTTTCTATCTCTTTTCTTTCCCCCATCAAATTACCTACTTCCCTATCTATCTTTGAATCTCTACTGAATGCAAGGTATGGTGGTTGATTTCCTTGCGAAGGCAAACTCTGAATAAATAGCCTCTGTTCATTCTCATTTCAACTCTCTTCCTTTATTCCTATAGTTTCCAATCAGGGACTCAGTTTTGTTTTAGGGTAGCTATAACAAAGGACATAAAGATACTAAAATTATAAAGTCAGCCTTTGACATGAAAGGTGACTATTAGGGGTACTAAGAAAAGGTTCTTTTGTTAAAAATGAAGGTAAAGTAGATGAAAAATTTCCTAGAAATATCCTGCAAAATATGAAGGGGATGAAAAGAAGTGATTTTTGGGCATTGTGAAATGACTTGATGGACTGGATGGAGTTCTTATTTTTTACAATAATAAAAGAAAGGAAAAAAATGTTCAGTGCTTTTTATCTGAGAGCAATCTTCTTAGCCAGATTCTAAAAGAATTTTGCAAAAATCATCTGTAGAGTGTCAAGGATTATAAATCCTCTTTCAAAAATGAAGTGAGAACACTTTTGATTTTTTCCAGGGGAGTAGAATAAAGATTGTGTACTCTCCCATTAAATAGTCTAATAATTATTCTTGCATAATCATATGTTAGTGGGTATGGTAGATTTTTTTTTATATATTGTGCATGCTATGTCATCTCCTAACTATTTACAATAAAGAATCCAGTAAATAGTTGTTGACACATAAATTTAGTCTGTTTTTCCCTACTATGTGAAGAAAGCTGGAACTAAATTACATATTTATATGGAATGGTTTTATGGCAAGAAGTGATCCTCATCCCCCTGCTCCTGTCCATACTACTTTCAATCATTTTGAATTTATTCTCCTTGCCTTGGTTCTACAAAGAAGCAAAAATCTTGCCATAATCTTCAATTTTCTGCTTTAGTCTGGAAAAGTGCTTTAACCTAATTCTTTGAAGCTAGGTTTATTGCTTCAGATTCCATCAGAAATGTTGCCCCCTTGTCCCACCCACCACTTTGGAAAAACTGAGTTAAGTATATAAAATGCAAGTTTACTACACATTATTTTAAAAGCACAATTTATTAATAATACAATCATTCTTACATCTTGAGAATGCCTCAAGTGTTATCTGGAAATTCCAAAAGGTTAATCTTAACCACAATAGCAAGTGTATGCCAGCTGCAGTTCTTTCAGCAGAGACGTGGTCAGTGAAACACAACAGCAGCAGGACTTTCTATTTTCGGGAAGTCTGGCAGAGGAGCTACCTTTACAAGTGACCTTTCCTTTTGACCTTGTTTCCCTCACTGCCAATGTTAAAAGAGGACACTGGACTTGGGCACTACCACTTCTTGCTGAATGTTGAAGATGTTTTTTCCCCTCAAGGACTTCTACTGAACTGTTGCTGCTGTCTTCCCTCAGACATGATGTAAAATACACAGCCTAGGCAGCCTGTGTGGTCCCGGCTAAGCCTGCCAACCTGCTCAGTGTTGCTTTTCTAATCTTCACACAGACCTATTCCTTCTAAAAGCACTTTATTCCCCCATGTTGGATCTTCTTTCCTTAAAACTGCAGCGTCACCTCCTAGTCTTATTATTCACACTTCTCAAGAGTAGAATGTGACATGGAAATACGAATCTCTCCCTATCGTAGGTCATTGAATATGAAGTTTAAGATTTGCTCACTTGTTTCCACATTGTTTGTTTTTGTTTTGTTACTTTTTTTTTTTTTTTTTCCGAACTCAGGGGTACTTGACTGTTGAGCCATATCCCCAATTCTATTTTGTATTTTTGTTTAGAGACAGGATCTCATTGAGTTGCTTAGTGACTTGCTTTTGCTGAGGCTGGCTTTGAACTTGAGAGCCTTCTGCCTCCGCCTCCCAAGCTTGGATTGCAGGCTAGCATACCATACCCACAAATTTTTATTCATTTATTTAGAAAATTCTCATTGACCACTTATTTACTGTATATCATACATTCTGTTAGGCATTGAGGTTGCAATGATGTTTAAGATATATTTCCTTACCTTGAGGAACAGTCTCTGATCATGGGGGATAGAAGGTCAGCTAGTATAAACCAATCTGCATAACCCAGATGGCAGCTGGTACCCTTTACCCTTGGACATTTGAGAAAAATTGCTTAAATAGTTACTGCATATGCTAGGAAAGTTTATTGCCCTTGATGGGATTTTTTTGTTGTTTTAGATTCCATGGGCTTAGAGTCTCAAGGTCACCTCACTGTCCTACCCTGATGACTCTAATAGCTTGATTTTACATGTGTGTCACCTTCTGTGGTTAGTCTAGTTTCTATGCTCTCTGCACACCCAGATGTGGAATTCAGCCCCCTTACCTAGTTTTCCTGCAAACATAGGGCATAAAATCCTTGAAGTATGCATTAAGGTTTGGGGTGATGTATTGACAAAGAACTACATACCTCACTGTGAATATTACCCATTCTCCTTTTAGATTTCCCAGGCCGCTCCAACTACTAGGAGCTAGTCAGTCTTGCTCCACTGACACTTATCTGTGGAGCCTATGTGATCATTTGCTCCTTTCTATAGTCTTCTAGAAGACTATAGAAATGTGGAAGCAGCCTCACCTTTCTTCCGTGATCTGCTTCTAGTCTCTCAAATTCCTGCTCATTTTGAATACCAAGCAGTTGTATTTTCTTGTTTCTCCACTGGCCCTTTCCTAATCATACTCTGGGGTCTCTCCTTTTATAGGCACAGTGGACTGTAAGCCTGTTCTGTTGAATAGAAGGCTTTCTACTCTATGGAGAAAATTTTACCACTCCCTTGGGGACAGAAGTGGCTGCAGCGAGTTTGGGTTTTAAACAGCAAGGCCATTTTCCCTCCCTTACATGTGTAAATAACATCCTGTGCTAGGAATCACTATGGAGATTTAGCCAGAGCGTGTTATGTGCTGACAGCTCAGAGAAAGCGGCCTGGGAAGTCAGGAAAGCTTCACAGACATGAGAGCTGAACTGGTTTTAAAGTAGAATGAATTTACCTGTCAGAAAAAGAGATCCATTTTTTAATCCTGCTAAATATTTATTATTATTTATTAATAAATATTAATATAACTAAACGAACCTACTAGTTATAATTATATAAAGTAGGATAAATAACTTTTCATCCCTCCTGTTGTCATTTTCAATACACTCTCCTAATAATGAATCTTTTCAAATCCTCCCTCTCATTGAAGACACCACCTCTGCTGCTTATTCCTTGAATCCTTTCCTGTTTGCATCTGCTTCATCACCCTGTGCTCTGCTAGTTCAACGGTGTCCTTTGCCACGCTTGACTCTGTCACCACTGTCACCTCTTACCTTACACTACCTGTTGGTTCTTTTTCCAGGGGGTTGGAGGGTACTGGGGATTGAACCCAAGGGCGCTTAACTACTGAGTCACATCCCCAGCCTTTTTTATTTTTAGTTTTGGGACAGGGTCTCACTAAGTTGCCGAGGGCCTTGCTAAATTGTTGAGGCTGGTCTCGAACTTGCAATCCTCCTTCCTCCATCGCTGGGATTGCAGGTGTGCCACCATCGCACCCGGCACTTGTCAGTTATTTTATTTTATTTTTTCATTTATGGATATGGGGACTTTAAAAAAATTTATTTGTTTTAATTAGTTATACATGACAGTAGAATGCCCTTTGATATGTCATATATAATGGTGTATAATTTCTCATTCTTCTGATTACACATGATGTAGAATCCCACCCCAGCAGTCATATAGACTTATAGGGTAATAATGTCTAATGCATTCTACTCTCCTTCCTGTCCCCATACCCCTCTCCTCCCTTCACTCCCCTTTACCTAAAGTAACTCTATTCTTTTCTAGACCCTCCCACCCCACCATTGTGAATTAGCATCCACATATCAGGGAAAACATTTAGCTATTGATTTTTTGGGATTGGCTTATTTTTGCTCCATCCATTGAAGTAAGATTGGCTTATTCTCCAGCTCTATCATTTACCAGCAAATGCCAGAATTTTATTCTTCTTTAAGTTGAGTAATATTCATCCACATTTTTTATCCATTCATCTGTTGAAGGACACCTAGGTTGGTTCCATAGTTTAGCTATTGTGAATTGAGCTGCTATAAACATTGATATGACTGCAACACTGTAATATGCTGACTTTAAGACCTTTGGGTATAAACTGAGAAGTGGGATAGCTGGGTCAATGGTGGTTCCATTTCAAGTTTTTGGAGGAATCTCCATACCCCTTTTCGTAATGGTTGCACCAATTTGTATTCCCACAAGCAGTGTATGAGTGTACCTTTTCCCCCACATCCTCACCAGCATTTATTGTTGCTTGTATTCTTCATACTTGCCATTCTGACTGGGTTGAGGTGATATCTTAGTTTTATTTGCATTTCTCTAATTGCTGAAGATGTTGAAACTTTTTTCTTATATTTGTTGATAGATAGTATTTCTTCTGTGAAATGTCTGTTCTATTTTGTACCATTGGTCAACATGTCTGTTTTGGTGCCAGTACCATGCCATTTTTGTTATTATAGCTCTGTAGTAGAGTTTAAGGTCTGATATTGTGATGCCTCCTCCTTCACTTTTTATGGTAAGTATTGCTTTGGCTATTCTTGTTTTTATTTTTCCAAATTAATTTCATGATTGCTTTTTTCTAGTTCTATGAAGAATATCATAGGGATTTTAATTGGAATTGCATTAAATCTGTGTAATGCTTTTGGTAGTATGGCCATTTTGACAATATTAATTCTGCCCATCCAGGAGCATGGGAGGTCTTTCCATTTTCTAAGTTCTTCATCAATTTTTTTCTTTAGTGTTCTGTAGTTTTCATTGTAGAAGTCTTTTTTTTATCCACTATTGTTAGATTGATTCCCAAGTATTTTTTTTTTTTTTGAAGCTATTGTGAATGGGGTAGTTTTCTTAATTTCGCTTTCAGTAGATTCATCACTGATATGTAAGAATGTGTTTGATTTATGGGTGTTGATTTTATATCCTGCAACTTTGCTGAATTCATTTGTGAGTTTTAAAAATTTACTGGTGGAATTTTTTGGTTCTTCTAAATATAGAATCATGTCATCAGCAAATAGTGATAGTTTGAGTTCTTCTTTTTCCTATTTGAATCTCTTTAATTTCTTTCTTCTGTCTAATTGCTCTGGCTAGAGTTTCAAGAACTATGTTGAATAGAAGTGGTAAAAGAGGGCATCACTGTCTTGTTCCAGTTTTTAGAGGGATTGCTTTTAGTTTTTCTCCATTTAGTATAATGTTGACCTTGGGTTTAGCATATATAGCTTTTATGATGTTGGAGTATGTTCCTATTATCCCTAGTTTTTCTAGTGTTTTTAACATAAAGGGTGATGTATTTTGTCAGATGATTTTTCTGCATCTATTGAGATGATCATATGATTCTTATTTTTAAGTCTATTTATGTGATGAATTACATTTATTGATTTCCATATGTTGAACCAACCTTGCATCCCTAGGATGAATCTTATTTGATTGTGATGAACTAACTTTTTAATATGCTTTTGTATGCAATTTGCCAGAATTTTATTGAGAATTTTTGCATCTATGTTTATCAGGGATATTGGTCTGAAGTTTTCTTTCTTTGTTATATCATTATCTGGTTTTGATATCAGGGAGATATTGCTCTCATAGAATGAGTTTGGAAGATTTCCCTCCTTTTCTACTTCATGGACTACTTTGAGGAATACTGGTATTAATTATTCTTTGAAGGTTTTGTAGAACTCAGCTAAGAATCTGTCTGGTCCCAGGTTTTTCTTGGTTGATAGGTTTTTGATGGTATCTTTTATTTCATTGCTTGAAATTGATCTGTTTACATTGTGTATGACTCCTGGTTCAGTTTGGGTAGGTTGTATATCTCTAGAAATTTGTTGATGTCTTTGAGGTTTTCTATTTTATTTAAGTATAAATTTTCAAAATAGTTTCTAATTATCTTCCGTATTTCAGTAGTGTCCATCAGTTATATTTACTTTTTCATCAAAAATTTTAGTAATTTGAGTTTTCTCTCTTTTCACTTTGTTAGTGTGGCTAGGATTTTATCAATTTTATTTTTTAGAAGAACATACTTTTTGTTTAGTCAGTTTTTAAAATTTTTTTTCTTTCAATTTTGTTGATTTCAGCTCTGATTTTAATTATTTTCTGTCTTCTACTACTTTTGATGTTAACTCATTCTTGTTTTTCTAGGGTTTTGAGATGTATTGTTAGGTTATTTATTTGTTGACTTTTATTCTTTTAATGAATGAGCTCAATGCAATGACTTTCCTATTAGCACTGTCTTCATGGTGTCCCAGAGATTTTGATATGTTGTATCACTATTCTCATTTATCTCTAAGTATTTTTTTTAATTTCATCTCTGATTTCTTCTGTTATCCATTCACCATTCAATTGCATATCATTTAGTCTCCAGGTGTTACTGTAAATTCCGTTTTTTTATCCTATCATTGATTTCTAGATTTATTCCATTATGATCAGATAGAATGAAGGGTATTATCTCTATTTTTTTATTTGCTAAGAGTTGCTTTATGGCATAATATATGGTCTATTTTAGAGAAGGATTCATGTGCTACTGAGAGAAGAAAGTGTATTCATTCTTTTTTTTTTATTGTAAACAAATGGGATACATGTTGTTTCTCTGTTCGTACATGGCGTAAAGGCGTACCATTTGTGTAATCATAAATTTACATAGGGTAATGTTGTTTGATTCATTCTGTTATTTTTTTCCCTTCCCCCCCCACCCCTCCCACCCCTCTTTTCCCTCTATACAGTCCTCCCTTCCTCCATTCTTGCCCCCCTCCCTAAACCTAACTCTAACACTAACCCCTCCCACCCCCCATTATGTGTCGTCATCCGCGTATCAGCGATATCATTCGTCCTTTGGTTTTTTGAGATTGGCTTATCTCACTTAGCATGATATTCTCCAATTTCATCCATTTGCCTGCAAATGCCATAATTTTATCATTCTTTATGGCTGAGTAATATTCCATTGTATATATATACCACATTTTCTTTATCCATTCATCAATTGAAGGACATCTAGGTTGGTTCCACAATCTGGCTATTGTGAACTGAGCAGCTATAAACATTGATGTGGCTGTATCTCTGTAATATGCTGATTTTAAGTCCTTTGGGTATAGGCCAAGGAGTGGGATAGCTGGGTCAAATGGTGGTTCCATTCCAAGTTTTCTAAGGAGTCTCCATACTGCTTTCCAGAGTGGATGCACTAATTTGCAGCCCACCAGCAATGTATGAGTGTACCTTTCTCCCCACATCCTCACCAACACCTGTTGTTGCTTGTATTCTTGATAATTGCCATTCTAACTGGGGTGAGATGGAATCTTAGGGTGGTTTTGATTTGCATTTCTCTTATTACTAGAGATGTTGAACATTTTTCCATATGTTTGTTGATTGTAGGTCTTCTTCTGTGAAGTGTCTATTCATTTCCTTAGCCCATTTGTCGATTGGATTATTTGCATTCTTGGTGTAGAGTTTTTTGAGTTCTTTATAGATTCTGGAGATTAGTGCTCTATCTGAAGTATGATTGGCAAAGATTTTCTCCCACTCTGTAGGATCTTTCTTTGCATTGCTGATAGTTTCCTTTGCTGAGAGAAAGCTTTTTAGTTTGAATCTATCCCAGTTATTAATTCTTGCTTTTATTTCTTGTGCTATGGGAGTCCTGTTGAGGAAGTCTGGTCCTAAGGCGACATGTTGAAGCTCTGGACCTACTTTTTCTTCTATAAGATGCAAGGTCTCTGGTCTGATTTCGAGGTCCTTAATCCATTTTGAATTTAGTTTCGTGCATGGTGAGAGATATGGGTTTAGTTTCATTCTGTTGCATATGGATTTCCAATTCTCCCAGCACCATTTGTTGAAGAGGCTATCTTTCTCCATTGCATATTTTTGGCCCCTTTGTCTAGTATGACAAAATTGTATTTATTTGGGTTTGTGTCCATGTCCTCTATTCTGTACCATTGATCCACCTTTCTATTTTGGTACCAATACCATGCCGTTTTTGTTACTATTGCTTTGTAGTAGAGTTGAAGATCTGGTATTGTGATACCCCCTGCTTCACTCTTTCTGCCAAGGATTGCTTTAGCTATTCTGGGTTTTTTATTCTTCCAGATGAATTTCATAATTTCTTGCTCTATTTCTGTAAGGTACATCATTGGGATTTTAATTGGAATTGCATTGAATCTGTATAGCACTTTTGGTAGTATGGCCATTTTGACAATATTAATTCTTCCTATCCAAGAACATGGGAGATCTTTCCATCTTCTAAGATTTTCTTTAATTTCTTTCTTTAGTGTTCTGTAGTTCTCATTGTAGAGGTCTTTCACCTCTTTTGTGAGATTGATTCCCAAGTATTTTATTTTTTTGGAAGCTATTGTGAATGGGGTAGTTTTCCTAATTTCTCTTTCTGAAGATTCATTGCTTATGTATAAAAAGGCCTTAGATTTATGTGCATTGATCTTATATCCTGCTACTTTACTGAATTCACTTATGAGATCTAAAAGTTTTCTGGTGGAATTTCCTGGTTCCTCTAAGTATACAATCATATCATTAGCAAATAGGGATAGTTTGAGTTCTTCTTTTCCTATTCGTATCCCTTTAATTTCTTTGGTCTGTCTAATTGCTCTGGCTAGAGCTTCAAGAATGATATTGAAAAGAAGTGGTGAAAGAGGGCATCCCTGCCTTGTTCCAGTTTTTAGAGGGAATGCTTTCAGTTTTTCACCATTTAGAATGATATTAGCCATGGGCTTAGCGTAGATGGCCTTTACAATGTTAAGGAATGTTCCCACTACCCCAATTTTTTCTAGTGTTTTGAGCATGAAGGGATGCTGTATTTTATCAAATGCTTTTTCTGCATCTTTTGAAATAATCATGTGATTCTTGACTTTAAGTCTATTGATATGGTGAATTACATTTATTGATTTCCTGATGTTGAACCAACCTTGCATCCCTGGGATGAAACCCACTTGATCATGGTGCACTATCTTTTTAATATGTTTTTGGATGCGATTTGCTAAAATTTTGTTGAGAATTTTTGCATCGATGTTCATTAAGGATATTGGTCTGAAATTTTCTTTCCTCGATGTGTCTCTGTCTGGTTTAGGTATCAGAGTAATATTGGCTTCATAGAATGAGTTTGGGAGGGTTCCCTCCTCTTCTATTTTATGGAATACTTTGAGAAGTATTGGAATGAGCTCTGCTTTAAAGGTTTTGTAGAACTCGGCTGAGAACCCATCTGGTCCTGGACTTTTCTTTGTTGGTAGGCTTTTGATGACTTCTATTTCATTACTTGAAATTGGTCTATTTAAATTGTGTATGTCCTCCTCGTTCAGTTTAGGCAATTCATATGTCTCTAGAAACCTGTCGATGTCTTCGAAATTTTCTATTTTGTTGGAGTATAGATTTTCAAAATAGCTTCTAATTATGTTTTGTATTTCAGTCGTGTCTGTTGTGATATTTCCTTGTTCATTCTGAATTTTAGTGATTTGGGTTTTCTCTCGTCTTCTCTTTGTTAGTGTGGCTAAAGGTTTATCAATTTTGTTTATTTTTTCGAAGAACCAACTATTTATTTTGTCAATTTTTTGTATTGTTTCTTTTGTTTCAATTTCGTTGATTTCAGATCTCAGTTTAACTATTTCCTGTCTTCTACTACTTTTGGTGTTGGTCTGTTCTTCTTTTTCTAGGGCTTTGAGCTGTAGTGTTAGGTCGTTTATTTTTTGAGTTTTACTTCTTTTATTAAATGTGCTCCATGAAATAAATCTTCCTCTAAGTACTGCTTTCATAGTGTCCCAGAGATTTTGATATGATGTTTCTTTGTTCTCGTTTACCTCTAAGAATTTTTTAATTTCCTTCCTAATATCTTCTGTTATCCATTCATCATATAATAGCATATTGTTTAATCTCCAGGTGTTGGAGTAGTTTCTGTTTTTTACTCTTTCATTTATTTCTAACTTCAATCCATTATGATCTGATAGAATACAAGGTAGTGTCTCTATCTTCTTGTATTTGCTGACATTAGCTTTGTGGCATAAAATATGGTCTATTTTAGAGAAGGATCCATGTGCTGCTGAGAAGAAAGTATATTCGCTCTTGGTTGGATGGTATATTCTATAAATGTCTGTTAAGTCTAAATTATTGATTGTGTTATTGAGATCTATGGTTTCTTTGTTCAATTTTTGTTTGGAAGATCTGTCCAGTGGTGAGAGAGGTGTGTTAAAATCACCTAGTATTATTGTGTTATGGTCTATTTGGTTTCTAAAATTGAGAAGGATTTGTTTAACATACATGGATGAGCCACTGTTTGGGGCATAGATGTTCATGATTGTTATATCTTGGTGATTTATGCTTCCCTTAAGCAGTATGAAATGTCCTTCTTTATCCCTTCTGACTAACATTGGCTTGAAGTCCACATTATCTGAAATGAGGATGGATACTCCAGCCTTTTTGCTGAGTCCATGTGCATGGTATGTTTTTCCCCATCCTTTCACCTTTAGTCTATGGGTATCTCTTTCTATGAGGTGAGTCTCTTGCAGGCAACATATTGTTGGATCTTTCTTTTTAATCCAATCTGCCAGTCTATGTCTTTTGATTGATGAATTCAAGCCATTAACATTCAGGGTTATTATTGAGATATGATTTGTATTACTGGTCATTTGGTTCATATTTAAAATTTTATTTATTTATTTATTTATTTTTTGACACATCTTGGTTCCTCCTTTATTTGACAGTTCCTTTAGGATAATTCCTCCCTTTGCTAATTTGCTTCTTTGTTTTTTATTTCTTCCTCATGAAATATTTTGCTGAGAATGTTCTGTAATGCTGGCTTTCTTTTTGTAAATTCTTTTAGCTTTTGTTTATCATGGAATGATTTTATTTCATCATCAATTTTAAAGGTAAGTTTTGCTGGGTATAAGATTCTCGGTTGGCATCCATTTTCTTTCAGAGCTTGAAAAATGTTGTTCAAGGCCCTTCTAGCTTTTAGGGTCTGGATTGAAAAATCTGCTGATATCCGTATTGGTTTCCCCCTGAATGTAATTTGGTTCTTTTCTCTCACAGCCTTTAAAATTCTGTCTTTATTTTGTATTTTAGGTATTTTCATTATAATGTGCCTTGGTGTAGGTCTGTTGTAATTTTGTGTATTTGGAGTCCTATAAGCCTCTTGGACTTGATTTTCCATTTCATTCTTCAGATTTGGGAAATTTTCTGATATTATTTCATTGAATAGATTGTTCATTCCTTTGGTTTGTTTCTCTAAGCCTTCCTCAATCCCAATAATTCTCAAATTTGGCCTTTTCATGATATCCCATAGTTCTTGCAGATTCTGTTCATGATTTCTTACCATCTTCTCTGTTTGTTCAACTTTGTTTTCAAGGTTAAATATTTTGTCTTCAATATCTGAAGTTCTGTCTTCCAGGTGTTCTATCCTATTGGTTATGCTTTCTATGGAGTTCTTAATTTGGTTTATTGTGTCCTTCATTTCAAGGATTTCTGTTTGTTTTTTTTTTCAATATCTCTAACTCTTTATTGAAATGATCTTTTGCTTCCTGAATTTGCTCTGTTAACTGTCAATTGGTGCGATCATTCAATGCCTGCATTTGCTCTTTCATCTCATCGTTTGCTTCCCTAATCATTTTAATTATGTACATTCTGATCTCCCTTTCTGTCATTTCTTCTGCCATGCTGTCGTTGGATTTTATTGATGTAACATCTAGATTTGTTTGGGACATTTTCTTCCCTTGTTTTCTCATATTGTTCAGGAATCAGTGGGTCATTAAGCTATTGCAGATTTCCTCTATTGACTTATAATGTCCCTGAAGATTGCTAGTATATCCCCTCTTATCCTTCAGTAGCCTGAAGTCTTGGAGGAAGTTGATAATGCGGAGCTCCACGAAGAAGCTGCCTCTCTAGGGGTGGTGACCCTCAGGTGGCGTATATTCCCTTCTAGTGGGCAGAGGTGCCTCCACTTGTTGACCAATGGTCATCCAAAGGGGAACTAGACTGCGGGCTGAGGCAAGGCCTGTTTGGGCCTGTGTCTCTGGTTTTACCATCCCTGTGGGAAAACCTCACCCGGCAGGGAAGACTCACTTGGTGGGGACGTTTCGCTGGTCAGTTCCCCTCCTAGAGGTTCCCCTCAGTCTACAACTACCGCCTGGGCTGGGCTGTCTTCCTCTGCAACATTCCCAGGGGCCCGGACCTACCTCCTGGGCCTGGGAGCCTCACCCTTCGCAGGTGAGTCTCCTTAGGCTGCCTCTCCCAGAGAATCTGCCCGCAGTCCTGGAAACTTCGCTCCACCCCTAGGCGTGTCTCTGTGCAGCTCTTCCAGCAAGAAGCCACCTAGCTCCTGGGACCCTGCTCTGAACCTAATCGCCTGGCTATTCAGCCCCTCCTCCGAGCCGCCACCTGGAGCCCCGTACAACAGCTCCGATACCCAGAGACCCGCCACACACCTCCTCCTCCGGACAGCTGCCCGGCTTCCGACACAGTCACTAGGAGTCCAAGCAACTCACTTCATGTCTCCTCCTCCCGCCAACCGTCCGTAGCCCTAGGCAGTCACTCCAAGTTCAAGTGACTCGCCCTGTTCCTCCTCCTCCTCCTCCTCGGGGTAGCCCCCCCGGGTGTTCAGGAGCGGTTGCTTTTAGTCCAATCAACTCACCACTCGCCTCCTCCTCTGGCAACCGCCTCTAGCTCTGATGCAGTCACTCCCAGACCAAGCGACCCGCCGCACTTCTCCTCTTCCTTCGGGCAACCCCCCGGTGCTCAGAAGCGATCGTTCTGAGTTCAAACAGCTCACCACACAGCTCCTCCTCTGGCAACCACCCGTAGCTCTGATGTAGTCACTCCGAGACCAAGCAACCCACCGCATTCCTCCTCCAGGCAGGCCACCAGTGTTCTGGAGCGGTCGTTCTGAGTTCAAACAGCTCGCCACGCAGCTCCTCCTCTGGCAACTGCCTCTGGCTCTGATGCAGTCACTCCTAGGTCAAGCGACCCGCTGCGCTTCTCCTCTTCCTCCGGGCCACCCCCCGGTGTTCAGAAGCGGTCTTTCTGAGTCCAAACAGCTCGCCACACAGCTCCTCCTCAGGCAGCTGCCCGGAGCCCCAGTGGTTGCTCCGAGACCAAGCGCTGTGCTGAGCCGCCTCCTCTAGGATGATCCCCGCTGTCTGTGTTTACCGCTCCAGCGGGGGGGAGGGGCGTCTCACCCAGCAACTCTACTTCACAAAGTTCCCTGTGTTCCGGGGCTACCGCCCCATCCGGGACGCCTCCCCAACGGGAGAGACTCACCCGGCGGCTTTGAGTTGGTCCCAAGTCTCTCACTATCTCCTCTTTTGAATCTTGTGTCCTGGAGCATCGTGAAATGCAGCCGCCCTCTAGTCCGCCATCTTGGATTCCCCGTGTATTCATTCTTGAATGAAATATTTTGTAAATGTCTGTTAAGCCTAAATTATTGATTGTATTTTTTAGATCTCGATTTTCTTCGTTTAGTTTTTGTTTGGAAGATCTATCCTGTAGTCAGAGAAGTGTGTTAAAATTACCCAGTATTATTGTGTTGTGGTCTATTTGATTCTTGAAGTTGAGAAGTATTTGTTTGATGTATGTAGATGTTCCATTGTTTGAGGCATAAATATTTATGATTGTTATGTCTTGTTGATGTATAATTCTCTTAAGTAATATGAAATGTCCTCCTTTATTCCTTCTGATTAACTTTGGCTCGAAGTCCACTGTATCTGGTACGAGGATAGAAACCCCTGCTTGTTTACATGATCCATGTGAGTGGTATGTTTTTCCCACCTTTCATCTTCAGTCTGTGGATGTCTTTGCCTATGAAGTGAGTGTCTTTGCCTATGAGGTGTTGGGTCTTGTTTTTAAATCCAGTCTGCCAGACTATGTCTTTTTATTGATGAGTTTAGGCTGCTAATCTTCAAGGTTATTATTGACATATCATTTGTGTTCCTAGTCATTTTGATTTATTTCTGTTTTTTAATTTGACTTAGTTTCTCCTTTTATTGACTCTTCCTTTAGCATTTTTCCTCTCTTTGCTGATTTTCACTGTTTTTTTTTTCTTTCATTTCACCCCCATGGAATATTTTGTTGAGAATGTTCTGTAGTGCAGATTTTCTAATTGTAAATTCTTTTAACTTTTGTTTATCATGGAAGGTTTTTATTTCATCTTCAAATCTGAGACTTAATTTTGCTAGATATAAAATTCTTGAGTGGATTCCATTTTCTTGCAGAGCTTGAAATATATTATTCCAGGACCTCCTAGCTTTGAGGGTCTGGGTCAAGAAATCAGTTGACATCTGAATTGGTTTCCCACTATACATAATTTGATTTTTTTCTCTCACAACCTTTAAGAGTTTATCTTTATTCCCTGTGTTAGTCATTTTCATTATAATGTGTCTTGGTGTAGGTCTGCTATATTTGTGTACATTTGGGGTTCTATAAGCCTCTTGTATTTGATTTTCCATTTCATTCTTTAGGTTTGGGAAATTTTCTGATATTATATCATTGAAAAGATTGTGCATTCCTTTGATTTGTGTTTCTGCTGCTTCATCTATCCCACTAACTTTATAAATTTGGTCTTCTCATATTATCCCATAATTCTTGGATGTTCTGTTCATAGTTTCTAATTATCTTCTCTGCATAGTCAACTCTATTTTCACAATTATATATTTTGTCTTCATTGCCTGAAGTTCTATCTTCCAAGTGGTCTAGTCTTTTGGCAATGCTTTCTAATGAATTTACAATTTGGTTTATTAATTCCTTCATTTCAAGGATTTCTGCTTATTTTTTTTTTCACAAACTCTAACTCTTTATTGAATTGATCTTTCATTTTCTGTGTTTTTTCTTTGATTTCACTCCTTATATTATTTTTTTACTTCGCAGATAAGTTTAATTATGTACATTCTAAACTTCTCTGACATTTCTTCCACCATGCCATTGGTGGATTGTCATTGGAGTATGTTGGTTTGTTTGGGATGCCTTATTCCCCTGTTTTTTTTCATGCTGTTTATGTGTTTTCCCATCTAGCAGTATGGACCAAAAGCAGCACAAATTCTACCCTGCAGACCTACAGTATCCTTGAAGGTCCCCAGCACCCCACCTTCAAGGGGAGAGATCAACATCAACAGCACCCAATGCAAATGACCCACAGCCCAAACCCACTAGATCCTATCAAGATTTCTACAGTTTTCTTGCAACAAACAGAAATGAGTTCAATTACCATCCACATTATACACAGCAAATTTGCTTAAAGGGTTCACAATTCCAAATGTTGAACAAAGAGAGAACAGAAGTGGTGTAGGACATGATGTTCAGGAGGCAGAAGGAGAGAGGCCAGAAGTAAAAATCTAAAGTAAGAGTGGAACAGGAATCGACAGAAACTAACTGTTAGTGGGAGAAAAGATAGAGAATCCAGGAAAACAGACAAGTGAGAGAAAAAACATACGGTAAAAAATTAAAAATATAAGAATACACAATAAAACTGCAAAATATCATCCATACACCACAGTCCTCAACAAACTGATGCATGAAAAATACTGGGTCCCAAAAATAGTAAAGATACTAGAGAAAAGAAAAAAAATACTTAAAAATGAAAATAATAACAAACAAAACCGAAAAATAAAAGTAAAACTCAATGAAAAACTGAACAACTGTCTGTTTCAGAGTTCAATGTTTTTTCAGTCCTGTCTCTGATTGTTAATGGGATATCAGGCCCAGACTAGTCCAAATAGACCCAGTCACTATCCCACCAGTGTGGGTTTCAGATTACCCTGAATTTGGCCACGGTGCAGTCCCAAGATCTCAATGCTGTTCCAATTTGCAGAGATCACCAGGGATCAGCTCACATAGAGGAGCGACCCTGAAAAGAAGTTGCAAGATGGCAGTCTCCAACCCTCCCCACAGGAAGACTCCAGGTGCAGCCAATCCTGCGGGCACTCTGACACTGGACCTCCAGATCCCAGTAAGTGTCCCCAAACAGAGGCAGCTGTGCTTTGAAATATCGGCAGTGGCAAACCAGCTGGCCACCTGGCCCCCCAGGCGCTGGTCAGCCTCCCAAGATGAAGGTGGTTGAGTGTAAGCAAACCTGCAGACACTCTGGCAGGGGACCTCTGGGCGGTAGCAGCGACAGGTCACTAGCAGCCATCGGCAGGTTGTTGGATGCACCCAGAGAACCGGTTGGCGGTAGCAGCACCTGTAGTAGCCGTGCCCAGAGAGAAGATCTTCGGGTGATGGTAGGAGCGGAGTCCGGGCAGCGGTGCGGGCAGCAGCCACACCTGGAGAGAAGTGCTCCTGGCGACAGTAGCAGCGGCATGGGGTGAGGCAGCGGAATAGGGGTAGCTGTTCCCTGAGAAAAGACCTGAGGGCAACGGTAGCCATGGCATTGCCCGTGTAGACCACAGCCCGGCCTAGAGAAAAGATCTCCAGGAGACGGTGGTAGCATCTGTGGCAGCGGCGTCTGCCCTTGTCAGTTCTTAGTGTGGGATGATCCCCACCTTTTCCCTTTTAGTCTTGTTTCTTTCTTACTATTCCCAGAGCAAATTACAAAATGAGAACCAAACCCCAAATAATCTCCTGTCCATGTGCTAAACAAATAACTGCCTATACTTTTATTCCCTGTTATATAATATTAAGAAGAAGCACAGAATAATTTAGATGCTTGTTCCAGGAGATATTTACTCCTCTGAAATCAGACTGAATCAACTAAACTAACAGCTTGATTCTCAGAATTTGCTTCTAGTCCCTTACCTTACTGTACATGTCATTCCAAAGACATTATAACTCTGTGTGATCCCAACCAGTTTCCTGTCGTGCAAGAAAAATCACCCAGTCAAATCCTAATTCCTATAAGCATCCTATTCTGACTTCCCTCTTCTAAGATGATTCTCAGTCTTTTACCAAGTAGCTCTTTTCTATTGATGAAGTGGATAATCCTAGTGAAATTTTGGGGAATTGACAAAACCGTTCCCATCTGACCTTCTGTAGCTTCGGCTCCAATTTCAACCCCAACTTTTCCACTGCCAAGCAATCCTCTTTCATCTAATGTTATTTGTGAAACTTTTCTTTCTCGGATACCAATAGCAACACTGTAGCCCTCAACTTCAGCAGAGGATCTACTTTATCTTCTCTTCCCTACAAAGATAGGAAATGAGATGCATGAACAGTTTCACTGGTATCTTAACTAGAATGGTCTTTACCTTCTCTGTTGGTTTCTATAGCTCCTGGGTCATCACCTCAGTAATTATTCTTTATTTTCTTTCTTACCCATTGCTGTAGTTGGAATCTTGAATGTCTCTCAAAGACCCATGTGTGGAAGAATTGGTCACTAGCCATGTTGCTATTAAAGGTGGTAGAACCTTTAGGAGGTGAGGCCAAGTGGAAGGATGTTAGGTCACTGGGGTTGTGCTCTTGAAGGGTGATATTGGGACTCCAGTCTCCCTTGCTCCCCTCTGTCCCATTTTTCCTGCCATTAGGGAATAGTCTTCTTCCTTAGGCTCCTACCATGATGTACTGTGCATTACAGGCCCAAAACAACAGGATCAAGTGACCATGAACTGAAACTTCTGAAACTGCAAGCCAAAATAAACGTTTTACCTTTTTAAGTTGACATCAGTTTTTTTTATAGCAATACAATGTTAACACACACATCTTCTGTAATTGTCTCCTGAAATAATAGTGTCCTACAATATTATTTTTTTTTTATCCTCTTTGAGGCTGATCTCATCATTTTCCTCACTTCGACAATTATCTCAATGCATGTAGTCTTACCAATCAGCTTCCCTAGCTCTAATCTCTTATGTAAATTTCAGGTGTAAAATTGAGTCAGTAAAGAAATTTAAACTCAACAAAACTCATGATCTTTTCTTCTCATCCCACATCTTTTCTTCCTCCTGTATTTTCTACCCAGTTAATAAACATTCCCTGGCAAGGAAACAAATACTATTACTACTACTACTACTACTACTAATTATTACTAATTATTATTATTACTACTACTACTAATAAGGAATATCTAGTTATGGTAGGAATTTTTTGCTAAATAAATCTCAATTTATTTTTCCTAGCTCTGCCATTCAGGTGTGCAAAGAAAATAGAGCTTCTTTACTTTTAAGTTTGGTTCAAACTTAAAGAAAGAATATGAGAGAGAGTTGCTTAAACCTCATCCTTACCTTTAGAGCTCACTAACTCCTTTTCATGGAAATACAGAAATCTACAAGTCTTCCTTCTGTCCCTTACTCATTCCTCGCTAATGAGTACTGGAGAGCAACATGAGTTGATTATAACGCTGCCCAGTCTCTTGTTGAAGAGAACAAGTAAGGAATTAGTCTTTTGTGGATTATCAGCCTTCCATCACAAATGGTAACTTTGGAGGAAAAAATCTATTTGGCAATGGAGGTTAGAAAGCCACTGTGAAGTTTCTTGGATGATGAGGTTGGGGAGGGATGTTGCACCTCAATTCAATAATGACCCTGAGGCTGTAACATGTACTGGGCTGCTGAGTTTTGTCTTGTTCCTCTCTCCTACAGGGTACACTGGCTTGGACACTTCCTTTATCTCCTAAAGATGCTGTGTTATCACTTTCACTGTTCTCTGTTGACATCATGTTACTGTTACCACGAGGCCTCATGTGCTTTCATTTTGTCCATAATTTCCAATAGAATATAGCACAAGAATTCTCTAATCCTCACTTTTCCTACTAAGTCATAAACACAACAGTCAGATCTTCTATCTGGAATGGTGTGGGTCTATCACAAAACATGAAAGTTTGACTCCTGTTTACCTTCCTCTGTCTATTCTCCTTGTCACATATTCTTGCATGGGGAATGAATAGGCTTTCTCTTCTATCTCTTCTCTACCTTATGCCTATTCCTAAAAGGATTTTCTTTAGGCTACATTAGATTTATTTTTAAAATGGAAAATTGTCCTTCAACACTTCCCCAAAGACATAATAGCAGAACAGTTGCCATAAAATGTGTTTTCTGGGGTAGGCCAAATCCACATCAATTTAATATATTCAGAGTATTTTCTCTGCTACCAAAATAGCTATTAATATACAAGTGTTCTGTATATATCAAGTGTTTTGTATATATGCAAATATTGGTGAATTTGCAAAAGGATCCTGGAGACACTCTCACAGAAAAAGGACAGAGACCTAATGCATGAATTCAAAATCAGGTCTGTGTTAGAATGGAAAGGATGTTTCTGACGAGGGGTTAGCAGCCCAGAGGGACAATCAGGCAGAGGGGGAGTGGGATGGAGAGAAAGCTTTGGCCTCTGGCTCATCAATTTCTCAACAGAAGTCCAGTCAGAAGGGAAGAGATGTGGTGCCTAAATGGACAGTAGGACAGAACCAGAGCAAAAGAACAAAATAGATTGATTTGCTGCCACCTCACTCAGAAAGGATTTCTGAAGAGTTTAAATGTCCAGTAGATAATTTTAATTATTTGGTCCCCTCAGAATCTAATACAACTTATTTGTTCTGTTCAGGTAACTTTCTGGCCATCTGTCACTGTCTATCCATTCCTCTGGCTTGAAGAAACCTCCATGGCCCAGATAGTCTCTGCTGCTCTGTCCTGCCCTGTTCCCAGAATCTTGGGACACTGGGCCAGTGCTGACATTTGTGTTTCCTGATCCTGAAGTTTCCAAAATCAGGGATGTATCTCAGGGACTCTGCCAGGCTCTCCGGTTCCTGCTGTTGGACAGCTTGGCTGATCACAGGTTTGTCACCTCATCTGATGACTGGGTACCTGCTAATGGAACTATAGAGAGTTTAGAAATGCAGTTGTTGCCCAAACAGGGCTTGAAAAGCTGACAGATTTCATTATAAAAATTTGATCTATTCAATTTCTGACTTGTGGTGGGAGTGGAGTGCAAATGGAATATAATACCTTTTCTGTATTATCATATTATTTTTGTTCTAAGGTTTACAATCAATGTAATATATTTTTAGAAAGAAAGGAATCACACTGTTTCCATAATATTAATTGTACATATTAATTGAAATGTAAGTCCTGATTTCATATACATTTTACTGATAAGAATAAAACTTCATGTAATGATCAAGGAAATAATAAAGACTTCATGAATAGCTAATTGTTATGCAGGCCAACCAGAATTCATGAAGTGCAATGAAAAAAACTTTATTTACCCCCTATGCAACTTATTCAAGCCTATTTTGAAGTTTGTAGTGGTAGCTTTTTCCCAACCACTTACATGAAACTTACCAAGGTCCATGAATTGTCTGCTTACCCCGCAGTCTCCCAAAATGCAGCCTCTGTTCAGGATTTAATATATACACACCAAGTGAAGAGACTGAAGAAGTAGGTGATCCCATCACTAATTCATCTGGTACATGGGAAGGTATTCCACCTGATTGCTATGTCTCCTTCCTTTACCTCTGAACACCCAGTGGAACTCTTCAAGATTCTTTCTGCTGAATTCCTCTTAGAACTTCAGGTAGTTTTGTTAGACAAGATGTTAGGAAACCTCATATCAACTTTCTTGTGAATGATCCACATCTAATCCACATGAGATATTCATGACTTTTTTTTCTCTTTAACAACTGTGGGAAGACAAATGCAGCTACCACTCTTCACTTCTCTATCAGAGCAAGTCACCAACCAGTCTCACATCCCTTATATTTCTCAACTGTGAGATAGATAGCTGTTAACATACTGAGCTCCTTCAGCAGATCTTGAAGTCAGAAGAAGCCAACTCCTATGTCCCCTATGAGCTTGTGGCTTCTCAGCACAGTGACAGTATTCCATACAGCACAGTCTTCTAATATCATATGCCTCTCCAACCTCCTTTCATATGCTAGAGCTAATGGTGAACTAAGGGTCACAAAACTGGTGTCTGAGATGACATTTTATAGCCCAAAGAATAGTATACTGTGGCAGGGGCATATAGCATTTATGGGTTGATGTACCATGGCTGAAATTAAGACCAAAAATATTTCTATTTTAACTTGTAATTATTTCTTAGGTCTCACCAGGTCATATATTCAGATTGGTATTAAACTGCATTTTTTCTGGCTATGGGGGCTCACCACTATTTATCACCACTCCTGAGGATACAAGAGACAGAAACCCTGCTCCCACTGACTCATCAAGAAACAGAATATACTAACTCAAAGGATGATATAGTCTGTAGGTAGCATAGTGGGATCTAGGTACTAAAATGAAATAGTCAGGGCTTGTTCTCTACTTCCTTTATTCCCTTTATCTCTTGTTTTAAAGTATAATTAAAACAAAATCATGATTTTTAGGCAAATATAAAATAAACCCATTCCAAAGATTTTATTTAACTAATAAGTTAATGAGAAAACCACAAAGATATGAAAACTTTTCTAAAATTCACTTGAGAAGCTAGGCATTTATAAGCAAATTCAATAAAAATGAACTAAAATGAAATGACTGTTTGGATACAAAAAATATATTCAACAGGGCAGTAAACTGTAATCATTAGGATGATATGTTCTGTTGGCAAGACGTTACGATATTTGCATCTGTTCCAGAAAAATTCTGAACAAATTAACATGGGACTTCAGTACTTCTAGATCTTTTTAAACAATAGTGAAGAATGAGTCCAACTGAGTTCATTTCCCTGTATATTCATTTGGTGGCCTTTTTTGCATGACATTGAAAGGAGATATTACCTAACTTTTCCTGACTCTAAGTTTTGCATAATTTTCACAATTGATTACTATCCTCTATACTCATTTCTTTCTCAAGCAGACTTGCCAAGTGTGACTCTCCTGCAGATCTTAGATTCCATTTTCGTTATCACTGGCAATCCTAGTGATTTCGTTATCACTGGCAATCTTTTGTGGAAGTTCAATAAAATTCTGTACTTCCATATCACACTCTGACTTTCGTTATGTGTCAATTCTTGGTACAGTCAGGAAAGGGAATAAACTGTATCAAAAAGTCCAAAGGGGAATGAACTCTATTTAGTGACCTTTCCTGGGACTAGTTCAGCTCCCAGAGTTGGGAAATGGGTCAGTTGAACCCTAACTCCAGTTTAAACATAGGAAAGGCATTTCCTGAAGAAAAAATAGTATTCTATTAATAGAAGAAGAGGAATAACATGTTGTATAGTCAAAATGAAAAATTTTACACTATGTTTGTGCTGACTTAGCCCTCCAGTCTCTGTAAAAGTGTTTCAGGGGTTAATAGTAGTCCTTAGAGATATCCTAGAACAATTAATGAACTACTGTGCACAAGCCAGGTACTGCCAAGCTCTGGTAGCAATTTACAGGATATTGCCTTGCCTCACCTGGTGCACCTGTTGCTCTGTGGGCATCTCAGCCTCCATCAGCATCTGTGCCCTCACCCACCACCAATGCACAGACCTTGGAGGCCTCTCAATGCCAGGATTCTGCTGTGAGTGTGGCAAAGTGAAGAATGCATGCTTCCCTTTTGTGTCAGAGTTTTTTAGAAGGGTCATCAAATACTGTTTGACCCAATAATTTTTAGAGTTTTTAGTGAACCTGATCTTTCAGGTTTTATTAATTAACTGTGTTGCTCCCCATTGAACTTAGACACGGAGTTAGGAGGCAAATAAGAGTAATAAACACTGTCATGCATTCAAATTCATGATCTCTCTGTCAACTGAGACTTTGGTGCTGTGCCAGGTTCTTTCTCAGGGTTGAGTTCTTTCAAGGAGCATCTGTGTCCTTCTACAGTGGCCAGCAGGCTGACTGCCACAGTAGTCAGCCAAACATGCCCAGACAGGTCCGCATACTTAGTGGGGAACTTAGCTTCCAGTGATGGAGTCATCAAATATCACAACAGAAAAAGAGCAGCCTATGTGTTCAGATCTCTATCATTTGGCAGATGGAACAACCAAGATTGAGAGAGGGAAAATAATTTACCAAGATCACGCACCAGTAAATAGAACCAAGACAAAGCCCAGTTCTCCTGAGATTTGAAAGTGATCCAATTCAGAGTTCTGTCTCTGCTTACCAGACAATGATATACTGACATTATATAAACTGTCTGATATCTAGAAAATGATTTTTCTGGTTTCAGGAGCAAATAACATTATATGTACTATGTACTAAAAAAGAGATAGCAAAAATTAATTCAGAATAATCCTATATATGTGGAATATCTGCCAGTCCTAGATGGTAACGCTGTGAACTGAAAAAAAAAAGTCAGAAGAGCAAATTCCCTCCCACCACTGCCCCCATTCTTTCTTCTCTCTACTCCAATTACTTTATGGGCATTCCCAGAGGTTCTCTTTGGATTTGAGGTAGAGCTTGACAGATTCAGGGTAATTGCCTTCTTTATTTTTACTCCAGAGGAGTGGAAACCCTGGTAAATTATGGAAGAATTTTGAATAAAAGGAACAGCATCTAGTTTCCCAAAATGTAGCAAAAGAGAATGCTAGTCTTGAAACCTAAAGACTTTCAAGAGGGAGAGCATCAATAGTTATGAGAGGTGGACAATATTGAAGGCACTTGCACAGGTTTCTCTGCACCCTAATATACTGTGGGAATGCAGGTGAAAGTCTGTGAGACCCTAACAAATGGCTGACTAGGAAAGGCCTCAGCAGTGACATTGGAGAGACAGAGAATGAATGAACTGAGAAACTGAGGACTCTGTAGGCTGTGGGCCTCAGCAGTTTATGTTAAGAGGGTTCTCTGAGCCCTCAGCCAGGCAGGATGAACTGTGCCTTTGTGGAGGTTGACAAGAGTGGGCTAAGACTCCCTCCTTGACCAAACTATAATAGGCTCCTCTGAGTCCTTTTTTCTATTAGGTCTTGACCTTTACATCCATCTTGTCTTTGTCCCAGATTTAGCAAAGAATCCTGTTAAATCATCCCCCCTCCCATCTTTGATAATTGATCACTCTTGTTAACTGATCAAATTCCTCATCCCCCACCTTCAATGTTTAAGTCCTTGACTTGCCTTCTGTGTGAATCCTCTTAAATCAGTTTAGCAAGAATCCCCTTACTTTATATCTCCCCTGAGTAACTTTCCATTCAATGACCACCTCACTCTGCTCCTTGGCTCTAAGTCCCCACTTGTGCTTGCTGTATTTGCAGGGAGCCCAATATATCTCCCTTATTGCAAACTTCTATTGCTGTAGCCTTGAATCAAGTCTTTCTTACCGTTTTTACAAGTGTCAGGATGAGTTTTTCTTTAGGAGGACAGAAGGCTCATAGACCCAGTGCACCTTACCTACTTACCAGCTGGGGCTAGAGTGCTACCTAAGGTTCCTCTGAACCCAGATGCCTTTTATGAATAAGGGAGTGAGAAAACCTGTAACTGAAAAGAACTTAACCAACAGAGTTAGAGTAGTAAACTCTAAAGATTATGTGATCTTGAAATGGTACGATTAAGCATTTCTGTTTGCTATGAAAATTGAGGCTGGAAGTCAAATTCAGGTGAAAAAAAACAGTAAAGAAAATTGTATTGTTTTGTCTATCTCAGTTACCTTACTTCATTTAGGAATCATATTCCTGAAAATGTCATCTTTAGAATAATTAAATTAATGAATGAACGAAACCATTCATTAGTTTTTTGGTCCTGGGAATTGAACCCATGGGTGTTAACCACTGAACCATATCCCTAGCCCTTTTTAAAATATTTTATTTAGAGATAGGGTCTCACTGAGTTGCTTAGGGTCTTGCTAAGTTGTTGAGGCTGACTTTGAACTGATGATCCTCCTGCCTCAGCATCTTGAACCCCTGGGATTACAGGCATGAGCCACCACACCCAGCTATAATAATTTAATTTTGACTACAGAAAAATACACAAACACAAAGTAGTTTTTGCAGAGACTGATTACTATCTACTGACAGACATTTCCCTTATCACATTGACACCCTATGTTTCAAAGGGGAGTCAAGAAGGATGCTCAAACTTTGTTATTTCTAGGAGACTTCCATTGTGAGCATTTCTCATTTAATAAAAAAAATTTAACATTCATAGATTCAGGTATGCCTTTCCACATGATTTGCATGTACTTAATCAGCATCTTATTTTTAATTCTTAAAAATATCTAATCCAAATGAATATCTGTGTTTATGAACTCTCCAACTAACAGCCAGAGAGATCTGTTGTATGCAGCCTAGCTCTCTGCAAAATTTAGCAAGCCAGTGTTCATCAGGCAGTAAATGTCAGGGTGACAAATTGCCAAATCCAGAACAGCTTCTCTTCTCAGCAATGAGCACTTTTCAGACCATTTTGCTTTTACGGTTTTTTTCTTGTTTCTAATAGAAGAGGGAGAGGGGGAAAAACAGTAATGCACTTTGTTCAGTCACTTAGTTAAAAGTTAATTGTTTTCCCTAATGCAAAAAGGTGCTATTCTCTTTCTGGTAAGAATCTCCAACTCTTGTAGATTTCTGAAAGGCCAGGGAGCCTATCATTTTGAAGCTGTGAATTTTTTCTTGCTTTTTGTCTAAAGAATGATGGTAATATTTCAAAAAGTAAAGGAGAAAAAGATGTGCAGTAAGGGACTGTATAGAGGGAAAAGAGGGGTGGGAGGGGTGAGGGGGAAGGAAAAAATAACAGAATGAATCAAACATCATTACCCTATGTAAATGTATGATTACACAAATGGTATGCTGTTACTCCATGTACAAACAGAAACAACATGTATCCCATTTGTTTACAATAAAAATAAATTAAAAAAACAAGATGTGTAGTAAACATTTATTTGTTACTATTTTTTTGCATATTGTGAAATACTAGTTCTCTGATACTCTGACCTATTTTCCAAGACATTCTATGTAATTGCCAGCATGTATTTATAGGAACAAGAGTTCTTTCTTTGGCTAGAGATTCTTTTGTACTGGAATCTGCAAAGGAAAAATGGGATTTTAAATTGGGTGTATTTAAAAATAATTTGCTGAATCAACCCACTTGAAACAGTGTGTCATCAATCATTTTTTCACCCTGTTCTCTCACATCTAGTCACACAGGCAAGGGAAACTCTGGGGCCAGGGATATACCTTCTACTTGAGATGAAAACTTAAGGATGAGTCCCTTGCTGTGGTGTGAAATTGAACTAAATACACATATAATCCCATCCAAAATTGAGACGCATGCAGATAAATTAAGCTCCTAAACTGTCTTTAGCATCAATTATTTGAATAATCCAGGTGATAACATTTTAAGGTGTATATACTACTGATGTTCAAGATCATTATTTCACCTGTAGCTTTCTTAGGCTGAATGGGCTCCTTTCCCCACACTTCATCTGTCATGGAGCCTGGGAATGGTGTTGGAATTCTATCAATCATCAGATATCACAGCTCCTTCCAAGCCATTACTTTTCACCCTTCAAACAAAATCTTTCCCTCTCTTGAGACTATGTGAGTCCTTTTTTTTTTCTTCGTGATGATCAAATACCTAACAAGAACAATTTAGAGAAGGAAAAGTTTATTTTGGCTCACACTTTCAGAGGTTCAGTCCATTGTCAGTCAACTCCATTTCTCTGGGCCCAAGGGGAGGCAGAACACCAAGGCAGAAGAGCTGCAGCAGAGGAAAGCTGCTCATCTCATGGTAGCTGGCTGGGAAGCAGAGAGAGAGGAACAGGCCACAGAAGAGATGTACCCTTCCAGGGCATGCCCCCAGTATCCACTCCCTCCAGTCATGTCCCACCTGCCTGCAGTTACCATCCAGTTAGTCCATTCAAACTAGGATGGACAGATTACAGTTCTCATAACCAAATCATTTCACCTCTGAGTATTCCTGAATTAACATAGTGCTTTTGGGGGATGCCTCATATCCAAACCATAACAAGACTCCTATCATGAGACTTTATCACCTTCTTTGGTGCCTACTCACTTCTGGTATTTTTCTGTGATCTCAGTTTTTCATATCATGTCCTCATAGCACCATCAGGGGTGATTTCTTGGTTTCATGGCTTCTAATAACCTACCAACTTGCCTTCAAAGTTTCCTGGTATCCTTAGATTCACTAGTTACCATCTAGACTGCAGCAATCCATATCCATTTGTATACCTAGGGTCATATTATTACAAACAACTGTTCAAACTCTGGAATTACAAATTCCATTTTACTCTAATCTCTAAACTCAAACTCTGCCTTTGACCTCACTAAAATTCTTGACCCAACCATTTCACTCTTCTTATGACCTCTTTCCCCTATCTGGATCTCTTAGGACTTCATTCTACTGTAGGAAATGGAAAATTCAACAACTAAGTAAGTTTAAAAATAGTTGCTTATTTTTCTCATGTGCTCCTAGCTTGTTCTTATAATGTTAGGGGTAGGAGGTTACTATAAGGGCTTTAGATGTTCTGAATTAATTTTCTAGGGTTGCTATAACAGAGTACCATAGTCTGAGTGGCTTAGACAACAAAAATTTATTGTCTCATGGGTATGGATATGGAAGTCCAAGATCAAGATGTTGACTAGGTTGGATACTTCTTGGTTTGGTGAGGAAGAGCCTGTTCCATGTCTCTCCCTTAGTTTCTGCTGGTTTTCTGGCCATATTTGGCTTATAAAACCATCACCCCAGTCTCTGCTTTGCATGACACCCCTGTGTGTTTGTATCCAAATTTCTTCTTTTTATAAAGGTACAAATCATATGAGATTAAAACTCACCTAGCAATCTCATTTTAACTTGATTGCCTATCTCTAACTTAAATCCTTATTTTCAAATAAGGTCACTTTGTGAGGTATTAGGAGTTAGTACTTTAAACATGATTTTTTGGAGGAGACCCAATTCAATCCTAACATGATCAGTAGTAACCATCATTGGCCCAGGAACTTTCTACCTTTCTTCTGCGCCTCCCTTAAGTGTGTTGGCTTTGATTTTTTATGTTTTTTGTTTCATGCTTAACAGATAACTGCTATACCTCTAGGACTGCTCCTTGTTCCAAGCAGGAAACAGAAGGAAGTAAGAAAGAAAGAGTCTTACTCTCCATATCTGCTCCCTTTTAACAGGAAAGCAAAACCTGACTAAGGGTTTTACATCATTGGGTAGAACCATGCCATTAGGTCATGTTTAACTGAAATTAAAACTGGGAAATAAAATATTTCCTTTTCCACTTTCAAGATGAGAAACTCCAGTCTTGGTAGATCCTATAACCTGCTTCCATTTGGTATCATCCAGGCCAGGAGAGCTCCAGGAGGAAATCATGCACGCTTTTAATTGGGGCCACTGCTTAGTCGTGGACTGTAAGCAAAGGGGTGCTTAGTGCTTTTTAGGAATACTTTTATACATCTTTGATGAGCTTCCTTTGTTTATCATGGCAATTCCAAACTTTCATGGTTTTCTTTACCTACCCTCCTGAGACCTACTCTCTTTTTAGAAAACTTGTGGTTATTAATTGTGATCAGCCTCAATTTCACTAATCTCCACTTCCCTGTGAGTCCCCATGGTTTGTTCAAACTTGATTCCCTGCTACAGCTTCCTCATCTTGGTTCCTCCTGTCTCCCCTGGGACTGTCTTGCATGGATTCCTCCTTCTCGTGTCCGGTTTTCATCCTTTCCTTCTTGACTATCTTCTTCATTAGGTATAAATGTGTCTAAATATCTTCCTACTAAAAAGGTAAACAAATCTTTCCTCAACACTTTTATCCTCCTCTGGCTGCTATTCTTTTATCTTCATGTTAAACTTCTCAGAAGGACAGGCTTTATTGTTGTCGTATCTCTTCACCTTTCAATCCCTTGTGAAACCTACAATTTAGTTCATACCTCCTAATCCACTGAAATTGCTGTAGCAATTTCCAGGGGCCTCCAAAAGTGACAAGTTCAACTCATTTCCTTAGTTTCTTTCTTTGTTTTACATTATTTGAAGCATTTAACAATGAATTTTTGAATGCCATGGCTTCTGAAATAGCCTGCTTGGCTCTCTTCCATTCTGACTTTATTGTCTTCTTAACTGTTTTCTCTTCTTTTAAATGTACAATTGGCCCTCCATGTCCCCGTTCGCATCCATGAGTTCTGCATCCAGGGATTCAACCAATCATACATAAAAATATTTTTTAAATACTGCGTCTGATTTGAACACGTATAGACATTTTTACTTGCTATCTTTTGTTAATAACTAACAGAGAATAGAGGAATCAGGTTATAGTTAATATTTATTCTATTTCATGTACTCAATGATGGACTAAAATTCTAACTAGACATAGGAAGAATACAAATTGTACTTATGATTATCCTATTTATTAAGTGGGAAAAATATCCTTAAAGTTAATCATAAACACTAAGAAAGCAATGAAGACCAAACACCACATAAAAGCTCAGAGGAATACACTCTCAAATATAAACGTTTAGAGAATTTGTATACTAAAAGAAATCACAGGCTCTTTACAAATTTGAGCAAATCATAATTGTTTATTCATAACTTCATCTAAGTATTAATATTAAACTTTATTGTATGTTATTTTGTGTCCCAACACCATGAAATCTCCCCAGTATTCTATATAATCTGAATCTAAGGATGTATTGATTATTAGTATTAAAAGTAACTGCCCATGGAGACATGCCACGCCTACGGCCCCCAAGAGGGAGGATGATCTTTCAACAGAACAGTGTCAAGTGTTGAACCCTCTGCTCCCACAGAACCATGTCAAGTGTTGGAGTGGTAGGAAATAGATGCAGCAATCTTTCACTAAACAACCTGACATTTATATTGTATTAGGTATTATAAGTAATCTAGAGATGATTTAGAATACAGAAGAATGCAGGTTATATAGGTTACATGCAAATTCTATACCATTTTATATAAAGGACCTGAACATTATCTGTGAAGGGCCCCTGACTGCTTCTTCACTGATCTGAAGAGATGACTATAAACACTAAGAAAGCAATGAAGACCAAACACCACATCAAAGCTCAGAGGAATACACTCTCAAATATAAACGTTTAGAGAATTTGTATACTAAACGAAATCACAGGCTCCTTACAAATTTGATACCCTGAACGTTGTATCCCCTTTGGAGATTTGTTCTTGGCCCCCTTTTCTGTTTGTCCTGCACTGTCTGTTCATCTACTCTCATGTTTTCAATAGGACTCAAATTTCTACCTACCTGTCCCCTGAGTTCTGATTATTTTGCCAAATCATCCATTGGATGCTGGTTCCTAGTATTCCACAAGCATCTTAACTTGAACAAAACTGAATTTGTCATCTGATTTTCTTCCTTTCTTTCCTACAGTGGTGTAAATGGGTCTTACATGATCATCCTAGAAACTGTTCTATTATTCTCACCAGAGAATGGCCCCCATGTTTTGAAGAGTTCTCGTAGTTGAATTTTCTTCCTTTTCCCTTTTCCTCCTTTAGGTTCAGACCATTATCTTTTGCATCTCCTACAGAGATAGGCCTAATCCATGCCCTACCACCTGGCTTACACCATACAATCTACCTTCCTATTCTCTACATCACTGCTGTCTTAATGCCCATCAATTTACATTAACCCATGCTTCTATAACTCCTATTAACAGAACTCAGTCTGCAATTTTCACATAGCCAAGTTCCTGTCTCCTTCTCAGGCCTTATCTCTTGGGGGTCCCTCTCATCTTCTCATATCCTATGCTCTAGTTAAACAAAATTATTTGCATTGTTTCCCAAACATTTGATACTGATTCTTATCTATGTTTGGTAATACATCCCTCTTGGACAGAACCATTCTGTCATTATTTGATGACTATCTGCTCATCTAATGTGCTTCTTTTATGTTGTTTCTCCTCACACCTTCTCCATTCTTTAGGGAGAAATGTCTACTATTTCTTGTGGTCCATCCAAATGCTTAGGTCAAAGGTTCTTGACATTTTACTAAACATTCTTACTACATTTCTCTCTCTTCTTCACAGACTGAAAGCAAATACAAGTTTGTGCATCTGTGAGTTCACAGCATCTACAAAGCCTCTTGTTTAGTGGAAAAACAAAATCCACTGATTTTAAATATAAAAGATGGCTCAAGATGTTGGCTTAGCTATTTATCAGTTGTGCAAGCCATTTAACATTTTTGAGTGCCAATTTTTATGTGAATACTTTGGAGCTCTTACCTTGTTCAACATGTACATTTAACGGAAGGTTAAGCAGAGGGTTTGCCTACCCCTCCTGTTATATTCCTCAAGAGATACAATGAACGTGAATAAAACCCAGTAGGCTGTTAAGATTTATTCAAATGGCAGACAGTATTATTGCTGTGATCAATACTTAGATATTAGTAAATGCTGATGAAAATAAAAGCATTGATGAGTGACTTTTGAGCACAAATATGCATCTGTGACTGGTGGGAATAATGACATGCATTTATATTCATTAGGTGAGTAGTGTTTGTAACTCGAGATTAATAAATAAGAAGAACTTGTTTTGGTTTTTGCCCGAGCAGGCAGGCATATTTGATTAGTTTCCTTTTAGAATACCAATTGTTTAAGAGAGAAATACTTCAGAAACACTAAATCATATATAGATTCTTTTTTGGGAAGTGTGCAAAATTCTTCCCTTTACCTTAACTGATTTGAGGAGACATACCTCATCAAAGTCAACGCGGGACAACTTCCACACTGAATGTGGCAGTAAATGTTTTTGTATTCTGTACAATGCTTTGATTTTCATTTCTCAGATTTAAGGCCACATAGTTGACATTCTGGCTTCTGTTTCACAATCCTTCCCTAATAGGAGAAGTTGCTTTCCTGCATGTTTTATATTTTAATGTTTCATTTGCCCATAAGACTGTGGTATTCTTTGTTTACATGATTTTCTGCATTTGAAGGCAGAAACCATTCTTTCTTGAATAAATTACTTTTAGCAAGCTTGCAAGGTAGGTAGTGTTTACCTGAAGGCGATTAATCTCCATTCCTCTTCCTGCTGGTGTTCTCTCTTCTACTGTGCCCCATCACACCCTCTCCCCTTATTAAGTGCTCTGTATCCTGTTTATTGCCCTTGCTAAGCCTTTTTCCAACACAGGAAAGAGTAAGTGAATATTATGGGTTGAATTGTGTACCCCCCAATTCATGTGTTGAAGCCCTAACACCCCACACCACAGAATATGACCATAATTGAACATAAAATATTTAAAGAGATGATGTGGATGTGGCTGGACCCCTGCCTCTCACACCTGCATGTGCACCTGGCTCCCATCTACCAGTGTGGGGCTCCCCCAGCCGCCTCCATCTTGGAACACTGCAACCACTGCCATAGCCCCCTCAATGTGGTAGCCTCCACCTGGGTCACTGGAGAGGGCCTGCAGGCAGCTGCCTGCCACAACACAGTAGGCCACCGTGCTGCATCTCTAAACAGGTCACCTAATGCCAGTGCACAGCCTGCCCTCGCTCCCCCATCTCTGAAAGTTGTCGCCTCCATCTTGGGACACCTTGGTCACCATCTTGGGTTACCTACATTACTGCTGTTGCCACATTTAGTTGGGGCAGCCTCCATCTTGGGACACTGGCCAGGACCTGGAAACCCAACATCAAAGTACCTACATTCTCTCAACACCCCCCTGCCCCCAGTCCAACCCAGCCAAGAGTTTGCTGCTATGCTGGCCTGAAGCTCTCAACACCCGGTCCCCATCTGCCCAATACAGAACAGCTCTCCACAACAGGTGTACAGGTCCTGGTGCTCAACCCTCAGAAACTACTGAAAGAGGGGTTCCTGACTGGGAAGTCAAAACAGCATAGATGGGAGAGATACAGTTAAAGATTAAATTATAGACCTGTCTTCTCCTATGAGATGAGTCTCTTGAAAGTAGCATATTGTTAGGTCTTTTTTTTTTTTTTTTAAATCCAATCTGCCAGAAAAAGGCACACTCATACATTGTTGGTGGGACTGCAGATTGGTACAACCACTATGGAAAGCAATATGGAGATTCCTTAAAAAACTTGGAATGGGACCACCATTTGACCCAGCTATCACTGGGTCACCACTCCTCAGTCTCTACCCAAAGGACTTAAAATGAGCATACTACAGTGACACAGACTCATCAATGTTTATAGCAGTTCAATTTACAATAATTTAACTGTGGAACCAACCTCGATGCCCTTCAATAGTTGAATGGAAAAGAGATTATGGTATATATACACAATGGATTATTACTCAGCCTTAAAGAAGAATGAAATTATGGTATTTGCTGGTAAATGGATGGAATTGGAGAATGTCATGCTAAGTAAAGTAAGCCAATTCCCCAAAACCAAAGACTAAATATTTTCTCTCATAACTGGATGCTGAGCCATAATGCTGGGGCTGGGGCAAGGGAAGAATGGAGAAACTTTGGATAGGGCAGAGGGGAATGAGGGAAGGGAGGGGGTATGGAAGTGGGAAAGATGGTGAGATGAGACGGACATCATTACCCTATGTACATGTATGATTGCATGAATGGTGTGACTCTGCATAGTATACAAGCAGAAAAATGAGTTGTGCTCCATTTGTATATGAGTCCGAACTCATTCTGCTGCCATGTATAATTAAATAGAACAAATAAGAGAGAACTCTTTCAATGACTTTAAAGTAAAAATTCAATACAGTAAAAAGAAAATAAAGAGATGATGAAATTAAAATGAGGCTGTTGGCCTTAATTCAATCTAACCAGTGTTCTTATAAGAAGAGGAAATTTGGACACAGAAGAGATAACAGGAATTTATACATACAGAGGAAAAATCATGTGAGGACATGGTAAAGAAAGGGGCCATTTTCAGTCAGGAAAAGAGGTCTTAGGAAGAAAATAAATCTTCCAAAACCTTGATCTTGGACTTCCATTCTCCAGAACTGTCAGAAAACACATTTCTGTTGTTTAACCCATCCAGGTTATGGTATTTCACTATAGCAATAAATTAATGCAGTCATGAATTAGGAAACATCTGGCATCTTATGTTGCTGCAGGGTGTCAGTGAGTAGGCTGGACAAGAGGTTGGAGCCCAGTCTTATAGATCCTGGTTACACATTGTGAACCACATATGAGGAGGAATGGGGAGCCATTGAAGGGAGCAGTTTGGATCAGATTGGTGCTTTAAAGTGCTCACTCAGGCATTTGATGCAAGGGTACTAAAATAAACAAGGGAGAATAGTCGAGGCTGTGTTCCTGCCTCGGTGATAATGGTTTCGTCAGAGGAGCGCCTGTGGAGATGGAGAAAAGTGAATGAGGTTGAGATGTGTAATAGAGACAGGTGACACATTAATTATCTACTTCTACTAATAAATTAGTTCTAAACAGTGACTTAAAGCAATAAACATAATATCACATAGTTTCTGTGAGCCAGATGTTTGGAGCAATTTAGTTGGGTGGTCTAGTTGAGGGTCCTTCGTGAGGTTGCAGTCACTTGAAATCTTGACAGAATAGAGGGTCCATTTTTCAGCTGAGTTATGTGATCTGTCTCTAGAGGTCTCAGGTTCTTACCTCTAGAGGCCCTAGGCTGTGGTTCCTTGCTGCTCACATAGATGAGATTAGGGATTTTCACAGTATAGCCACTGGCTTTCTTTAGTGAGGAACCTGAGAGAGTAATGCTGGTTTAATGACTTGGTCACACATTGTGGTGTCTACTGTTTCCTGTTCACCAGAAGTGACTCACAAAGTCTAGTCCACACTCAAAGGAAATGAAACTGGGTTCCACCTTTTGCAAGGAGAAGTGTGAAGAATTTGTAGATGCATTTTAAAACCACCAGAGTCAGGATGCTGGTGCTGTGATAACTGTCACAGCAAGATATAAGTGGGGAGGGTAAGGTAAATCTGATTCATCAGGCTCTAGAATCACTAGAACTGGGTGACGGGATTACAGATAAATCAAATGGAGGGAAATTAGGTTATGTCTGGGTATGTAGCTTGATCATTTGATTCAGTTGTGGTTTCCTTAATGAAGATGGTCACTATAGAAGGAAGAGCAGATCTGATGGTGGAGTGTGAGGAAAGATATTATGTCTTTCTTTAAGTGCATGTTGACTTTCACAGGTCCCATGGGACTTCGTGGAGGAGTTGCCCAGAGGTGTTTGTGTCAGTCTGACCTAGAGATTTAGATTTGGGAAGAAGTCATCACTATTTGAAAGATGGCAATACCTAAGAGCTATTTTTTTCTACCCAGAGATTGCTTGGGAAGGAGAATACCAGAGGTGAACTTAGTGGGATACCAACATTTAGGGAATGATGGGAAAAATAGGAGCCTAGGAAAACAGAGAATGACTGTTAGAGAAGTGGAAAAGTGTATAGTCATGAAAAGGAAGTTAAAAAGGAAAGTTTCAGGGTGGAGACAGTGATTCTCTATTAATTACTGAAATTCAGGCATCTGGCAACTATTTAAAGCAGTGACTTATGCATATGGCTTTTCTCAGTATTTCTAAAGTCACGTTGTACAGATGGTTTGGTATCCTTCATTTTTGGCTCTTAGACCTGTTTCTACTTGACTTCAGCATGGTCCTTCCTGCCTCTGAGAAATTCAGTCAATATTCTCTTCATCAAAGCTGTATGAGATCTATATCCTCATTCTCACTTCTGAAACTCTACTGACTTAAATTTTAGTCTGACATTAGGAACAAGGATCTGCTATCTTAAACTTTGCCAATTCAATAAAATTCTCCCTGCAACTTTTCCTTTAAACTTCATTTAAATACTCTTCCATTGGATGTAATAGCTTATAGTTGCACTTCCTGGTTGATTTTCTGGTTTTTAAAGGATTTACAGGATCTTACAACTGGAAGAATGCTATGGTTTGGATATGAATATCCTCCAAAAGCTAATGTGTGAGACAATGCAAGAAGGTATGGGGGAGAAATGATTGTGTTATGATAGCCTTAACCTAATCAGCAAATTGATCCCTGATGGGATTAACTGAGTGAGAACTGGGGACAGGTGGGGTGTGGCTGGAGGAAGTAGTTCTTTGGGGGTGTGGCTTTGGGGCATATATTTGTATTTGGAGAGTGGAGTCTCTCTCTTTCTTTGCTTTCTGATCATCATATGAGCTGCTTCCTTCTGCCACACTCTTCCACCATGATATCCTGCCCTGAAGAATGGAGCCCGATGTTTATGAACTGAGACCTCTGAAATTATGAGCCCCCAGTAAACTTTTCCTTCTCTATAGTTGTTCTGGACGTTCCTTTAGTCAGAGTAGGGAAAAAGCTGACTAAAACAGAGAACCTTTGTGAATCATCTTCCTCCTGGTTTAAGGACCTTATATTGTATTCTTGCCAAAATAATTATTCAGTTTACTTAAAGACTTCATGATTCCATTGCATTTCAGGCAACCCTTCCATTGCCTTGGTTGGATCTCATGTGACAGTGTACCTTTGTGGGAACTGGAAACAAGTGCACTGTGTGTGATTTGCAGGGCATGGCAAGCTGGAGGCACCCATCTGAAGGATTTTTAGCATGATTTTCCATTTGGGCTGATTCAGACTATGGGTAAGGGACGTGTTGCACTGACAACTTTTTGCAAATATGAAGATGAATCAAGCGAACACCCATTTATAGTGCTCAGACTATAAAGTTAAGAACTCTGACATTGTCTCCAAGCCTATCTCCTTGTAACTTTTACTTATTAATTCTAGTTCTGTGAACATAAGAGAATGGGATAAATTCCATTTCTTTCTTTGTATAAAGATCATTCAATATTTGAAGAGAGTTATCATGTTATTTAAGTTTTCTCTTTGGTAAAACTTTCATTCTTTGTTGAAAGGACATGATTTTGATATTCTACCATTTTGTTATTCCACTTTGGGTGAAGTTCAATTTATTATCACCCCTCTGAACAAAGCAAAATGCTCAAGGAGTATTCTGTTAGTGAGGCAGAAATTTCCTATATTGGGAAACTCACTGTATTTCTATGAATGCAGGGTAAGAGAGTTTTAGTCAGCCTTTCATTGTTGTAACTGAGACACTAGAGAAGAACAACTTAGAGAAAAAATTTATTTGGGGCTTATGATTTCAGAGGCTCAGTACAGGGTGGCTAACTCCATTGCTCTGGGCCTGACATAAGTCAGGGCATCATGGTGGAAGGTATGGCAAAGGAAAGCTGCTCAGCTCATGGCAGCCAGAAAGGGGGGGAGAGAGAGAGAGAGAGAGAGAGAGAGAGAGAGAGAGAGAGAGAGAGAGAGAGAGAGAGAGAGAAGGCAAGGACAAAATATAATCCAAATGCATGCCCCAGTAACCTACTTCCTCCAGTCACAACCTACCTGCCTACAGTGACCACCCAGTAACCCATTCAAATTCACCGAATGGATTAATGCATCAGATGGATTAAACCATCAATGATGCTACAGTTCTCATAATCTAATCATTGCACCACTGAACATTCCTGCAGTGCCTAACACATGAACTTTTGGTGGGATGCTTCATATCCAAACCATAACAGAGAGCATTTGCTGTATTTTTTTAATCTTAGCTACATTAGTCAAGTTTTTAATGGGGAACTGAAGCCAATTAAAATATTTGACTTAATGTACATCTCCTTTTCTGCAATTTAATTTTTGAAAGTATGTTCAGTACTTTTCTATTAGTTCTATTTTAGCACCTCTTTTATTCATGTGAAAAGTTTATTAATAATAGCTTAGTATCAATAACCCCAAAATATTGGCTTTCTAATCTTTGTTTATATTTTTATTATACTTCTACATGTTTTTATGAAGAATACAAATGTTTACAATAAACCATTTAAATTTGCCATAGTATAGTTTAGACTAAAGTCTCAGTTCAATTCGATTATAGAAGGGACCCTTGCACTCTTTCCTGCTTTTACCTCTCTTTTGTTCAGGCAACTGCACTGGTACATGGGATAGACTCCTCTTCACTTGTCTGGGGCCAGCTGTGGCATTACTGTGTTGGCTCTTGTGAAGTTTGCTGCATGTTCCAAGCATCTTAACAACAGCTCTTTGGAAATTACAAAAGCATCAGAGTAGACAACATCCTTTCCTCAGAGACAAGAAAAATAAACAAGGAATTATTCACTGAAGTTGGAAGAAGTAATGATTACTGTCCAAAGTCAATATGGAAGACTATCTCATAGTGAATTTCCTTGTTTGGTGACTCTGTGTTTAGTTATTAAATTTTAAAAATACCTCTAAGACAAATAAGTAAAGTATTTCACTTCACTGCAGAAATTTTTGCCTCATTTTGAGCTATTAAACAAGTACAAGGTTGGTATGAAATGTTTGGTTGCTTCCTAGGAAACCACTACCTACTTGGGAAAATTTGGTTTAGGGAAGTAAAAAGCATAGCAGTTCTAAATCCTAGGTCCACTGAAAGACATATGTTCCCCCAATGTCTTTATGCTTGGTCTCATTAGTGGCATTTATTTTTGTTGTAATATATTTGATGAGGCACAAGTTTCCTAGCAGTCTAAGGAAAAAAGGAGATGGCCGGTCACACAAGCCTAGGAGTAGCTTCTCCTTTCCCTCTAGGTCCTGCTCAGTTTGCTCTGTTTTAGACTGACATCTGGTGGCCATGTACTATCAGCCAAAGCCCTTACAATGAAGAATTTATAAAAGCATTTGGTTTGATAATTTTGCGTGCAACTTTTACTCATAAATACTCCAAAGCATCATTACTTTTTTCCTTTTATGCTTTACATAAATCAAAGTGGCTGTAGAATTTGACATGCTTATTAAGTGCTTTAAGAATATTTAAAAATATTTTGACTGAGTACTTCCACTTCTATGGTTGTAACTCCAAAAAAAAAAAAAAAAAAAATGCAGACAGATTCATGTTTAAGCATGATCTTAAAGTGTTATTTATAATATAATATTTGGAACTACCCCAAATGTTCAAAAATAGGAATTGTTAGTAGGAATTCTTCTATAACAGTGCTCACCCGTGATTTAAATATTATGATACTCTAATGAAATGGTAAACTATTTATAATATATTGTGAAGTAAATGAAACTAATGAAAATGCAAATAAAACTTCAGATCTTGATTTTGGTTTCTGTGTATTTGCCTCTTTCAAAGATATGTAAAGAGGCATAGATATATGAAGAGAAAAAACATGACAACATGAATATTTTGTGTGTATGGTTACCTGTACAGTAGAGTATCAGTGCCAACTGTTTTCAAAGTAACATGTCTTTTAAGATATGTCACCTGAAACTTTATCAAGTAAACATGCTTCTATAGAATATTGGTGCAAAAGGTCATGAACAATTGCTTCACTGTTCTCAGGATCAGAAATAATCCAGGAAGCTTGAGCATGCAGCTGCCACTTCAGGTTTGCTAATGGGTCTGTGGCTGAGACCAAAAGCATGTTAGTTCTTACATGATCCTGAAGACTCATTAACTTGGCTTGTGGTTTGCTTCTAAGGGTTGTTGGTGGGGATGTGGAAGAAGATGCACTTTAATTCTCTGTGCATATTGTGTAGTAACCAGAGCTCTGTTTTATAATTGGAATCAGTCCATTTCTTAAAGCATTTGTATGATGTAGCTTGGATATTTTTTGAAGGATGAAAAGGTACAAGTAGACAGTTTGGCTTGCTTCCCTAGGTAATTAGCCCAGAAAAAGAAGGTTGGAGGGGCTCTTACAGGTTTCCTTTGAAGATCTGGGAGCAGCTCCCTGGGTCCTGGGAGTGGCTGTTTTGCTAGCTAGACCTGCTCAGTAGCTCTTCCTCACATGGAATTTCATGTTTCATATTAATATTTTTGGACATGATTTCCACATACATGATTAACCTGTCACTTTGTCTTCTTAGGAGACCAGGTGGCAGCTCCAAGAAGGGGAAAAATCATTTCAGAACTCCCTGTTGGCCTAATCAACATCTTCCCCTTCTCCTAATGAGAAGCTTAATCTGTTTTTTCATTTAACCATTTGGTTTCCAAAGATGTCTATTACAGGATTAGTGTATGATTTTCATACTCTCTGGACTGGTGTCAACACCACTGCTATTAGATTGACAAAGAGGGTTTTCCAGGTGTAGTTAAAAATACCTTCTTCTGAAACTTATACTGAATTAATTCTTCTAAATTTTCAGTGAGGGCAGAGTCAGTGTTGCTACTTACGATTTTCAAAGAAGTAGAAATGAAATCTGACTGATGTACCTTAACCTGTGTCTGCTTCTTAAATAAACGTGCAAATACAGATAGACTCATTCATCTAACTATTATAAGACTTAAAATGGATATACTTAACAGAGTATGTTCAAGTGCATATTAAAATTTTTCATTATAGGGTATTTCTTCCTCTTGTGTGGGGTATTTTTTAGGAATTCAATAAATACTCAGTGGCTATTTTTATGTATTGGTGCTACTTTTCTCTATCTAAGTAAAACATGTTCTCAAAATTCTCATATTCTCAATCACTGGGAGATATGATTCAATGCAAGGTCAAGTTCGGTGGTCATAATAAGATTCTTTAATATGTGGTGTAATCCCATCTTTAAGAAGTCATATTGCTGTAACTCAGTGCCAGAGTTATAGAAAAATCAAGGACAGAAGAACTTGCTTTTCACATTTAGAATCTTACATCTCACACATCATTGAAGTAAATTTTTGACCTTTTGGAAACTGCTATCACAATCTTTTCTGTCTAATGTACTCTGGTTATTTTCTGAAGTTTACCATTCATCAAAATTTTAAGAAATAATAATTTTCCTTCCTTTTGGGATCAAGAAAAAAAGAAATCTTTAAGTATCTTGAGACAAAATTGTTAACCTAGTAGTTCAGATAACAGTAGTCCATGATTTGAAAGTAAGCATGAGCTACATTTAAATTAGTCTATTTCCAGACTTTATAAATTGAGAAAGTGGAAAAAAGTGTACAGATTCACAAGCTATATTAACATAACGATGATTACAATGTATTGAGTTCCTACTACAGTTTCCTGCATTGAACAGCTGCTTATGTATATGAAAACTACCTAGAGTAGTACCTCATCCTAAACTCTCATCGACCTAGTTAAGGGTGTTATTCAAGTGAAATTTTCATCATGATGTAAAAGTTTAGTGAGTGATCCAATATGATATCCACTAGCCACATGTTGCTACTGAGGACTTGAAATGTGGCTGCTATAACCAGGGGACCGAATTTTTAGTTTCATTTAATTTTAATCAATTTCAACTCAAGTAGCCCCATGTGGCTGGGGATTACTCTCTGATAGCACAACTCAAGACATTAACTGGCTTTATTACCTTCCTAGTACTTAGCATGAATTGCAATTATCTTTTGGTTTTCTTGTTAATTATCTCTCTCCTCCTACTACATTGTAAGCTCCCTGAGATACCTGGTCTGTCTTTTTCACAGATACATCTTTAGGATCTAGAAGAGAGCTTGGCGTGTATGAGGTACCTAAATTATTTATTTCAAACTTGCAAGGATTTTATTATTATGCATGTTCTGCCGATGATGAAGAGCAAAGAGGGAACCTATCTTGTGAAAGGCAGCAGGGATTTGAACCTAGCACTATTTGACTTCAGTTCTAAACCTGTCCACTCTATCAGTTGGCTGCAAGCACACCTACAACTGAAACTTAGACTCCTGACAGCCAAGCCTAAGGATGGAAACTGTTGTGGTTGGTTTAACACCAAAAATTGATTGGAGGACCCTGACATACTTTTGCTGCTTGCATTCTGGACAGGAATCTTCCAAGTGTTTGGGTTTTGAGGTTAAAGCTCTAACCTAGATGTTTAGGTGCACCATATTAACATTGAAGGATAACACTTTAACCTAGAATTTCCAAGACTCTTCATACCATTTAAGAATTCTATGCTCCTTGAGATGTTATGAATTGCTTGGTTGGGGTGTGCGAGGGGGGGAAAAGAAAGTTCTAGTAATAATTTTTCCTAAAATGTATTTACAATGTATATATATAAGAAGCAAATTTAATACATTTTGTTGATGATCATTTTTATTTTAAGATAATATGTTTTAGAAAAAAAACTGTTGAAAGTTCTAGGAAGCCACATGGAAGAATGGCTGAGGTTTGGTTTGTGCAGTGAAGACATACAGATGCACCCTTAAGTTCATGTAGGCAACTGATCCATCCATGTATGATGATTGCCTATGTTGCCTGGCCTGGCAAACCTACAACCTACAACTGATCCATCCATGTATGATGATTGCCTATGTTGCCTGGCCTGGCAAACCTATTAGTATAAACCTATGTTGTAGGTTTATACTAATCACAGTATAATGAGTTGAACATTTATGCTCCACAAATTATTAATTCCTTATATATTTATGCCTGAAAGAAATTTTAAAAGAACATTTAAACTGATTTAAATTTTAAAAAATCAATCTTTTTAAAAGATTATGAAAACTATAGCCTCTGCTTTCTTAAAAACTGGAAAATGGGCTTTTTGTGATGACTTTTACAATAGTCAAATATCCGACTAACTTGATATTGGGAAACCTCAGTTTTATGCCCTCATCTTTGCTATAATATACCTGTGAAAATTAAGGTTTCCACAGGATGTAGTAATGGAGACAAAATGTAGAAATAGACTGGAGTCTGAGTCTGATACATGCTATGACATGGAAATAGCATTTCTAATATTAAGTAGTATATAACTCACACAAAATACTATTTAGAAAATAACAAAAATTTACAGTTAATGATGTTTTAATTTGACCTACATCGCTTTTGACATTTATTTGGTGGGGGTGCTAAGGGACAGCATAGGGGTGCCTGTGTAAGGTTAGACCTGGCCTAAGACCTAACCCTCCCAACCCCTGAGGGAGTAAGGATCACACCCAGGGTGATAAGGGGGAATGTTTGTATGTGATCCTCGGAAGTGTTTTTACTATTAGAGGCTCAGTGCCAGGCAGAGTTCTTGGAGCACATGAAGGGTCAAGCAAGAAAAAACAAATTTGTTCATCAAAGGTAACAGAAGAGTACCAAAAGTGTAAGGCAATTTCATGTGGTGTGAGCAAGGCTAGAAATAAAGTAATTTGAAGCTAGTGGAGGTAATTCCCATGGGTTCAAATTCTTTTCTTTTAATTGAAATAAAGATGTAGAAGGTGGCAGTATTGAGATTTTAAGTAGATTCATCCATCCTCTTCTCACTGTGGGAACCTCATTGAAGCTCAATTTCCTTTTGTACATAATCCTGATAGTAGTCTCCAGCTCACAAGATGACTGTGAAGATTAAATTATTATAGTGCCATAAATCATTGAGAACAGCACCTGTTACATGTTGGTGCTCCATAAACATTAACAGTTAGTATTAAGGTAGGGCAAGGAAAGTTCTAGGCTGTCACTGCAAACAGAGCCGGATAAAGGCAGTAGTTACAAATGCTTTGGAATCACATACACCTTGAAAAAACTATGAGCCCTTCTTTTCAATAGTAAAACAGATATTGGGCCTCATGGGTTTGCTGTAAAGGTGGGATTAAATGATGTGTATCAAGTGGTTAGTACTTTGCTATCTGTTATAGGTCGAAGCTCCATTAATGGAGGTTCTGTGATCATTGGGTGGTTGGGCTTAAATGTGAAGGATTACAGTTTGTAATTTGGAAAAAGCCAGCATGTGTGTTGATCCATGGCTTGGAAAAACCTGATTTTTAAAGTTCTTCACACTGATATGCCAGTATTATACAAATGAATAAGATACTCATGATGGTTAGGGACACAATAACCTCTCATTATTGGACCTGTTTTTCCTTCTGCCCCACCTTAGTGCAGTCTTAACATTTATTTGGGCAGCATAAAATCACCACCATCATATTATCAAGGTTACAATTTAGGGAGGCTTCCCAGAAGTACCAGTATTTAATTTCAATTCCATCAGAAAGACTGATTTTTATAGAAAATGACTAGTGGATACTCAGTTTCTCTACTTTGATTTTTTACTTCCATTTTTTCTTTCCTCTTTCTTTTTCTTTTTTCTTTCTTTCGTTTTCTCAAGTTCATGACTTACTTTCTTTCATTTTCTTAAGTTCATGAATTAGTTTGAAAGGAATCCCAGGAAAGTATGATAAGCAATTTGCTGGAGGAAAAAGTCTTTGAGTGCATTAAGGGGCAAGAGATATTATGTTAGACAATATATTTCAGAACTTTCTCTTTGAACTTTGTGAAGATGCACACAGTTTGTCTTTAGGTATGTAAGAATATGGGTCATTTAAAATAATGTATCATTATTATATTACTCTTCATTTGAGGATATTCACTTGATTCCTCAGGTATTTCAGTTATCTAGCTTGTCTTTCCTGGTTTTAGATCATTTATTGAAATCATTGATTTGAATAGCAGCAGTAAGAACCTTAAAAATAAATTATTAACTTTTTAATGTTATATCTTTTAATAGTTTGGATTTGATCTCTTTTTAAAAACTCTCAAAATCCCTCCATGTTTTAATAAAATACCTTTAAGAAATGTTTAAATAATACAAGTTGAAGCCCTGGGGTGGCTTTCTGGTGTCACAGTTTCAGTGGGATTAGACTGAACTACACTTCTCAGTTTGCTTTCCTCTATGGTTTCTACTTCGAGCATGGTTCTGTAGATTTCAAGTTGCCTTGGTCGTTTCCCAACTTCCATTCCCATCATTCCCAACTGCCAGGTCAAATTCCTGTAGCAGGTCCCCTTGTGTGTGTATGTGTGTATTTACATGGAGACAATGTATTTTATTTTAGTTTTTCCCTAATGCTATGCTTCTTTGATTGAACCCTAACTGACTTAGCATACCCTAACTAATCCTGGGCCTTTCTCTGTAGAGACTCTCTGTTCAAGTTGTGCAATTATCTAGCTTTTTTTCTCTGCATGTACCTAAACATCACAAAGTGTACTTAACATGGTTCATGTGCTTTTATGTGATGTAGGAAAGAGAATGGAGGCTCAGATTGTTACACCATTTCTTTTGAAGTGTTGTTTTATTGATACCACGCTGTACCAACATTTCTGTTCTGCTTGCTAAGCTGCCAGTGCCTATTCCTGTTTTCATTAGCAATTAGTCTGATTAAGATTTTCTCTGAGTAACTTAATGAAACTTTCTCCTCCATGGTTTGGGGATCATTCTTTGTTACCTTCGCAACTACCAAATAATAGGTCATTTGAATTCAGAATGAGCATTCAAAACCTAATCCATTTATTAAGTATTTCTTTTTGCTAAGTGATTTATAGTACTCCTTTCTCCTTTGAGTTTTATATTTTCCATTTCACTTTTCAGGTCAAGATGCACATTTATAATTTTAAACTAGGAAAATAAAGATCATATGTTTTTAAAATTATTTATCTATATTTTATAGACTGCATTTTGGTTCATTGTACACAAATGGGGTATATCTTTTGGTTTCTATGGTTGTGCACAATGTAGATTCATACCATTCGTGTAATCATACATGTACATAGGGTAGTGATATCTGTCTCATTCCACCATTTTTGTACCCCCCCTCATTTCCTTTTACATAATAATAGTTCCTCCATTCTTCTCTCATCCCCACCCCTCCACCCCCAACGTTTTCCCTGATAAGCGGATAATCATATGTATTTTTTTACCTTCTCTGATTTGTTTTGGTTCAAGCTTTGTCAGTCTTAGTGGAGGTTCATAGTTTGGATGCAAAATAAAACTGAATTATTAACAATCTAAATTATATAAGTCCTAATAACAGATATTGTGGGAAATTTTAAGTTATTAAAAAATAATTTGTTCTCTATAAACTAGTGAGAAAGATAAAGCATATGTATGAAAAAACCTAATTCGAAACAAAAGACAAATTACAGCTCAAGAAATTGATGAAATATCACAAAATGGTATGTGATGAGTTGCCACATTAGACTAGATGATTTTGAGGAGTTGTCTTCAACCGGTATTGGGATGGGATGGAGAATGATGGTGACACAGAGGAATAAGCTAAACAGCTCTTCCAACTTCTCAGTGTCCATCCTCTTCCCCTGATTCAGAAGCATTGGTTGAAAGAAAATCACATTTTTTTTTTTTTTTTGTCAGGGTGCAAATTCTAGTTTCTCCTTTTGAGTTTGTCTCACCATAGCTTTATCTCTCAATAGCCTCCTCTTCCATCCCATATCTCTTCTAAACTGTCCAAAATCCAAAGAGCACACATTTCAAAGTCACTTCAATTTATATTCAGCACTAGAATATCGATCTACTTGCTTTTGTCCAATGGTATTTTCTTTTTGATGATTATATAAAAATATGTCATTCATGCTTAAAATATGCTTATACTTCTGATTTTGATTTAATTATCTCTGGTGTATTACTATAGCATTAGTGTTTTTATAAGTATCTGGTTGATTTTTATATGCTGCCAGATTTAAGAACATTGCTCTAAGCCTACTTTGAGAAAAGTTGACTCGATTATATTTACTTATTTACATACCTCTTTCCCAATTTCCCCAGTTAGATTCTCGGCTTGTCTGGGGAGGGATCCACATCTTCATCTTGGTTATGAGCATGTGTACTTCCAGTAAGGGAGTTGTTTGACTAACCCAGGTCTAGAATCTATTACCCACAATTCCAAGCTATCCAAATTCTGAAAATGGAAAAATGTTTCTTAACTCATTTGGAAACAAATCTGACCTTAACTAAGATAAGGCTATTTATAGTCTTTATTTATCCCACTTAGTATAAATGTTTATCTCACTGCAGAATGTTAATGTGCTTGATTATGGGGTGTTGTCCCAGGCTCTTCTTACATATTATAATAGACACACACACACACACACACACACACACACACACACACAATGCAAGCATCCAAAAATCTCTGAATTCTGAAACACATCTGACATCAAGGCTTCAGAGAAGATACATTAGAACAGTATTTATTGATGTTTCACCTGAAGCTTAGGAAAGTTGAGGTCTTAGCAGATACAGTAAAATTTAAAATTTAGGTCAGTGGTTTCCTTGTCTGATAGAGTCATCTTCTGTCACCTGATGGAACCCTGAAAACCCAGAAGTGCCCTGAGTTTTGGACCTGGGTACCTGCTTTATTTTCAACTTTCTGGGTTATCTGGTGTTCAACCAAAACTGAGAAGCCATGCCATGGTCTAATGATTCTTCAGGGTAGCTTGCTTACTTTTTTCCCAATCAGGAGAACTTTTTCAAATGCCATAGGCTCCTTTGGAGAAAGTCCCCCACGACTTCACAGGATCGGTGTAAACTATGGTCATTCCCACTGAGTGGATCAAAGCCCTTAGTTGCATTTGCATGGAAAAAATTGAGAACCACAGATAGACACATTGGGATAGAAGAAAGGAGTCCTAGATTATGCAACCAGCTTCAGCAAAGGACAAAGTCTGGAAACCAGGAGCATAAGGAGAAGGGATAGTAGTTTGGACTGACAGAAGGGTGAGGCTGGAGAAGCAGTGAGGCAGCTGACATTAGGACCTGGAATGCTTATTTTACTATCATTAGAATAATTTTGTTTGTTTGTTTAGACACTTTAAACTGGACTTGTCTTTTTCCTTGCTTTCCGTCCTTCCCTTTTCCCTCAATAACCAGGCCAGCAAGGCTCCAGCAGGGCTTTCTGTTTCTATGGTGGTCTCACTGTAAGCATCTCTGGTACCTGGTGCTTGGTTGAGAGAAACGCTGTGAAAGTTAACAACAGAGGAGAACAGATCGCTCACTGGAGAGGGCTGGGGAGATGATGTGTTGAGAAATAAATCTGCTATATGCCAAGGAACACAGAAGTTATCACGGCAGATTTTACATGTCATGCTGGTTGCTCTCCACCTTTGAGGATTTGTGCTACATGGGTGGAACGTCATTCCTGTGAGCTATATTAGACACCCACCCTGTTTTAATTTATAGTGGCATGTCAGAATAACAAATTATAAGCTTTAAAATCCAACCTCAATAACAACAAGTGAATTGGGTCATGCAATGTGCCTTGTTAACATGTTCAGGCTCTTTTCGTATCCCCATAAAAGAAAACCTTCCAAGAATTTCCCACCCACTTTGGGATCTTTGAAATGAGAGAAGGCTTATAAAATGTAACAAAAGTGTTTGGCACAGCATGAGTATTTTTAAAATGCTAACCGTTGCCATCATTAATGGCATTGCTGTACTGGGGAGGCATTGGGGAGGTTGATGGCCTGGATTGTTAGTACTGGATGCCTTGAAGACTTGACAAAGTGCAGCTCTCAAAGGGGACCACTCCCTCTCCATAGCTGTCGCATTTTTTTGATTCCAGTTTACTGCGTCATTCCCATTAGCTTCTGAAATGGAACTAACTATGTGATTAGGCCTAGCTTAGATAGAAAAGCTTCAGTATTTAAGCTTTACTAGATTGGCTTTAGTTGGGAAGAATGATTCTGTGAGAGGCACTTTAGAATAGAGGGAAAGGTCCTGGATTTGAAATCAGAGCCCAAGATCTTGTTTGGGTTCTTCTGTGGATCAGAGCTGAAGGAGCAAGGGTGGGCTCCTTTACATTCTTGGGTCTCCATTTCATTAAGAGTAAAATGGAAAAATCAAATTGAATGACACTTTTAAGGTTATTTGATTGTGAATTTAAAGAAAACCAAGATTAAGCCCAAATAGTAGACTTTGGGAGTTTGCTGCCCAAAGGCCTATGCCAGGGGTTGGAAAGCGGAGGTCTCCAAAACAAATCCAGCCTGCCATCCGCTTTCATATGACCCACAAGAAAAGGGTGTTTAGGTCTTTTATTTTCCTCTCTCTCTCTTTACATTTTTAAGTGATTATGTTTTAAAGGGCTACAAAATATCCATACTTGCCTCTTCACCTTCAAAGTCTAAAATATTTTCTATGTGACCTACAGAAAATGTTTTTCAACTCTATACTATTCACTTCCTACATAGGGAGCTCAACACTGAAATCTTGTGATAACGTGGTTTACCGAGAAAGTTCTGTTCTACTCTCTACTCCAATTTTACATTTTTCCCTCAGTTAAACAAATCCAAGTGCTTTCTTCTTAATGCTTTTAAGGTCTTAAATTGTCACTTTATCAAAGGAACAATATTTTATTTTACAAATAGTTATAAAAAATTCTAAGTCATAAAATTTCTGTTTGACCCTGTAGTTTGGTAATGATCTTAGCCTTTTCAATTACTTTTTGGCCATCTGAAGAGAACATTTTAAAATGTTTTTTTAAGATTTATACAATACAGCTCCCTTTTTTTTTCTGCCAGCACAGTCCACCACCCTGGGAAATTCTGTGCTAGAGCAGGATGACATGCCTTGTTCTTTCTGATTGTGAAGGTGTGAGGAGGTGAAGCTGAGCTGTCAGTGGACCTCTCTCCAGCCTATGACCAGGTCAGTCTACTGGGGTCTCTGCAGTTACCACAGAGAGGGACCAGGATGAACCAACAGCAAAGAGAGAGAAATGATGGCAGGTCCGGGCTCCTGCTTCGGGTCCTTCTGCTCAGGTGAGCCCCAATTTTCCCATCAGCCCAGATATTCTGAGCTAGATTTCCTCTACTTACCACCAAAATTATTCCCAAGAGGACCATTTATTTTTCTCAAAATACTAACCCCAGAACCTCAAATCTGACCTTATTTGGAAACAGTCTTTGCAAATGTAATCAGTTAAGGCTCTCCAGAAGAAATCATCTCAGATTTAGAGTGGACCTAGACTTCAAGTGGAAATTCCTTTTAATAAAAGTGGAGGATAGAGAGACACATAAATAACAAGGCTGCATGAAGATATAGGGCAGAGACTGTGGTGTTATCCCAAGCCAGAGAACACCAGAAGCCACCAGACGCTTGAGGAATGAAGGAAGGAGTCTCTTCTAAAGGCCTTGGAGGAATGGCCTTTATACACTTTGATGTTGAACTTCTGGCTACCTGAACCATCAGAGAATAAGTCGTGATTGTTTAAGGCTACCCATTTTATAGTAACAGTCCTAAGAGATTAATTGACTCTTCTGCTCACATCTCTGGCTTCTCTACCAGAGCCATGTCCGCACAGGCAAAGACCTTAGGTTGTCCTTTGGATCTGGCCCTCTCCTAGCACAGAGCCTGGCCTATCACTGGAACCCAGTTGCACCAGTGAATAAATGAAATAATGATGTCCAGCACTGTGCTAAGCATTGATGGATGGTAATAAGAATATGTGATTTCTCCAGGAATGTAAAGCTTGGATGGGGAGGAAAGACAAACCAAAAGCAGTTAAATGGCAGCACGTCTAGTGAAAACCAACCTAAATATGGCTAAAGGAGAAGCCAAGAAAACACAGTAATAAAGCTCAGTACATAATAAAGCACACAGTAAAGCTCAGCACTCACCCACCCTCCAGCCTCTATAGCACTGGAATCTGGAGTTTGGCAGGCTCCGTTAGCCTGGCTCTGCCACTATGCATGAGTGAGTCTCTCCAAGACAGTTTTCTCATAAACGTGGCTTTTAGGGATTTGTGTATGTGTGTGTGTGTGTGTGTTGGGGTGGGCACTAAATAAGGTAAGTGATTAGACACTGCCTGGCAACTATTAGGTGCTCAGAAACTGATATCCTCTGATTACTATTTCCATAGAAAACTGTGCTGTCATCATATGCATGACATATCTAACCAACATTATTACCTCCCTTTCAAAACTGTCTGTCTCTCTTCTCCATAGAGTACATATTTTCCCAGGCATCCAAACTTAAAACCTGAAAGATATGCCTCCTTTCTTGTTCAGATGAATACGTTGGCAAATCACAATGTTTTCCACTTATCCCTTCCTTTTGGTGCCTGCTATTTACATTCTAATTCAAATTAGCAAGTCACACAGGACTCTCTGAGTCTTACTCCTTAAGATGGCTACAAGTCATGGTTAAAATTGTGTGTGTATGTGTGTGTGTGAATATAGGTATATAGGTATACAAATCTGTTTGTTATGTATAAACAATGCTATTTCTTTTTAAAATTTTTTTAAGGTATACATACAATAGGGTGTTATTTCTTTTTTTTTAAATTACTTATTTTGATTCATTGTAAACTCTTTGTTTCTCTGGTTGTACATGAAGTAGAGCATACCATTTGTGTAATCATACATGTACATAGGGTAAAGATGTTTGTCTCATTCTGCTATTTTTCTTCCCCTCACCCCTCTTTTTCCTCTATACAATCCTCCATTCTTGCCTCCCTCCCACCCACCATTATGTATCATCATCTGCTTATCAGAGAGATCATTCAACCTTTGGTTTTCTTGGGATTGACTAATCTCTTTAGCATGATATTCTCCAACTTCATCCATTTGCCTGCAAATGGCATAATTTTATTCTTCTTTATGGCTGAGTAATATTCCATTGTATATATATACCACAGTTTCTTTATCTATTCATCAATTGAAGGATATCTAGGTTGGTTCCACAATCTTGACTATTGTGAATTGAGCAGTTATGAACATTGATGTAGCTGTATCACTATAGTATGCTGATTTTAAGTCCTTTGGGTATAGACCAAGGAGTGGGATAGCTGGGTCAAATGGTGGTTCCAATCCATGTTTTCTAAGGAATCTCCACACTGCTTTCTAGAGTGGCTGCACTAATTTGCAACCCCACCAGCAATGTATGAGTGTACCCTTTTCCCCACATCCTCGTCCACACCTATTGCTGCTTGTATTCTTGATAATCGCCATTCTAATTGGGGTGAGATGGAATCTTAGGGTAGTTTTGATTTGCATTTCTCTTATTACTAGAGATGTTGAACATTTTATCATTTATTTGTTGATTGCTTGTAGATCTTCTTCTGTGAAGTGTCTGTTCGTTTCCTTGGAGCATTTGTTGATTGGGTTATTTGTATTCTTGGTATAAAGTTTTTGAGTTCTTTGTAGATTCTGGAGATTAGTGCTCTATCTGAAGTACGTGTGGCAAAGATTTTCTCCCACTCTGTAGGCTCTCTCTTCACATTGCTGATAGTTTCCTTGGCTGAGAAAAAGATTTTCAGTTCAAATCTATACCAATTATTGATTCCTGCTTTTATTTCTTGTGCTTTGGGAGTCATGCTAAGGAAGTCTGATCCTGATAAAGATTTAGACTTACTTTTTCTTCTATAAGGTGCAGGGTCTCTGGTCTGATTCCAAGGTCCTTGATGGGTGCTATTTCTTATCTGACATTTTCTTCGAAATCTTCAGGATATAATATAGGATTTCGATTTTCAATTGTTTTGTCCTAACACAAAAAAGATTTTAATTTAAAATTCAAAGTTTTGGTACATGGGAAACCTGTCTTACGTTTTTCTTCCCTCCCATAGAACACATAGCAGCACTGGAAATACACTAGGGAGTTATGTGTGCCAAAACTCAAGGGAATCAATTGCTCCTGGATCTCTTGATGCCTCTTGACCTGCAATTCTACATCCAAGATGCGAACAAGTTCTCAAGTCCTGCCAACCCAGCCTTCAAATATGTGCCAAATAGAAGTACTTATCACCATCTCCACAACTTCACTCTGGGTCTAACCATCGTCGTCTCTTGCCTAGACAATTTGAAACATCTAATGATGGTGTTTTCTGCTCTTACTCCCATTAGTTCTATTCTTTGCATATTATCTAGAAAGATATTTTGAATCATGAATCTTAAAATCCTCCCTAGCATACTTAGAGAACATTTCAAACCTGAACTAATTTAACTGGCCTGAGGTCTATTGTTATTCCTCGTGATCTTATCTTTAAGCAGTCTTCTTGCTATATATTCTGATCTAAACATGAAAACTTCTTCTTGTTCTACACACAAGCTCATTTCAGTTGTAGCAGTCACAGTTCTACCTGTAATGCTGTGTAACACATACTTTCAAATCTCAATTGTTTAAGTGATTTAAAGAAAAAACTTGCTTTTGCTCATGGCTTTGTGGATTGTCGGGGCATCTCTTCTTCAAGCTGTGAGTCAGATTCAGATGGGCTCCATGTGTCTTATCTGGGGAAAGCAGCCTCTCATGGCATGATCTTCTGATAGTAGAAGGCAGGAGCACTGGAGGCCAAGACAAACCACACAAGAATAATCAAAACTTCTGGACAGGTGTGATTTTATTATGTCTGTTTACAGACCATTGGGTCAAATGCAAGACCCAACCCCTCCAAAAACACAGTGGGTGGGAGGAGTAACTGCCCAGAGTGAAGCCATTGAAGGGCGGGGAGGGAGGGAGGGGGAATTATGAGCAAATGCTCTCTACCCCATTGGTCTTGGGTACTTCGCTGCTAAAATTTTTCTTCTGGGGCATCTTTTTCACTAGATGTTATTTCTTTACTTTATCTATTCAAGTCCTTCTTCAAAGATGTGAGAGAGCCCTCCCTTGACCTCTCCTGAGATAGATTCCAGAAACTAAACAATTCTCTAATATATACCCTGTTTGCTTTACTTCCCAACGTATATGGTGCAGTTTGAATTTGGAATGTTCCTCAAAGGCTCATTTGTTGAAGGCTTGGTCCCAGCTGGTGGTGTTACTGGGAAATGGTAGAAACTTTGAGAAGTAAGGCCTAGTTGGTGGAAGTGGGTCACTGAGGGTGTGTTGAGGAAGGGTGCATCTTACCCCTTCGCCATCCTCTTCTTCTATTTGCTTCCTGTCAGCCAGGATGTGAGCAGCTCTAATCTGCCTTGCTTTCCCTGCTATGATGTTTTGCCTCATCAAAGACTAAAGCCATGAAGCTTAGTGACCATGAACTGAAACCTCTGATACCTTAAATCAAAAATAAATCTTTCCTCTCTAATTCGATTTTGTCACAGTGATGGAAAGATGACTAGTAAAGCCTGTCTCCCTCTGAAGTGACTATCTTGTATTTATGTATTTGCTTTTCTTTCTGGGTGCTTGCCATTCTCCATGAGGGCAGAAACCTGTCCTGCAGATTTCCACATCTGCATCCCCAGCATGTGGAGATTTGTGGGACTTAAGGCTAATACTTGATAATATTGGTTAGATTAGGCAAATTAAACAACACCAATAATTGCTTTGTTTTCTTGGAAGGAAGATTGTCATCCCAGGAAATTATATAATTTTTTTCTTTATGTTTAAAGCTCTGTGTGTGTGTTGGTGTGTACCTGTGCAAGCACATAAACACAGGTGTGTGAATTTTATATGTTTATTAGAAGGTTACTTTAATGTATTCTAAATTCCCATGTAGATTTAGATACCCTGAGTTTTAAATCTGTCTAATTAATAAAATATTTAAAATTATGCATGTCCTACACATATTTTACAATCTTTGTCCTCAAAACCAACCCTTTCTCTTGATTCTTCAATTTTCTTCAAGTGGGGCTCATATTCTTCTCAACTAGGAATTCTAGAATTACACTTGACATTTAATTTTCTCTTTTCTTCTTATTTAATTAATGCCTGGCCATGAAGTCTCCTCCACACCACAGTATCTCACATCCTATTTTCTTTCTTTCCCCTTTCTATCTCTGAGTTTCAGACCTCTTCCCTTCCCCAAACAATAGCATCGTAACTGGTTTTGCTGATTCTTATCCTTTGCAAACCTATTTTCCAGACTCTTGTTTCAAAGTGAAGTTCTGATTGTATGACTTTCATAGTTAAAAACAATTCCTGTCCTTCTGATTGCAGTCGATGTTAAGAAAAAATATCTGTGTAGAAAGTATAAGTTTACTGTTGCTTTAAAATATGAATCATTCCTCTTTTCCAAATATAACTATAAGGAATTGTTTGCTTTGGATTAAAACAAAAATCAATGATCAACTCATAGAAAAAGTTAAAAAATATTTTTACCTAAAATTCAAATTTAACTGAATATTTTGAATTTTTATTTGCTAAATAAACAATCCTACCTTGAAAGCAAAAGCAGGAAACCTTTCAAGAATTCTCTAAAAGCAAAATAAAAAACAAATAAAAAAATGTACAAACTTATCACAAAATCCCAACACCAAAGAACTGTGACAATTTGAATTCTGAATTATTTATCATGGCCCTAATCAATCCTACTGGATTGTATACATAGCTTATTTCTGTTAATATGCTTCTGAATAATACATCCTAGAAATGCTGGTCCTTGCCTTGTCAGCATGGTCTTTTGCGGTCCTGGGGATTGAACCCAGGGCCTTGTGCTTGCAAGGCAAGCACTCTACCAACTGAGCTATCTCCCCAGCCCTGCATGGTCTTTTACGATGCAAAATCAGTTCAGATTTAGCAATGCCTCACAGGAACTCCAAGTTGTCCCTAGGTTCAAAATAAAAATGTCTTTGTGTCATCATGCAGTTTCTGTCATATCAAATCCTTCCAGAATTTAGGAATGGGACATTCACACTAATTGTTCCTGATGCCAGGGAGCCCAGATGTCTGGCTTACTCTATCCCCCAGAGGCTTCCAAGTGAAGGGTACCTTTTCAAAACAAAGTGAGTGTGTGTTCTGAAGAGACCCAACAACTATAATAATTAATCCTACCTTTGCATGTTGCTGTCACACATCACATTTGATCCTCAGAAAATGCTTGTAAGGTAGTTATTACCTCCTTTTTGCTGAAGAGGGAATTTAATTGAAAATAGGGGTAATATAATTTAAAAATCACTTGAAGAAAGGCCTATATTATTTTGTTAGGAAAAGTAATTAAGTGACGAACACTAGTTTCCTTGAAGCTGACATAATCTTCGCCCCTATATAACACTAGTGACGCAACTTCAGTGCCTTGGTGGAATGGGTCCAAGATTTCTTAATTTGCCAATAACGAGTAACTGAGAAAATGGTACTGACCTAGTTTTGAGCAGTGTAGTCATCAAATACTACTAATGTTTGGGGGGTTCCTTACTATTATTTGTCTAATAATAATATGAGAACGTATTTTCTGAGGACTTCTGTGTGCTGGACACTGCCAGATGTTTTATAACTAATTATCCAAGTAAGTCTAAAAGTCAGATCACACTCTTCACTCTTCCGTTAAACACTACTCTAGTCAGCGTGGCATGTTTCACCATTTTCATAGAAATAATTGGCCAAATCTCCTTTATTTTCCAAATTAGTCACTGCAGCACCCGGGTATGAGGAAGCTCCCTTTCTATCCTCATGGTCCTGCTTTCCATCTCTGATCCTTTATCATCGTAACAGAAGCCTGAGGGTTTATGTGGTTTAAAGGACAGTCTAACTCTCTCAGGTCAAGCAGAAAGAGAAAACTTCCCACCCTCGCCAATCCATAAGCACCGTAATGGGTTCCAATCTATATGGGCAAACACAGGCCCTGCATGGTCCCTTATGCAGCTGTCTGCTCTGCAACCCCATTCTTGATGACCCAGGAGTGTGTTCCTCCTGTGGTCTTGCCCCACACTTTCTGTACACACTTGCACAGTTGGCTAATGTTCTTTATAATATGACACCATGTGGGAAGGTTAGGCAGCTGATGTGGAGATGTTTCCAGACTCACACTGTGCTAGAATCAGCTTTTCCCATGAAGCCTCAGGGCCTAATGTTAATCCTGGATCACCAGCTGGACTCTCCCTTCCTACTTCATATTTGGATTATGTCTTGCCAGTAGACCTTCATCAGGGTCCTCTAGTGTGGATGGATTTTAGTCATTTGAAACCTAGGGGAATGAGGACTGTTCATTCATTCATGTATTAATTCATCCATTGCAACATATATTTATTGTGCATTTAGGATGTGCAGGGCATTTTTCTTAGCAAGTCATGAAATAGAGTGTCTTCATTGACAACTTTCAAGAGCAAGTGGAACTACATAAAAAATCAAATACATAGAATGTCAGGTTATCATAACTGCTATGGCAAATAATAAAGCAGATATTGGATTAAGGGTGCTGGCAGTAGTTACTATTTTAAATAAGGTGGCCAATGTAGAATTCATTGAGAAAGGGATATTTGATGAAAATACTTGACGGAGTTGAGGGAGTGACAAGACAACTTGGGGGAAGGCACAGGGAACAGAGAGAATGAAGTAATTATGATGTGAATGTGATTCATGTGTTCTAGGAAGATCAAGGAGGCCAGGTGACTGGAACAGAGCAGGAGGGGTGAGGAGTAGTATGGGATATGGTTAAGGAGGCAGTAGGGAGCTCAATTATAGGACTGTGTAGCAGAATAAAGTTTTGGGATTATCCTCAGAGTGAACCTGGAAGCTACTGGAGGCTTCTGAGCACAGTAAGGCTATCACCTGACTTAAGTGCCCCCAGGGTCAGATTGGGTTCTGGTGGAAAGTAGATGGTGAAAGCTCGTAGGTGTAAGAGTTGCCTTCTGGCTAAACCCAGGACTGAATATGCACATTTTTCTTGGAGTTTTGGAATTCTACTAAAATAAGAGTTATATAAGTAAAACAATTATAAGTCCATAAGAGATAAAGTGTGTGGGGGGTGGGAAACTCCAACAATTAATATATACACAATTTTTAAATGCAAAGCATATAGTGAAGTGTTACCAGGTACTATACTTAGCTGTGAACAAAAACGTTTGTTTTCATTTATTATAGACATATTTTGAGTGATGGTGGAAAATAAACTTTTAAAAAGACAAATATAGATCAGATATTGAAACTTAATGTAGATCTTGCTACTGAGCATCTTGCAAAGCAGGATAAAGACCAGGAAGCCCGTTCACTCCAGAGAATCTCAAAAGGGTCCAGCAGTTGGAGGTATCTTTTGCCTCAGAAGTTATAGCAAGGGATGGGTTAAAAATAAGGGAACTAATGAAAGAGTCTACATGAAACAGGTGAATCCTTAGATTCCTTACTTTACCCCCAACATAAAACACATTTACTTTCTAGTGACACTGTGCTTGAGAGGGACCAGGAAACACCAGAAAGCCAGTGTGAAAACTGGAAAGTAAATGTTTGCAAGCTGAATGTTGAGCCCCATTGTCCTCTTTCACTACACTGATTCACAAGAGCTGCAACCAGATATACAATCCTTGCCAGAGATGAGAAAAATTAGTGTCTGGAAGAAACTTTCATGTCTGAGAAAAAGACCTATAGATAACTGATATTTGTGAATTCCTGACAAACAAGCTGGACTGCTGTTTGATGTCTTAGAGCAATGTCAAGCGGGCATCAGCCCTGCTCTCACAGCAAGCTTCTGCATGCCCATGCGATTAGGGGCTTCGCTGTACAGGGACAAAGAGGATCAGTGCTTCAGCAATGGTTTCATGGAGAAGGTAGGACAGTGGATGAGGAAGGAAAGGTGGCATCTCTACTGCCAATAGCAGGGTGTTTCAGGGAGGGGAAGGTATGGGAATGTATTTGTGACACTGAGGAGATCAGTGACCCTAGAGAGGAAGGGGACCTTCTATAGAATGGGGAAGAACTTTGGATGATAGAAAATCCTGTAGGCAAGTTGAGAAATCGATACTCGATGTAGTTAAGTGTTCAACAAACATTTCTTGAGCAGCCAGTGTGCTTGTATAGATGTTGGGGAGAGGAAAATGAGTCAGGCATGTTCCCTGCCCTAAGCAGCTAAAGATATAGTGAAGAAGAAAGGCATACAAGTAGCTGAGGAAGTTTCAGTACCGTGAGGGGCATGAGATACACTGTGGACTCAAGCAGGGGCCTCCCTGTCCTGGAAGGTCAGAAAAGATACCCTGGCTTAGGAAGTGGAGTTTGTGCTACCTTCTGAAGGATGTCGCAAAGGAGGCAGGGAAGAGGGTGCTCCTGGCAGAAGGGCCATGTGAGCAAAGGCAGGGAGACGTGAAGGAGTTTGAAGACCTTCAGAGGCTCAGTTGCCATGGTTGAGCATTATAGGGGAGGTGCGGAAGAGGTAGCTACAGAGGATGTGGGCTCAAATCAAGGACAGCTGGCTATGCCATTCCAAGAGTGAGTTGGAAGCCCTGGAAGGCTTTTTGGAAGAAGAACAACATGGTCAGAGTTTTGGATGCCTCTGGTCTAGGTGAGTCCTGGGGAGTTGATTTAAGCAGAGATTTATGGGGAGGAATTGTAGTTATTGGATGACAGCTGAGCAAGGGCAGAGTTACCAGAGGGACCTGTTGAGGAACTGGACACAAGGAATAGCACACACAGTATTACAGCAGCGCAGCAGGAACCTGGTTGAAATTCTGGTTCTGCCACTTACTACCTGTGTCTCTGTGACCTTAAACAAGTAATTTAGCTTTCATACCACCTTCTATGGATCATTTCTTACTTTTTCACTGTTTTGACTTTTCACAAACCTCCACTTACCTCCTGACACTGTTGATATGAGCTCTTGCTCTTCCATATTCACCCTGGATCCTGAACACCCCTCACACTCTCCTGCCTTTACATCTGGGCTCACTGATGGGCTGCTTAGAGTCACTTGGTTTTCTGACCAAGCCATCACTTTCTTCATAAGTATTCTTTGCAATCAAATCCTTACAACTTCTTTTTTTAAAGTTTTCTGTATGATTTTGAGGTTTTAGAATATGTGGTTTCTACACGTTAAAACCTTTTGACCATCTTCTTTGCAAAGTCCCAGGAACCTATAGCCCTGGCCAGATGGACACATACACACTCTCTGGATGGTTCACAGAATCCTGGACACCAGCATCTTGCACACTTCCTCTGCACTACAGGTGAGAAGATTGGGTCACTTTGGCAAGGTATTGATTAGGAAATGAGGGTGTGAAGTGGTAGGAAAGAGGCACAAACACAGTGACTTCAGGAATACCCAGAGTGAGCTTATGATAGGGCATATCTGTGCACATGTGTGTGAGCTACTGAGTGTACACACACTTGCTTTTCCTGCTGCATGTGTATGACTGCATGTGTCAGTGAAGGTTTATGTAGAGGGGGTCGTGTCTGTGGACTCAGGTCTTGACTGAAATGTTGAATCTGTACATTAGCCTAGGTGCTGTCAAATATCGATATGTGTCCCTGGTGTGCATGAGGTCCTCTTAGATGTTGCATGCTCATGCCATGTAGAATCTGAACATATACATGGGAAGGGGTGACTGGTTTTTTGACATACACAAGTAGGCGTATATTGAAACAAATGAGTCTTTAGGTATATAGGTCTAACACATGGAGAATTACTATGAGTACCTGAGAAATGATGCATTCTAATTTCCATCTTTTCAGTGATGTCAGATCATATTGTAGAGTGGATTTGGCAGACTATAAAAGACATATATAAGTTCTTTTTCTGCACTTGGATGTCTACATAGTGTACAATTCTCAATTGTGACATTTTCAGAGCTGTACAATCTCAGATACCTGAATAACAACCTGCATTGCTTATTTTAAGGCACAGCAATCAGAAAGGCCCAAAGACCCCTAACAAAAGGTTTGGTTATTGATCTGGCACTGTAGGGCTTTGCCCAGCCTCCTCCGCCAAAGTAGCTTAGTCTTGGACATCATTGCTGAGTGCATTTTCCTCTGGGCCACTCAGAAGGGCCACACCTTTCAGGTGCAGTCAGCTGCCTTCTGAAATGACTGTCACTGTAGAACTATAAAATAGCTAATGACATACTGCAATCCCATATGCTACCCGAGTCAGTGTGACTTTAATTATTTCTCCTGGGACAAGCTCAAAGGCTCAGAGATTCTCAGAAAAGTTGGAATGAGACTGTGACTTAATTTGTAGTCAGACAGGGTGTGATGGATCCTTGGTAGGGCTTAGCAGCTGTGGCCTATCCACACTGGAGTAGTGATGTACACAGATGTTGCTATGGTGACCTCCATAACTCAGAGGGTGTGGGAATTTAGGGATTCCCAGGGGAATACTGCAATTCCTTCACCAGGCCCCTGTAACATAGCATTCATAAGCTTTCAAATACAAGTTTTACCAGTTAAGATCCCCCAAAATCTAGTCCCCTGATATCTACATGCAACAATATAAACCTTAGTAGAGTTTTTGTACATAAGCATGTGTGTGGGGGTATGTGTTGGGGTGTGCACCTGTGTATTATGGAAATATCATGGGAATTTCCTAGCATTTGTATTAATGTCTTCAAAGGCAGAACAGAATCCATGCATCCATCTTTTCTACATTTTCTAAAATCATAACAATTTTCTTGATATATCCTTAATCAACTGAAATCCAAAGTTCTTTTTTCTCTTTATATTCTACTCTTTACATTACTTTCTTACAATAATCTCAACTTTAATGTCTAAATTTTAATAATAATTTAATTGGTTTGTTTAACGAGAGTTCTGGATTTTCCGCTCTTTGTAAAGAATTGTACTTTATGATTGCACTTAATTGATTAAATGAGGTAAGAAGAAGAATTAATTTATTTTGAAGCTGTGGTATCTAGTGATTCCTTTTGTAGTTTCATTATTTACAATCTCTAAATACCTTGGAAAATCAAAAAGCCCAATTTAATAATGTGGATATGCATAAACAATGTATAATAACATGAAATCTACAAAAGAAAACAATTCTTTGTCTGGTTGCTAATAAATTTGCTTCTCAGATCCAAACATTTAATTAATCAAAAAACACATTCATTCCTTCAACATATTTATTGAACACATACTCTGTGCAGGGTATAGCTCCTGAACACACAGTGATGAATGAGTCAATTAAGAGTCCCTTTTCATGAGTTATGTGGTCCATGGAGAAGAGGCAATAACTGCATAAACTCACATGAATTTGTCATTGTAACTTGAAGAATACATGTAGAATTAAACAAGGCAATGTAAAAAGGGATAGCTCAAAGGATATGTGATTGCATATGAAATACATAATGTGATTACATGTTTGGCTAAGAATATACACAGACTTCTCTAGAATTGAGTGGAAAGGGATTTTTGTACCTGTACATTAGAATTGCATTCTTGGCTAGAGTCATGGTCATGTATAATCAGGACCCAATGATTTAATACTTGAATGATGAAGGCAGATAAGGAAGAGGAGGCATCCACTTGTGGTTTCTCTTGAGATCAAATTAATTTTCTCACTCTGAGAATGAGGACTGACTGTGAGGGTTAGAGCTTCTCAAAGATGCTGGGAAATGAAAGAGTTAAAGTCTTTGTGTAGGATTGATTCCAAGGAGAAAATCCAAGAAAAAGGAAGGGACAGAGACATTTATTGCACATCCACTATATATCAGGTGTGTTCTATATCATCTCATCTATACATGATATTGTTTCTATTTGGGAGGTTAGGAAATAGAGGCACAAGAAATTAAACAATTTTGTTCAACTTTTACCAGTGAGTAAAGAATCTGAAATTGAATCTTTGTCTGCTTGACTTCATAACTTTCTAGTCCATATTTTTCTCCACCACCTCTATGCACTCTAAACACAAATGGGTACATTCCCTGTGTTTCGGAGTTTAAAAGAACAGGACACCATATAATAAATTTATGCCTGTATTTCCCCACAAAGTATCTTATTTACACCTTTGCATTTCTCTGTAGTAGGATAGTAGGTACAATAACAGTTTATTATTTAAAGAGTTCCTAAAATAACTGTAGGAAGTAAAATATAGAGAAAGATCATGTTCATGGATTGTACACTACTAAGAATACAAAAATACATTGAGGGAAAGAAATCGGACTCAAAGAGTATGCACTACATATTTGATTTTAAAAGGCAAAACTAATCTATGGGAATTAAAAATCAGGATAGTGGTTACTCTTGCTTGAGAGAAGAGGGGAGCAAGGTCACACGGGGCTTCTGGGAGCTGCTGGTAATGATGCTTGATATGGGGCTGCTTGTTCTGGAGACTTCACTGAGCGGCATACCTGAAATTTGCATGCTTTTCAGAGTTCTATTGGACTCAAAAACATTATAATGAAATAATTAAATATAAAATACAATATTATATCATTTTCAAGTTTATCCATGAAAATAAGTATCCATTGTATAGCTAGAGAATTCTAAAAATATGGATAATTTCCAGTGACATCAAATAATAGATCATACACAAAATACACTGAAGTTATGTCTTGTGGGTAGTGAGAGGAATGCCTATGGAGATAAGAGAAATGAGAACGGAAGCATGGGTAGGGTCACCTACAAGAAGGCCTGGCATGTACCGTGCTGACTGTGTACCAGGAGCTCAAGAAGAGCGATCCAAATTTGAGTATGAAAAAAAATGTATTTATCAGAATTCTGTGAGTACTAGGCCCTGCAATATAGCATAAAATAAGAAAAATACAGCTTCTGCCTTCAAGTATCCAATTGTTCTGTGGGGAGACATATTTAACAAACAAGTGTTCAGTTAATAATGAATTAAAATGCTGGTAAATGCTGTAACAAAAAGACACAGGTTGCAGTGGCCAAAGAGGGAGGAGAGAAACCTTTAAACCATGGCCCCTTCTTCAACAGATCTAGAATACATGAATCTACTGCGTGGAAGCATAAGATAGGTTGTCTAAGAAGTGGCCCTGAGAGATAAAATGAACCCAGTAGTGTTATTTATAACACTATATTTATATTTATATTTATATGTTTATATTTATATTTATATATTTATATCAGAGTCTAACTGGAGATGTCCCTAGTTAAATGGGATCTCCATGCAATTCATTTCATTCACTATTTAGAATGTGTTCACTGATTTTGCCAATATGTCAAAATTACTTAATTATTCTTTGAGGTTGAGAGTAAGCTAGAAAGAATTGACCATGGAGATACTATTCATCTCATTTAAACAAAGATGTTCTCTCCATTGTCTGAATAGTGAGTCTGACTAACAAAGCAAATGGTTCAAGAATTGTTAAGGGGAAAATGATTAGAAAATGTCTGTATTTATGAGTTAAATTTTACACAATATGATCAACATAGACCACCATTCGCTTAAAAATAACTGTGATACATTGATGTTTCTAGGAAATAGCACAGTTAAAGACTGATTTAAATGTTAAATATGTTCCTATATTCTATGTATACCTCATGGACTTTTCTATACATGCCCTGTGGTTGTGATTCCAAAATAGAGTCAGATACTAAGACATGCAAGACACCAACATTCCACTTAGATTCACAGAATTTTCTACTATGTTTTTAAAGTATAAAGTCGATACAAGCTAGAAAATTTTAGTCAAAGAGGATCCTTGAAGTATCTTGACATCAGGAGATCTCTTTCAGCTGCATCAATATTAATGGACTGAAAATCCAAAGTCACTAAAAATGCCTGGGTACAATACAAGGGGAGATGTGTGTGAGCAATACTTCACAGACTGTTTCTAGAGATATTTCATGAATTGTTAAACTCTGGTATGATTAAATGCACCCAAAACAGATACTCAGCATTTCACATTTTAGACATGGAATTTCTATTTGATTACGCAAAGGTGATGGATCTATTGTGTACTGATGCTTATTAAAAACAGTGAATGGGTAGAATGGACCTAGGTTCTACCACAGTTCCATCATTGTATGGTTGTAGGCAAGTGAGTTAATTTTGCTGTACACTGGTTTCCTTACCTGTGCAATCGGGAAGTGAGCCTGTAGGCATACTGCTATGAAGGTCTATTTGTTAATTTCAACAGGTAATCTTTTCCCCTAGTGGTTATTATACATTGAGTCAGCTCCCTCAAATACTTCTTTTCCATAATTGGGATACTTCCTTGTTGTGGTTTGGATACGGTTTGAGTGTGTTCATGAGAGGTTCATGTGCTGGAAGCTTGGTCCCCAGTAGGGTGGTGCTGAGGGGGTAGAACCTTTAAGAAGTGGGGCCTAGTGCAAAGGGGAATTGCTCTTGGAAGAAATTAATGCTGGTCTCAGGAAGTGAGTTGACTCTCACCTGAGTGAGTTGTTATAAAGTGAGGACACCTCACATACTTGCCCAGTTCTGTCATTTCCTTTCCTATTAGTCTACCACATTGTGGTACAACTGATGGTCTTCGCCGGAGGCTGAACAAATAGAATTGCTCTAACTTGCACTTTTAGCATTCCAGACTGTAAACTAAATAAAACTCTTCATTTAACAACAACAACAACAAAAAACCTAGCTTTAGGTATTTTGTTACAACAATGGAAAGCAGACTAATAACACTCCCAAACAAAATGGGCCATCTGAATGCCACTTGTGGAACATGAACCCAGGACTAAACAAGGGAAGATACTTCAGCTTGGCTGCAGCAAATCTTGAGGAAGAGCCTCTACTCCTTAAAGAACACACCTTCTGAGACAGCCATGGGATTTGGATCTCTCTTCATGAAAGCATTTGCTTTGGCCAGGGATCGTAACACATGCCTGTAATCCCAGCTACTTGGGAGGCTGAGGCTGGAGGATCACAAGTTCAAGGCCAGCTTTGACAACTTAGGAAAGCTACATCTCAAAGTAAAATAAAAAGGACTGGGGATGTAGCTTAGTGGTAGATTGAACCCCTGGGTTCAATCCCTAGTACTGCCAATTTTTTTTTTTTTTTTTGCTTTTGCTTTGTAACTGCCAGGAGGATGGTTAATTGAGGCTTCTGGCCGCAGCTCTCTCAGGGTTCACTGAAGTTTTCAACCTGAGGCCAAGCTCTTTATGCACAGTACCTAGAAAGTAGGTAGAGTGAGGCTCATAGGGTGTGCACATATTTGCCCAGTGATTCTGAATGACCCATGAGGTTAACAGACACCTGAAAGATCTTGAGTAGTCTGAGTCTATCCTGGGCCTATCTTGCTCCCTCCTCCCTTTCTTTTCACAGGTGCCAGGTCAACATCTGGACTGAAAGACTGTTTCTACCAGTCTGTCTTCTTCCCTTTATATCTTTCAGGTGCACAGTCTTCTTCCCAGTCTTCAATTGAATCTCCTACATTTTAAAATCTCAGTGTCTGGTACCTGAAGATTGTATACCGATATTTCTTTCTAGATTAAGCAGTATGTTCAATGGATTTCATTTTCTTCTCTCATTCCATGAATGCTGAGGCCTCTTTACCAACTACAGTACTAGCTCGATTCTACTCTCCCCTGTGGTGGGGTAGGATTTATTGATAATCACATATTTACACCCACATTTTGATAGTTCCCAGTCTGAAGATCTGTTTTTTTAAATCCTCTTCCAAAGACTCCTAACACATAGCTCAGAACCTTTAAGTCCTTCCTCATATGCTTACTTTCACACTTCCCTCTAGCGTAGATTCTTCTGGGTCATGAAGACAATAAATACAATTTGTTGGGCTACAGGTGTATTCTTAGGTGTGTTCTACCCTTTGGCTAGAGGGTATTGGTAACAGTATTCTAGAAAAGAATTCACCATAGAGATTACTGCATTCCCTACAGCCATTCATTTGTTGGTTTGTCATTTGCATATTCATTCTGCAAACATTTTTGAGCACATGCTTTGTACTGAGCACTGATAGACAATGGGGATGTGAGAAAACCCTGAGGGTGCTGCAGTTAGAAGCCTCATGATGAGAGACACCACCCGTTCCATACTGGCTATGTGTCAGGCACTGAATTAGCTACTTTATGTGATTAGTTCTGGTTCTTAACACAGCAATCCAGATAATAATATTATTTTAGTTCTACACTTGGTTAGAAAGGGTAAGTACATAAAACAACTGGAAATTGGGGGAGGCAGGATTGCACAACTCTGAAGCCCATGTGTTCCTTCAGGAAGGGTGAACTCCCTGAAATCATGCTGTGCACAAAACTGCCTTCAAACTACCAAATAAAGTGGTTGTACATGGAATGCAAAAAAAAAAAAAAAAAAAAAAAAAAAAAAAAAAAAAGCTACCTCCAATTGATTATTTAAAAACCAGCTTTTTTAACTGAGGAAGGATTTACATATGTTCAGGACTATGAAACCTTGTGCTCTAACTTACTGTGGTCACACATCCCCTTTCTGTTTAGCTAATGATGACTTCATTATCCTTGGTCATTATATTAGCATAAAATTTATCATTTCATTAAAACAATTAATTTGTTAAGACATAATTCATCATTATATTAGTCAGCTGGAACTGCCAAAGTACAGTACAAAACCATAGACTGGGTGGTTGACACAGCAGAAATTTATTTTCTTACAGTTCTGGAAATTGCAACCTCCATGCTTAAGGTCTGGCAGGGATTGGTTATTGGCTTGTAGGTGGTTGCCTTCCTGCTGGGTGCTCAAGTGGCCTTTTCTGGATGCATGGAGAAAAGGTAGGGGGGGGAGAGGCTGAGAGAGAGAACGCTCTGGTGTTCTGGTATCTCTTCTTATGAGGGAACTAATCCCATCATGAGGACCCCACCCTCATGTCCTCATCTGACCCTCATTATTTCCAAAAGTTGTATCTCCAAATATCATCATAGTGGGGTTAGGGCTGCAGCATATGAATTTGGGGAGCACACACATTTAGTCCACAGTGTGCAAATTCCTCTCTGATGGAGCACTGTGTTTCACACATGACACACAGTTCACAGGGACATCTAGGAAAAGCCTGTAGAAGAGAATGTACTCTGAGCTTTCTTAGTTCTTCTCCCTAAATCTAAAGCAACTGCACAGTTCACAGACTCTGGACTCATGCCTGGTTTAGTGTGGGCCCTTCCTAAATATTTCATAAGCAGTCCCATTGCCAACGACAGTGATAAGACTGCTGGGCAGGAGATATTGACCTCAGTGTCCAACTTAATTCTGCCTTTTTAATGAGATGAGAGCAGGCTCTAGCAAATAGAAGGATACTAAATAGAAGGAAAAAGCAAAGGAAAGACAGATCTCTGGGCCTCTCGAACTCCTCCTACAAATAATATGATATTCTAGCCAAACCACATTCTTTTTAAACTCTGTAACTCCTAGTTACAAAAATTTCAAGTTAAACTTATGTTAACTCTTCTTTTAAAAATTAAATATTAAGTACATACAAACTAGAATTTGAAACACATATGAAAAAATATATGAATAATAAAATTAATACCATGTACCTGGCTTGGGTTTAAGAAATAGAATATTAATAGCATTTTCTGTGCCCTTTTTGATTCAATCGATCTCCTATTTCCTCTTCAAAAGTAATCACTGACCAGAATTTTGTGTTTTTTTTATACCTTTGCTTTTCTTTATGTATTTTTACCATGTATGTATATTAAAATGTTTTTTAGATTTGCACATTTTTGAACCACATGTCACTAGAAAATAAGATTTAAAATGATTACATGTCCCCTTTCAAAATGCTACCACAAATATATATAAAAAAGTCATAGTAAGATCTTATTTCAGAAAATGTTTTCTTTCCTTGATTCCATTAAGTATAAATTGAAAATAAAAAGGGGCAATAGCGGTGCTGTATGCTTTTAATTGTAATTATCTGCTTCTTGAGTCCATGTGGTGTGTGTGTGTGAGGGGGTAAAGGGAAGATGGGAGAGAGAAGGGGAGTGGCTAAGGGAGGGGCTCAGACACGCTCCTTGATTCTATGCGTGTGAGATGACATAGAACTTGCCCATCAGAACATTCCTTCCCCTGGGCCTCAGTGGTAGGCTCAGGGTAAACATGTGACTAAAGTCAGGTCAGTAAGAGTCAAATCTTGGCCTTTGGCCAGAACTACTAGGGAAAGGCAGAGTTTCCACTGGGAATATAATTATGCTTTACTTTTTAAACATTTATATGGATATTGTCGATAGAATCCAAATTATGTGACTACTCTTGATTAGAACATGATAAGTGGTCTTGCTGAAATTAGGGCAAATAAGGAAAAATAATTTTAAAGAATAAAAAATAATTTGTAAATTATGCATATCTTTATAATTCAATCACATATCACTGAGGCATTAACAGAATGCCATCTTGTGCAATAACGATTCAGTCATTTTGAGATACAAAGTAGAGCTTTATACAAGTTTTCTATTGTTATTATGAATGTGTATATTCATTAAGAATGAAAGATAAAACATTTTATTTTACAGTTTTTTAGCTTGAGCTCTATTTTTATAATATTTAAACCTATGATATATGGGCCTCCATTTTCTCTTTTTTCCTGAGCCTGGCAATTGTTGGGGTAGCATGGCTGGAACCTGTTTCTCTCTAAAGATCACCCACCTTGGACCCTCCTAATATATGTGAGTTCTTCCCTATCTATCTCACTTTATTCTTACAAGCACTTTCTGGTTTTACACCAACAAGAAGTCATTTCAAAAAGTCCAGTACTGTGTCCACTCAGGTAGCTCCCCACATTCCTGTCAGGTAGTGCTGGCCTTCTGACCACTGCTGCCTGAACAGAGCTGGGAGGCTTCATTCCTAGAGGGTGGAGGCTGAGGAGGATTTTACTAGAATAGTCCTGTGTGTGTGTGTGTGTGTGTGTGTGTGTGTGAGTGTGTCTATTTTGAGATGGAGTGAGCTTGGAGAAAAGATTAGAATAACCAAAGGAAAATCAAGAGGAGAAATCTTGATATAGTGAAATAAGATGTGTATGTGTACAAAATGATAGCGAATAGGTATTTGTCAAAATTTTAAAAATAGATGGGTACTGGGTTTTGAAGATGCTTTAGTTTGGATCTTCAAGGTTCCCCAAAGGTCATGTGTCAAAAGCCTGATCTGGGCCTGTGCTAGGGGTGCTGTTGGGATCTTTAAGAGGTAGGCAGTTGATTCATTGGTGGTTTGCCCTTGAAGGGGGAATTGGGATCCCAGCCCCTTCTTCTCACTCTTTTTCCTCTTCCTGGCCTGCATGAACTGAGCAGTTTCCACCACCACACTCTTCTGCCATGATGCTCCCAGAGACCAAAGTGACAGGGCTAATAAATCTTTCTTCTTTTGAAGTTGTTTAACTCAGGTGCTTTGTGACAATAATGGAAAGCTGACACAGACGGTAATGACCAAGGTGGCAGTGCCAGTTGTTTCTGCAACAACAGTCCCGGAAGCTCACTTTGAGAACTGCAGATATTCAGAATCAGAATGCCTTTAGCTTAAAGGGAAAGGTAAGATAATTTAACGGATGTCAGAATTTTACATTTTTTTTTTTAAGCTAAAGCCTAGTCCTACTCATTTAGAGAATATAACTGCTTTGTGATATTTTGAGCCCCCTGGGTTTTCTCCCCTGCCTGACTTCAGGCTAAACTTCCTAATGAGGTGAAAGCCGCTCATTCAAATGACCAAGCTAACTATGGCCTCAAGAGTTCAAATATTCTTTTAAAAGATCTTTGATAATAACAAGATAAGAGGAAGGTCTGGACAGTGGTTCAGGTCTTCAGAAATGTTTCAGTAGAAAATAAGGCATTTAAAAATGAAAGGAAGTCCCTATATTCTCCCCTTAATAGCTGTAGGCCTATTATCAGCTGTCTGCTTCAGAAGCAGAAACAGGGGGAAGGAGGTAAATAAGTGCTCAAGGGAACAATAGAAATAAGAAGAAAGATATGCGGTAGGGGGAGAGGGAGCGTTATTACATTGCTACCCTGTGGTTGTGACTCCAGGAAGGGGACAATTAGAATACCACTCCCAGCATTGTAGAAAATGTAACAGTAAGATTATGCTGCAAACACAATCATATTTTTGCAATTTCTGCCTTGGAAAGGAGATGTGAAAGTGAATGCAGATCCCTCCTGGCGTGATTTAAGAATCAGACACCTGTGCCAGCATCACCTGGTCACTTGTGGTCTCTGACTCCTGGGCTCCACCTGAGACCTATTTAAAGCAGAAGAAGCTCTGAGGTCAGGACTAGGGATGCCAATTTTAGATAAATTCCCCAGGAGGTTCATAAATACAATGAAGTTTGAGAATAACTAGCTTGAAGAATAACTAAGAACATAAATTTCCTTTTATCTCTTCTCTAACTTGTGGCTGGTAAGAAATGAAGTCACACTGAGAGTCTGGAGTGAACTATGAAAATCTCTGAAATGAAAGTTTACTTTCATAGTGTGTCTTCACTGAATGAACCACCTGACAGTGTGGAGACTGGACATCCTTATTTACATGACCATATCTGATCTTGAATTTGAGGAATTAATTAACAACTATAGAAATGTATTAAGCTCATGAACCTGGAGGAGGAAGAAATGCATATAAGATATGATGAAGTATTTAGTAAAAATGCCAATATCAACTCAATCTTTGATTCTTAATAAGGTAACTATAGTCATTTGTATCTATTCACTAAGTCCAAAGTCAGCTAAGTTATTCATTAAAGCTAGGCTCAGTTGAGTAATGATTGCACTACAGTGTATTAAAAAGGAAGAATCAGGTAATTAAGCTGTGAGAGAGAACAATGATGTTAATGTGAAAAATACAGGAGGTCAAGAACTAGTTGACCTACAACCAGAGTAAGGAGGATTTAGTGCAGAAGAAGACATTTTGGAGAGAACTGTTTATGTGCTGCAAATCTTGCCATACTCAAAGGGAAAAGATGAGCGGGAATATTCTCCCTATCAAAATGCAAAAGAGAGGTACTACAATGTTTGTGTCCCCCCAAATCTGCATGTTGAAGTTCTAATTCCCAAGATAATGGCATCAGGTTCGGCCTTTGAGCAGTGATTTGCTAAGAGGGTGGAACCTTCATGATAGGATTAATGTCCTTATAACAGAAGTCTAGAAGAGACCCAATGGCCCTCTGCACTTTGAGGTTTGAGTAGGAAGGCAGTTATTTAGAAGGAACTGGGCCCTTATTAGACAATGAATATGCTAGTGCCCTAATCTAGGGCTCCCAGTCTCAGGGACTGTGAGAAATGGATTTCTGTTGTACATAAACCTCCCAGTCTGTGGTATTTTGTTATAGTAACCTGGACATAAGAACACAGTTGCTCAGAGGAGATTAACAGAGTTTATCAGGATCACTGTGAATCACTGGCAGTTGAAAGGGTCACAGTGACTCTTTGGGGATCCTATTTGAAGATAAAATGGTGAAAATCCCAGCTGCTGATGCATGAGTGATGGCTTGTGGTATGGGCTGGGCCTGTGAGCCGGGGGTTGTTGGGAAAGCATAGCTGTGTGCTTCTCTTGCTCCAGATGTGCACTGTACACAGCAGGAATGCTGGACTAGATTTGTCTTTGCCCAGAAGACCCCATGGGTGGCCAAAGAGGCCTCAGCAAAGAGAAGCTAAAGATTTTGAGGCCCTAATTAACTAAGTAGAATAGAGGTGTATCCCTTCAAAATCAATGGAACTAAAGGGCAATGGCCCTACTGAAAGGTTTCTGAATAATCAGTGAATGTAACAACAGGAGAAAAAAGAGAAGCCAGCTCCAATAACCTGTCAGGTTCTGAAAGTTTGAAGCCAGCTTATGACAAGGCAGTCAGGTGACAACACTGCTTTTCCCCTTCTATTTCCTCTCTCTCCCCACCACACGCTGTCTACAACCCCATCAGCATTAGAAACAGCAACCAGTAGTGGGGGGAGAGCATGAGTGAGGAAAGGAGAAGAAGAAAACCACCTGCCCTTTTCTCTAGCTTCCACCTCTCTCCTAGCAGCAGGATCTGGCTAGAGGAAAAGGAAGACATCTCCCTTTTAAAGGAGGACCACACATCCTGTTTGTTAATTGAGTCTTTGCTTTGCAATTCAGGTAATCATCAGATTTCAAATTATTGAAGGGGACTTAAAGAATGAAATAAAAGGTATTTTATTCTAGGAATAACAAAACAAAACAAAAAATACAGGACAATAAAAGACAAAGATAAGGTTTTGTAATTGCATCCCATGAGAAGATCTTGACTGGTGTATTGGTTGTATGTAGTTAATGTAGCTCTAGAAGCTGTGTGCCTCAGGTTTAATTAGAGCAGCCTTTCCATGTGAATAATATCCTTTTAATTTGGTTTCACAGGCTGAAAAATCTGGAACTAATACAGATCTAGATTTTTGTAAAGCCTAAAGTCTTGGGAGTCCTCTTTATGGAAAGGATTATAGAATTACAAGCACAGCACTGTGAGGACTTGTTCCAAATTCTTAGAGAGTATCATTTTAAGTGAGTGGCTTTGAAGCTTGAGCTTCTTTAGCTTCATCATGTATCCACCCTTGTCTAACAGTCAACTTCTCTCTCCTCCACCCTCCAGCCAAACCATCAGCAGACCCTCTACTTTCAGTTCTACTTTCAGAATGCACCCCAAATCCTATAATACCACAGTATCTTAACTCTCCACTGAACTACTACTATGTCTCACCTGAACTATGTGGTCATTTTAACTTGTCTTCAGGAGTTCAAATTTGTCCCTTCTTGTACATTTAATAGAGTGATCGTGTAAAAGTACAAATTGGATCCTCACATCATTTGGCTCCTCTGATGGGTTTCTGTAACACTTTGAAGGAAACCCAAAGTCATTATTTTTATGAAACTTTATGTGATCTAGCCCCTGGCTGTGTTTTTTTTTTTTTTTTTTTTTTTTTTTAACTTTATCCCCTGACATTCTTGCTGTTATTCTCACTGTGGTCTCAACTTACTGGCATTCTTGTTGTTCCTGAAATACACCAAACTCATAGCTACCCTAGGGCCCTTTCATTTGCTGTCTCATCTGCCTGGAATATCTTTTTCTTAGATTGTATTCTGCTGTGCTTTTGAGATTTCACCTTCTCAGAGAGGCCTCCATGAGTACTTTATCTAAAGGAATAGCTAAGCCACACACACACACACACACACACACACACACACACACACACACTACAATCTGATTTCATTATCCATTCTCTAATGTTTCTTTCATTGCTTCATGACACTTAATGTGTTCTGTGATTATAATAATTGATTCAATTTCAGTGAATATCTCCTTCACAAAAGGCAATGACTTTCATTTAAGACTGTATCTACATTTAACTAGAAAGATTAAATAAATTAATATGATGCTTAATATTTAAAAATGGAGGTCTTCTACTAGTGCAGAAGAATTCTTTTCCACAGCTGGCACTGGTAGATTTCACTGCAATGAAAGCCTCCTTTAATTCTTCCCAATGGATGATTAAATGAGAGGAACTCAGAGGTTAGTGTGGGGTGTGTGGAACTTGAGGGTTCATCAACAAGGATTGCAAAATGAGTGAACCTCAGCCTCCCTTCTTACATAGTTGAGTCTATGTGAGTAGAGATTCTTACTGCAATGGAGTCCAAGTCCTCTGGGGCCCTTTTAGGTCCCTGATGGAGATCCAGACTCTTCTAGTAAGCTCAGTATTTGGCTGGTACTTATGGAGCCAGAGTATGATTCAGTGGTCATCCAAACCTAGTGAGGCTGTTCTGGAGAGAAGACTCCTTCTATGTCCTCACAGAGATCAACCTATGGAGTCTGGCCACTTTCTAAACCCTTCTGGCAGCAAGCCAGTTTGACAACAGTTTACCCTGGTTTTCTGATGGTGCCAGAGAGGACACAAGCCCATAGAAGAGTGAGCCTCCTTCCTATTGCTGCCAGTTATTGAGAAATTCTATTCCTGTCTGCAAATTAGCTACATCTGTTAAGTCACTACTTGGTGTAACAAAAGGGTAAAGTATTGAGTTGTATGAATTCTCCTTGTGAGAATATTCTAACTTTTGCATTCACATCTATCCAAAGACACACAATGCCCAAGAAAAACTTTGCAAGGCTGTGAGCTCCCTAGAGCTGAGGTCAGTCCTGGAACACAGTAAGTGCTCAACTAATAACATAAGATGCTGGAGTAACTGAACAGAGACAAGACTCATCAGGGGCCTGGAGAGAATGGGGTCTTTCCTCAGGCTTCTGAAGGTCCCCTCAGACCTCAGTAGTACTCTCTCCATCTAATTCCCCATACCAGTTCTGGGGGGAGGTCTTTGAAAGCTCCCCATGTGGGATGCGACCAGCAGAGCCATAGGGGTGGAGCTACACAAGACCTTTGAGAGAAGTTCATGATGCCATTTGCCCCAGATGTTGAACATGGAGTCCTGTTTTGGTGCCATCCCTTCTTTCTATGCCCCTATTTCTCCCTTGAATGGAAATGTTTACCCTGCTCCATTATAAATTGGATATATGTAACTTGATTTTATATTTACAGGGGAAAAAATCTAAGAGTTTGCCTTAAGTCTTAGAAGAAATTTAGGACTTGAATTTTGGGAACTGTTAAGACTACAGGGACTCTTGGAAATGGACTAAATGTACTTTGCTTTGTAAGGTGGGCAGGAGATTTTGGGGTTTGGGGTAGAATGTTATGTTTTGAGTATGTGGTATCCCCCAAAGGATAATATGTGAGAATATGCAAGAATGTTCAGAGATGGAATGATTAAATTATGGGAGGTATAACTTGGTAAATGAATTAATTCACTAATATGAATTAACTGGGTACTAACTGGGCAGGTGGGGTGTGGCTGAGGATGAGGGTCATTGGTAGTGTGACTTTGGGGTTTACCTTTTGTCCCTGGTGAGCAGAGCTCTCTCTCTCTGCTTCCTGGTTGCCATATCCTGAGCTCCTTTCCTTCACCACACCCTTTTTTCATGATGTTCTGCCTCATCTCAGGCCCAGAGTTATAGAGTCAGCTGACCATGAACTGAATCCTGAAACTGTGAGCCAGAATAAACTTTTCCACCTTTAAAAAATGCTAAGAAAATATAGACAAAAGGTGATGAGAGTAATGTAGTTATTAGTTAGGGTTCTCCAGGAAAATAGAACTGATAGGATAATGTATTTAAATAAGAAACACACACACACACACACACACACACAAAAGGGGTCCAAAGGGTGGGGGAGATATCATAAGGAATTTGCTCACATAAGGAGATATGGAGGCTGAGAAATCCCAATCTTCCATTGGTAAGCTTGAATCTCAGGAAAGCCAGTAGTATAATTTAATGTGAGTCTGAAGGCCTGAGAATCAAGAGAATTGATGGTTGTGTTAGTCACTGTGACAAAAATGCCTGAGATGAAATAATCAACTTAAAAGGAGGAAAGATTTATGTTGGCTTATTGTTTTAGAGGTTTCAGTTCACAGTCACTTGGTTTCATTAATTTTGGGCCTGAGGCAAGGCAGAACATCATGGCAGGGGTTATGTGGTAGAACAAAACTGTTTATCTCATGGTGTTGGGAAGTAAAAAGACAGGGGAGGGTCAGGGTTCCAGTATATCCTTCAAAGACATGTCTCACTGACCTAACTTCTTCCCACTAGGCCTCACCTCATAAAGGTTCCACCACCTCCCAGTAATGCCACATGACTGGTGACCCAGCCTTTAGCAACTGAGTCTTTGGAGGACATTTAAGGTTAAAAGTATAACAATGTCCCAGCTCAGAATTGGTTAGGAGGAGAGAGTAAATTATTCCTTATTCTGCCTTTTGTTCTATGTAGGCCTCCAATAGAGGATTGGATGAGGCTCACCCACATTGAGAAGAGCAGTTTGCTTTACTCAGTTTATCAGTCCAAATGCTACTCTCTTCCAGAAGTCCTTCACAGATAAACAGAAGTATTATTCTTCAGCACGTATCATGGCATCTTGTGGCTCAGTCAAACTGATTCATAAAATTTACTCTCACACAGGTTATGTAGTTAGGAGGGACTTCTTGAGGAGAATTTTGAGGATTGTTTTAGAAGAGAGTTGCCCAAGGTAAAGTGATCGTGGTTACCTCTGTCCTGAAGGTTTTCTCAGAAGTTCTTCCCACATTAGTTGGGCAGACTTTCCTCAGGGGTTGTGTTCTATAATCCTCAGCATGGATGCTAAGCCTACATCCTGCCCTGGGTCTCTTCTGTACCTTATGTATGGCTTTCTTCATGGGCTAAGTGCACCATTTTAGCATGATATCGTTACATGAATCTCTATCCCGCTGAAACTGTGAGTTCCTTTGGGCACGTTTTCTGTGTGGCACACGGTAAGTATACAGTGTATGCCACAGGATTGCCAACAGGTCAGGATCTGATTGCCAGGTAGAGATATGAATCTAGGATAGAGATAAGAAAGGGTACTACTGTGTCACTCAGTCTGATTTAAACACCCCATGAGATATGTAAGGTTGTCTGGGTTCAAATCAGGCTTGAGTTAATACATAAAAAGTAATATGTGGATGGAACATAGTAAGAATCAGTAAATTTCGGGTGCTCTTACTATTCTTGTTATTACTACTATGCTATATTTAGAATTTTCAAAAACGTTTGAACTGTTTTTCTGTTCCTCAATTACACTGTCTGTCTGAAACAGCGTAGCTTTATTTAATATGATATTCCCAGAGCCTTTCCAATGTCTCTGGCACATAGTAGATGCTTTTCCACTGGGTATTGAATAAATTAATCAAATGTATCTGAGTGTAAAGGAAGTACCCTGGCAAGGGAGAGTAGAGAACTCTCCTGGTCTATGCACACTGCTGATGTATACATGGCTAGAAGACTCGGTACGGAGGAAGCAGAGCGTTGCTCTGGAGCAGATCTGGGAGAAGTCTTGCAGCAGTATTCTGCGAGCTTTTCTTATTTCTTGTCTCTTGGCCTACAATTTGAAGTTTAACTGACCTTCACGCACAACATCTTAGTAATGAATTCAACTCATTGAACAGAGGTGATAAAAGTAATACAACACATTGGGAAAGCAGGGGAATTAATGAAGTAATTAACCTTAGTCAGTATATTATGTGACCCTGGCCCAAGGAACAGATAACAAACAAGGAAAAATGCCTGCACTGAGAAAAGGGTTTATGATCAGTGGGAAAAGGGAGTATTCTTGAGAGGCACATTAAAAGGGCAGTGATAGAAAAAGTCCAAATGGGTTTAGTGTTCAGGGACTATACCCAAGGAACAGAAGTGGGCTGAAATTTGGCCTAATGATAACTAGGGCAATGAAGGGTAGTTCTGATGGAGGGGAAAAATCAAAAAACAAAAAACAACCGCAATTCCTTTTTTCTTTCTCTTCTCTCTCTTTCTCTGGTGCCTCTGCCTCTTCCATTTTCAGTGCTTTATTAGCATCCATCATCCTCTCATCTGTGATCATTCCTCCCTAGGCCCCCACAACTCTGTAGGCAGGAGTTGAGAGAGACTCTCTGGAGTTGAGGTAATTTAGGAGAGATTCAGCGTCTCCAGATGTGACCCTCCCTTGACTTACGTCTCTATCAACAAGTGTGAAGATGGTGATGCATCCTCCTGGGCAGACCCCTGAACTTTCTCACAGGCAATACTTTGTGCCTCACCTCTGTTATCCTCTTGGGAGCTTAGCACTGGTCTTGAGTTCACTTGAACCATGTGGGCAGACTTGTTGACCTGGAGCAGTTTTAACTTCCTAATCCACTATAGCTATTAGGCAGTATTGGAATGAGCAGAGCTGAATGGACATCTTTCATTCATTCTCAATCCTATTCAATATACAGAGGGAGTATCTATGATCTACATGACCCATATTGCATGGTGTCCCATTGGATACATGAGTATGTTCTCTGCCATTGTGGTGTCCACAGTGTGGCCAAGGGAGACAGGAAGGAACTCGAGACAGTCATTTTATTGCTGACCTAGAATTATCTTTAAAGGATGGTTCAGGAGCACAGAAGAGAGGAATGGCTACTTCTAACAATTAGAAGCTCAATAAATCTTCACAGTGGAAGTGACATCCTTAAAGGTGGGAGGTGTTTGCTAGGTAGATAAGAAAGCATGAGCATTTGGGCCAGCAGAATGTTTGTCTACTTGAACAGGAAGTCCAAACAGTTCAGATAGTTCTATGTGCTGGAAAGTGGAGTGTGTGCAGATACATCCTCAGAGATCAGGGCTAAGGGGTCTGGACTCATCTCTGGCAGTAGGAAAATATCAGTAGGTATTCAGCAGGCTGGCAACACATTTATTCATTTATTCATTCATCATTTCATAATATAAGTGTGTATTGGACATACTGTATGCCAGGCATTCTTATAGGTATTAGGGACATCCATAAATAAGCAATAAAAATTCCTGCCTCTATGGAGTTTCCTTTCTGCTGGAGGATCAATAACATTTTCAATATGTAATTATGTAATATGTTAAAAGACCTTGTGTGGTATGGAAACATATACAGCAGATTGAGAGGGGATCAGTAGTTCTGGGGTGTAGGAAAAATTGCTGCTCTAAACAGGGTAATCAAAGATATGAAGGAGAAGAAGGACTGCAGATTGTAGGGGAGAAGGGAGATGATGTCTTAGGAAGAAGGACTAACTGCACCCAAGCCCCTAAGGTGGGAGCAGTCTGCTGCATGTGGGAAGGCTCTTGAAGAAATCTGGGAAGCTGAAACTACATAAACGAGCAGGAGTAGGGTGGAGATAAGGTCAGCTGAGGGAGAGGGGGTCATAGACCCTGTAGACCATGGTAAGGACTTGGCGGTGTACTTGTAGTGAGATGAATAGGGGTAGAGAGAAAGAAAAAGAGAGCAGAGGAGTAACATGATCCAATATAAAATTCAGAGAATCACTTGGCCACTGAGTTAAACTCAGTCTGTGGGGGCAAGAACAGAAGTGGGGAGACCAGTTAGGAACCTATTGCAATAATCCAGGCAGTCTGACAGAAGATAATGGTGGCTTGGAAAAGATGGACAGTGGTGGATTCTGAATATATCTGTATTTCCACTGCAGAAACTGTAGAATGATCTTGAAGCCTTGGAGCAGTATAGAGAATTAAATTTTTATGGGATTAATGTTTATTAACATAAACATGGGGTTGATTGCTTATGATATGCTGATATTCCAGAAACTTACATAAAAACTTCCTCTGTATTCACTTATTTATTTCTCATAACAGCCTAGTATGGGAGGTGTCATTATTATTCTCCACATTACAAATGAAGGAACTGAAGCAGAGAAATAATATTGGAGTCAAAAAATCAGACAGAAGACTATTCAACACACGAAATGATAAGGGTCTAAGTTAATGGAATAGTTTTGGAAATGAAGCAGGAAATCAGGTTGGGAAATGGTAGATGGGTGGAGATAATGTCTTCCATCTTTAATCATTTTATTTACTTTTTCTGTGCAGGATATTTCATAAACTCCCATAAGATGATGCAGATAGCTTGAGTTTCTTCACTGGACAGAAGTGCTTTGGGAATAATTTTCTCTTTAAAGTTGTGAAAAATATTTATTATTGGCAGTGCTATCATTTTGATTTATGGAGAAAAGTACTTTAGTTGTTAATCTAGAACATATTTGAAAATGATTGTGGTGTCAACGCATTCTTAAACTGAGAGATAGAAGTATACAAATCAAGAGGGTTGAGGGAAGGTTTTTATAACTAAATTTCTAAAGGAGGCTATAGTTTCTTTCTTACTCCTGAGATGATAGGCAATGACAAGAGAGTATTATTAATAAAGGATTTCATTAATAAAGTTGGCAATATTATAAAACCAAGACCACAGTGTGTTAGATTATGTATTGGAGTCAGTCATGAAAGACCTTGATTCTAGTTCTCATGTGGAGACTAGGTTTATAAAACTTATCTGTGCCTTATTTATAAGATAATATAAGAGGTAACAATAGCAACATATGTTTCCAAGTCTTTTTCAGGTAAAGGTATGAAATGAGCAAAAAGTGCATACTGAAAATCTAAAATCCCAATTTATAAATATTTGAAGGTTATTTACTACTCCAGGAAATCTCCTGTTAATTTACCATGTTGACAGCCCAAAGAAATGGATACCACAGTTAGAAGTTAACATTTATAAATATCATTTGTCCTCATACCTGGAAGTCTCTCTCAATAACAGCTTTTCAGTCTAGATTACATTTTAAGCCTCACCCTTCATCTTTTAGGGCACTAACTGCAGTTAAAAAGAATTCTTCCTTTAAGTGTTCATGGGAATATTTACTGTGCTTAAAAGCAATCTTAAGCTTGTGTCCCTGAGTTCAATCTCCATTTTGTGCCCTCAGGCATACATTTAAAAATATGGTCTACATATCTTTTTTTTTTTTTTTTTTTTTTTGGTCTCTTATGGAACTCACATTTAAATGATTTGATAATTGACATTAACTTGTACTTGGTGATAGACTAAAGAGTGCTGAAATTATTAAATTGTGTCATTTATGAGACCAATAGACCATGATTTGCAATAAATGCGTTTTAGTATTTATTTTTATTTCTATGGGAACAAGTGTGCATATGAATATTATGGCCCATAAACCCAAAGTACTAGTTTAAAATTAAGTAGCAATTTGAGAATTGTCTAGAATATGGGCAATTCTCAATCACTAGTAAGTTAATTAGTTTTTAAATTATTTTTAAATGTCTAATTTTATGGTTTCTTAGTGACCATATGGCCACTTTAAAACTATATTGAAGGCAGAAATCTTGACATGTTGAATTATTAGCCTTTTAGGGCTGAAAAAAATCTTGGACTCTCCAGGTTAAGAGGGAGATGAAATTCTTTTTAATTTCCTTTCAGTACACTGCAGGTACGCTTCTTAGTGCCAGAGAACTTAGTATTTCCCAAGGAAACATATTCTTTCATTAGAATTTTAGGCCGGTCTGTTTTCATAATGAATCCAAATTCATTCACCTCTAACCCTTAAGTTCTTGTTGTAACTACTTGGACTTATCAGTATGAATAGAATTTAATTTTCATGTTATAACTCTTCAAGTATTTGAAGACACCTGTTATGCAAGCCACGTTCTTACCTGATTCCTTGCCCCAGTCCTCTGCTTAAGGTCTAACAACCCTGGAAGAGCTGTTATTTGTGAAGCAGAGGCAAGAACACTCACCAGTCTGGGGAAATTTAGCAACTTATCATTTAAAAGATACATGCTCTTTTCTTTGGGGATCACTGAAAATATATTTCCTTATCTTCAGTCATTTAAAATTGATTTCACATAGATTAGCAAGAGCTTCCTTGTCTCTGAATGTCTTGGAATGCAATTGGAAAGAAATCAAAATACTTGAATTTATCAAAGACTTTGGAAACGCTTAAAATTTCTGCATTATCTTTTTGTTTTGTTTCTGTTTAACCTTTTCAGGTGCTTTTCCTGTAGATTTTGCTTTCCTTGCAGAAAAAAATTAAATTATAGTGAAAGGACTGATCTCAACTCCCTCTACTATTTTAGCTCCTCAAAGCCAGAGTCAATGATTTATGGCTATGTGTCATTGAATCTATCTAAAGAGTGCACTCAGGGTTCAGAATTTTAACATACATATACCAAGAGCTCTGACACCCCAGCACTCCTAATCTCCTCTTAACCTGCTGTGTATTTTTTCCATACCACCCAAGGCCTTTTAACACACTATGTAACTTAACTGATAATATTATTGACCTTCCATTGGAAGAGAACTCCACAAGAGCAGAGATTTTTATCTATTGTTTATTGATGTGTCCCCAATGCCTAAAGAATGCCTGGTATATAACATAGTATACTACAAAACAATGAGTGAATTAATGAATAAATGTGTTGCCATCCTGCTGAATACCCACTGATCTCTCCCTATTGCCAGAGGTGAGTCCAGACCCCTTCACCAGACAAATACATGTCGAGCCCTGCCCGATCTCTGAGGATGCCCCTTCAGACACTCCACTTCCCAGCACACGGAGCTATTTGAATGATTTGCGCTTTCCAAGCCTAAATTTCTGTTTGCCTGAATGCTTGTGCTTATAGTTGCTATAATTTTTGCTTTATAAATGTAAAAAATTTGAACTTGGAAATGTTAAGTCACCAGCCCAGTTCACACAACTGATGAGAAGAGTGCCAAGATTTGAACCAAGACTGACCTACTATTTAAATTTCAAGACTGTTGTAGGCTGCTCTCCTTACTTATTTAGTGTGTTTTTCTTAATTATGACATCAGCACATATAAGGTGGTAGTCTTTAAAAACTCTTCCAATTAATTTCCTCATGGGATCCATTACACTTTTCTTGGATCAGTTGTTGGGTGCTTCCATTAATCTGTAGGGAGTGCTTTCTACATCCCTCTCTACTGCATTCCACAGGAGGAATGTTGACATGTGTCAAGGACATAATGGATTCACAATTGGACATTACTGTGTACTTGTTTGGAGAAATTTGAAGGACCAGAAATTTACAGGACCAGGATGTGATACAGAGTAAAAGGCAAACAGGATAGGTCAGTTTTGCTTTTAGTCTAGGTGAAATGGCTCTCTTGTTCTTGGGCCTGGTCTTGTTACCTTCTCTTGAAATCCATCTGATGAAGTCCAGAGTACAGAATTAGAACTCGACTTGGTGGATGGGCACTGGGGGCTGGTGTGGCACTCTGTAGTGCCATTCTGCTTGGCTCACGGTATATTCTCCAGGAAAATGTACTGAATCGAGTGATCAAATGATGAACTAATTGCTATGACAATTCAGTTGAGCAGGAGTTTGTTGCTATAATGTTCTTCAGTTTATTTCTACATTTCTATACTCAAAATACATTTCCTTTTCTTGCTAACTTATTTAGAATGGGGAATGTATGATAAATCTTCTAAATTTTTCTTAAAGTCCTTTTCCAGATATTTTGGTTCTTAATGGAGGAAGAATAGTCAGTGTAATCAATTCTAGTAGGTTTCCTGGATTTCAGTCATCTGGATTTAGAAGAACTCATCCAGTTTGCTGATTGCTATCCATATGGCTGTAGTCTGTAAAGCTGGTCTAAGATTCCTAATATTCCTAAATAAACTGGTTGTGGTTGCAGTGTGGAAGCCCATGCCACCGATTTAGAACTACTCATCCTCATGCAAGTGAGGAAGAAAAGCATACTCAAGGCCTGAAAGACTCCATGGTCAGGATGTGTATCACCCCTTCTTGAATGCAGACTGGTCATTAAGTGTATATGATTACCTGTATTACATTCTCTAAAATTGCATTTTATCTCCACAGGTTGACCTCCCAAAAGAGAGGGAGTAGAAAAGTCTAGTGTTTATAAATCACTGAATTTGAGAATTTGAGAATTTGTTATACTAGATACTATCTATATGTAATTCTGCAAGTCATTTAATTTACTTTAGCCTTAGTTTTTCATCTTTAAGATCAGTTAAATACAACCTCACAGCGTTATGATGAGAAAATATAGAAATACTATTTTGTGAAATCAATTAGTAGCTGATATTAGTGACTTTACAGTACTTAGTCAAATTTTACCTACATGGACATAGCAGAAAAAAAAGGCAGGGTCTGCTCTGCCTTGGTTCAGTTCTATACCAGGTCCTCAGTCAGTATTAGGCCACATAGATACCTATTTCTAATTCTGCAGATCTTTCTGCTAAAGTGAATAATAGGAAGAAAAATTATATTTGGGGTGAAAATGGGTCAGGAAAAATGGAGGGCCTGATAATTAGGATCTTGAAAAACACCACTGGCCCATATTAAAGATTTGATCCCTAACTTGGTGATACTGGCAGATGCTGGAAACTTTAAGAGGTGAGGCCTGCTGGGAGGTCCTTAGGTCACTGAGGCCACAGAGAATTGTGGACCCCAGCCCCCAGCCCCTTCCTATTTCTTTCAGTCCCTGACCATAGGGTTAGTAGTTTTACTTTAGCAATGGAGCAAATTGATCATGACCTGGAACCTACAAAATAAAACTTTTCTCTTTAAGCTATTATCTTATGTATTTTGTTATAGTAATGGAAAGTTGACTAATATAGAGAGTGAACAACAATCATCTCAGCTTTTCCTCTCTTATCTTTCTGCTGTGATCCTTTCTGTCCTCCTGTTCATTACATTTGCTATAGCATGCTAATTGAGTTTTGAGTCTAACATCCCAACCAATTGTCTTTTGTGAGACTTTATGCAGCAGTCAGAAATTGCCTGTCATACCTAAGTGGCTGCCTACCTCTTCATTTATACTAAGATGCTAATGGATTTTAATGTTTTAATGCGTTTGCTATCTTAGATAACAACTGTACATTGATTTACAAAACATAATCTATCACCAGAGAAAAGTGCAAGTGTCTCTAGAAACTTTACCAAGGAAGGAAATAATTTAGAAGTAAGAATTTTGGCAAAACAGAAAAGGGCATTTGAGTATATGTCATGGGGTGTAGCTTGTTTTATCCCTGAAATCATGTAGCTGAGACAAAAGCCTGTTCTGACAAGAGTGACAGATCCATATTAGTAGATATTAAGGAGTTCATAATTTTGAGCCTTACATGGAAGATGCTATGAAATAGGTCATAGATTATAAGATGCGCCATTATCTTATTAAAATTAAAGAAGAAAATTTTAATTAAAATAGCTTTGAATAATGTTTTTTAATACTTCTTAGAATTTTATTTTAATTTCATCTTAACTGAAGGAAATATTTTATAATTAGAGTTTTTAAAACTTTTTACATGTAGCTTTATGTGTGCATTAACAACAAATAAATATAATACATAATATTTTCTAAAACTTTTCAATTCCAGTTCCTACTTGTCCTAACTACTTTTGAATAATTGATATATTTTTTCTATTTCACACAATATTTTCCTTTATGCCTTCAAAAGTATTGGTGATATAGTATTAATTAAAGTTCCACTTTGCCTGAAAGATTTTCTTCTCAGTCTTTGGAACTATGCAAAATCAATAATAATCTCATTATAACTGCTGTCTGACAACAATGAATAGCTGCATACTAATGTCAGAAATGATAAAGTATCAAAATTATGCACTTTAGGATTGATGAAAGCTAACGTATGATTGTTAGAATCAATACTCAAATTTTCAATATGCATTTTTCAATATATGAAGCTAATATGGAAAATAATCATAGCACTTCATACTTACATACAACTTTAGAGTTTCCAAAGAATTTCATACATAATATCTGATTAAAATTTCAGCCTATAACCAACATTGATAGGAGCATCATTTTTACTGTAAATATTCTTTATACTTATTCTTTTCACTTCATTTGCTAGGTGTGACTGAGATTGTCCACCAAAATCCATTCTTCCCTTTTCCTTGGGCACAACTGGACTATATTTCCTACTGCCCTGGAAAGGTACATCAATATGACAATGGAAAGTGAGCACATGCAATCTATTCTACATTCAGATCTGGCCCATAAAACTGCCCTGTAATTTTCCTTCTTTGGGTTTTTGAGTTCCAGTTGACTGGAAGACACATGTGAAGATGTCATAGCTTCCTTCCATCTTCCTGAATCCCTAAACCATGCTCCTGGTATTCCCACCTTAAGCTGTTACATGAAAAAATAATAAACTTACAGATCCCTAAGTCACTGCAACTTGGCACATTTTTGCCACCATATCTGAGCTTGTTTTAACAAATGCACTGGCTTCAGTTGAAATTTTCCTCCCACATAGCCTATATTCCATACAAGACTCCAATCAAGAGCAAAGAAGGAACTTAAAAGCATTCAGCAGCTAATGACAGAGTTTCTAATTTGTCTTGGAATATAGTCTATAAAAAAATCTCCAAGTCCTTGCTGATAAAAAGAAATGTTCGAACAAATAAAGGAATGGGAGAGAATAGACAAATCTCTGCAAAATAAATAAATAAATAAATAAATAAATAAATAAATAAATAAAATTTCAAGAAACTTACATAGATACTCTGCCCTCAAAGAGGTGGAGCATAACTTGGTGTCCCTTAAGTGTGGGCTGGACATAAACTTCCCTCCAGGAGAGTTACTTTACAATGTGTCAAAATGACCTCACCAGGTGACCAAGGACAACATCATCAATGTGAACATAATGTATCTGTCATATGATATGATGAAAATGATAATTTATCAGTGGAAACTTCCTCCAGAAAGCCAATAAAACTCTCTGTAACCATGGGAACAGCTTTAGGAAAATCCAAATTGAAGAATATTCTATAAAATACCTGAAAGGTACTCTACGAAGCTGTAAAGATCATCAAAAAGCAAGTAAGTCCAAAAAACTGTCACACCCAAAGAAGATCCTAAGGAGACATGGCAATTATATGTACTATGGTGTCCTGGGATGGAATTCTGAAACAGGAAAATTAAGAAAAAAATTAAGGAAGCATGAATAAAACATGAGGTTTAGTTACTAGCAATACACTAATATTAGTTCCTTAATGGTGACAAAAGTACCATACTAAGGTAAGATGTTAATAATAGGAGAAACTAGACTCGGGATACACAGTTACTCTCTGTTTTGCAACTTTTATGTTAGTCTAAACCACTTTAAAATAAAAGCCCATCGAAAAGAAAAAAAGTGAGAGGTTCATCTATTCCAAAGTTCAAACTCCCTGTGATGGACTGAATACATGTGCACCCTCAAAATTCCTATGTTGAAACCCTTACCTATGATATAACTGTATTTGAAGATATGGTTTTTAGAGAAAATTAACGTTAAGTGAGGTCATAAGGATGGGAATCTAACCTGCCAGTGTTTATAGCCTTATAAAATGAGGAAGAAAGAGAGATTTTTCTTTATATGCATGCCCCAAGGAAAGGCCATGTGAGAACACAGGGAGAAGGGCCATTGGCAAGTCAGGAAGAGAGCCCTCACCAGGAACCAAATCAGCTGACACTTAGAACGTGGACTTCAAACTTCCCAAACTGGGAAAAAATAAATTTCTGTTATTTAAGTCACTGAGTCTGTGATGTTTTGTTATGGTATCATGAACTCACAGAGACAGTCTCTTTATTAAATCTTGCTAACTTGAGACCTGGGTTTTAGGAATAGTTCAACCAGTTACTTTGAAACTTGGACCAATCACTTGATTATATAAATAAATTGTGTCAATTTTCTTTATTAAAATGGGACTAACAATACCACCTGTCTAAGCAGCTATTTAATTTATTAATTTAATTTATTTTTTATTTATTTTCTACAGACTGCATTCTGGTCCATTGTACACAAATGGGGTACATCATTCAGTTTCTATGGTCGTACACAATGTAGATTCATACCATTCGTGTAATCATACATGTACATAGGTATTTATGTCTGTCTCATTCCACCATTTTTCATACCACCACTCCCTCTCATTTCCCTCCACATAATCTAAAGTTCCTACATTCTTCTCTCATCCCTTGCTCCCCTACCCCCTTAATATATCATCATCCACTTATCAGGGAAAACATTTGGCCTTTGGCTTTTGGGATTGACTTATTTCACTTAGAATGATATTCTCCAATTTCATTCATTTATGTGCAAATACCATAACATTATTCTTCTTTATGGCTGAATAATATTCTATTGTGTATATATACCACAGTTTCTTTATCCATTCATCTGTTGAAGGGCATCTAGGTTGGTTCCACAATCTAGTTATTGTGAATTGAGCTGCTATAAACATTGATGTGGCTGCATTACTGTAGTATGCTAAATTTAAGTCCTTTGGGTATAAACTGAGGAGTGGGATAACTGGGTCACAAAGCACAAGAAATCAAAGCAAGAATCAATAAATGGGATGAACTCAAACTAAAAAGCTCTTTCTCAGCAAAAGACATAATCAATAATGTGAAAAGAGAGCCTACAGAATGGGAGAAAATCTTTTCCAAACACACTTCAGATAAAGCACTTATCTCCAAAATTTATAAAGAACTTACAAAACTTTACATCAAAAATACAAAGAACCCAATCAATAAATGGACCAAGGAACTGGACAGACACTTTAAAGAAGAAGACATACAGGTGATTAATAATAATATGAAAAAGTGTTTAACATCTCTAGTAATTAAAGAAATGCAAATTAAAACAACTCTAAGATTTCATCTTACTCAATTAGAATGGCTATTTATCAAGAACACAAACAATAATAGATGTTGGTGTGGATGTGGGGAAAAAGGCACACTTGTATGCTGCTGGTAGAGTTGCAAATTGGTGCAGCCACTCTGGAAAGCAGTATGGAGAATCCTCAGAAAACTTGGAATGGACCCACCTTTTGACCCAGTTATCCCATTCCTCAGTTTATTCATTTATTTTTATTAACATATTAACTAGTGTGTACTAATTGTATATAACAATATGGTTCACTGTTATATTTCAAATCATGCATACAATGTATAGTCGTCAAATCCACCCTCTTTTTATTAACCCTCCAATCCCTTCTCAATATCTAGTGGTCACTAGTGTGCATTCAGGTTGATTTTTTTTAAGTTTTCATATGTGAGAAAGAACATGAGATACTTATCTTTCTGTGTCTGGTTTATTTTATTTAACATAATGTCCTCCAGTTTCATTCACCTTCCTGCAGATGATAGGATTCCTTTCTTCTTGATGACTGAATAATGTTTTATTATGTATATGTACCACACTTTCTTTATCCATTGATCCACTGATGGGCACCTAGATTGTTTCCATATCTTAGCTTTTGTGAAAGCTTCAAACTCCCTGTGATGGACTGAATACATTTTCCTTAGATATATACCCTTTAGATATATACCCACTTTCCTTTAGATATATACCCACTAGTGGAATAATATGGTAAATCGATTTTTAGTCTTTTGAGTAGTCTCCATACTCTTCTCTCTAATGGCTATACTAATGAGAGTCCTGGTGTACGAGAGTTTGTTTTTCTCCACATCCTTACCAACTTTTGTTATTTCTTTGAATGGAGGCTGATAATAACTATTCTAACTAGGATGAGATGACATCTCATTGTGGTTTTGATGTATATTTCCCTATGGTTATTAAAACTGAGCATTTATTTATTGACCATTTGTGTTTCTTCTGCAGATGTGTGAATTTTAGATCATTTGTCCATTTTTAATTGGGTTACTTCTGTTTTGGGTTAAATTTTTATAGTTACTTAAATATTCTGGATATTAATCCTTTGTTAGATAGAAAATTGGCAAATACTCTCTCCCCTTCTGTAGGTTGTTTGTTCACCCTATTGACTGTTTCCTTGTGGGGCAGAAGTTTGTAGTCCATTATAATTTCAATTGTCTATTTTTGCTTTTGTTCCTGTCAGTGGCTTTTTAGAATCAAATGGTTAATATATGAGAAAGTATTGTATGAATGGAGATTATTAGTTATTATTTAAATAGAAATTACAGTTTTACAAATACTTTTCAAAACTGTAAATATTATCTAAATGAAAGGATGGAAAAACTGTCACCAAGAAGATCCTAAAAAGACATGGACATGGCAACTACAGGTACTATAGTGTCTTAGATGGAATTCTGCAACAGGGAAAGATCAAATTCAACCTAAACTAGCAAATCTGGAGAAAGATGTTGGCTTTATTTTCTATGGTCATCTTTACATGTAGATTATCTTTACAATGTAGACATCTTTACAATGTAGATTGGACATCTTTACAATGTAGATTATATTTCCTTGAATTTCAAAAATAGCTATTTATGTGGATTGTCATTATATGATAATGCTGAGGAAAAATTATTAAAGGCCTCTTGCAGACATTGGTAGGGACTTTGGTAGAAACTTTTAATACACTTAGAAAATAGAGATAATAATATCAGATATTTCTGCAGGCATATATTGTGCTAAGTCATTTCTGAATATTTTACATCAGCCCTACCATTTAAAAATAGTGTATGTACAGAGAGATGGCAGATATATATTACAGGCTAAAGGAACATTTCAGAAAGAAATTACACTATGGGAAATATGAAAGCAATTTGAAGATATCATTAAAGGAATACATGGGATTATTCCAGGAAAGATCTTAAATTCCAAAGACTTCTATTTGAGGGAACCATGACAACCAATGAAATAGGATGAGGTTAATAGCAGAAATATTGCAACAGGTGGGAACTGAGCAAGGTTCAGAGGTAGATAGCCCCTTTCTTGCCACTCCTTTAATTTTTTTGAATGCCATTCTGCTTCCATGAAACATTTTTTTAAGGAATTATTGTAGACTCAAGTCACCTCATCTCTCCTACTTTGCTGCTTCCTACTTCTTATTCTCTCCCTTTGGCATTTCTTTTCCTTAAAAAGTTGAAGGGAAGTTGAGAGAATGCTTATGTAAAATCCTGGGGACTTATGTTCTTAATTTGTTGTAAGCTTATTGAACATTAATGCCTTGAATTAAAAGATAAATATATTTCTGTGAACCTTGGAAACTTGAAAATGTAGAAGCTGCTTTGGAACTAAGTAGTGGGTAGAAGCTGAACAGTTTTGAAGTGAGTGCTAGAAAAGGCTTGTATTGCTGTGAATAGAGCATTGAGTGTGATATTGGTGAGAGGAAGACCGAGGAGAGTCTTGAACTTTTTGGAGATACTCTAAATGATTATGCAGAATACTGATAGAAAAACAGATGATAAGAGCCATTCTGATGAGGTCTCAGATGGAACTGAGGGACAAGATATTGGAAACTGATGAAAGACCATCTTTTGCTATAAAGTTGTAAATAACTTTGCTGCATTATGTCAATATGGTAGGATTCTACGAAATGCAGAACTTCAGAACAATAAACTAGATATTTGGTAGAAGAAATTGCTAAACAGCACAGAATTCAGGCTATTGTGTGGATACTTTTAACAGTCTTATGATAGGGGATAAAAGACTCAAAGGCAAAATTCATAATCAAAAGGGAAAGGAAGCAGAAAGATTTGTGAAATTTTCAGCCTGGCCATGTGGCAAAGAATGAAGGAACAAATTCAGGAGAGAGAACCAAGGATGTGGTTGAGCAACTGTTTGCTAAGGATATGGATCATTGAACCAATCAATGGGAGATAGGCTTGGAAGGCATTTCAGAGATCTTCAAGGCTGTCCCTCCCATCATGGGTGGGAAAATTAAGTGGGTAAAATGGTTTCAGGGCATATATCTGGGGCACCCTCCATGGATTTATTGCCCAGGGTAATCCCAAGTCTCTCTTCCCCCAATTCTGACACAGTGCTCCTGACTGCTCCAGCTATAGCTCAAGCAGTCTCAGGTGAGGCTCAGCCTCCTACTCTGTAATGCAGCATCTGCATCGGTGTTAGTTCTGCAGGTCCAAAGAATGCAAGAGCTGTGGGGCATGCCTCCTCCACCTAGACTTTAAAGGATGTTATAGGGTGTTATGCATGGTCTGGGGGCACACTCAGAAACTTTTCACAGGGATGGAACCATTACAGAAAGCTCTTACCAGTGCAATGCCTGGTGGGACCATAGGAATGGGACTGCCCCTGAGACCCCAGAACTGTAGAGCTAACCACAAGAAACGATAGTCTAGGAGAACCACAGATGCAAGCGTCCAACCTGGGACAGTTGATACAGAACTGTCTGAATCCCTGGGGTCCAACCCTTATACAAATATGCACAGATACAGGAAACAGATTCAAAGAGCATTGTTCTTCTGCTTTAAAACTTAATGTTGCTTTCCATGTTGCATATTAGACTTACTTGGGGTATGTTACTCTTTTCTTCTTGTCTATTTCTCTTTTGAAATGGGAATATCTGTCCTATTCCTGTCCCTCTAGTGCATTTTGGAAGTTGACTCGTGTTGATTTCACTGGCTTATAGCTGGAGGGATTGGGCCTAAGATGAATCTTGCCTTGTTTTGGCTTTCATCACTGTGACCAAAAGAACTGACAAAAACAATGTAGAGGAGGAAAAGTTTATTTGGGGTTTTTGGTTTTAGAGGTCTCAGTCCATGGACAGCTGACTCCATATCTCTGGACCTGAGGTGAGGAAGTGTGTGACAGAGGAAAGCAGCTCAGAATATGGCGCCAGGACGCAGAAAGAGCTATACTCACCAAGGCATATTTGAAAGGCATGCCTCCAGTGATCTATCTCCTTCAGCCACACCCTGTTTGCCTGTGATTACCACCAAATTAATCTATCAGTGGATTGATCCACTGATTAGGATAAAACTTTCACAATCAAATCATTTCACATTTAAACTCTGTTGCATTTGTCTTACACATTAGCTTTTGGGGAACACCACATATTCAAACTATAACATGACTTGAGTATCAAATCTGGTTTAGATGAGACTCTGGATTTTGGGCTTTTGAGTTGCTGCTGGACTGTTAAGACTTTAGATCTACTGAGAGAAAATGAATGTATTTTTCATGTGAGATTGACATGAATTTTGGCACCAGGGGCAAAATAATATGGTTTGGATGTGATCAACAAAAAGTCCATGTGTTGGAGAATTAACTCCCAAATTTATGTGTTAATTTGGAGGTGGGTCCTTTGGGGAGGTAATTAGTATTAGATGAGGACATGTGGGTAGGACCCTGATGATGGCATTTGTGGTTTTATAAGAAGAGGATGATATACCTGATCTAGCACACTTACTCTGTCTTTCCACATTACACCCACCCTCTACCAGGTTATGGTGCAGACAGTAAGACCCTCATCAGGTGCCTCCAAAGCCATGAGCCAAATAAACCTCTGTTCTTTATAAATCATCCAGTCTATGGTATTTACTTATGATATTCAGCAACAGAAAATGGACCAAAATATTATTCAATAAATTATTGTATCCTGGGTTATATGCTATTTTGATCCCCAAAGGATGTTGAGGAAGGAAGAATGGAAAGGATAGAGGAAAAGGTCAGAGGGGTCTAAGGAGCCACAAATAGTGCCCAAATTCATAGAGTTTTAGCTTTCTCAATATAGTTGCTTTCTCAATATAGTCTTACTATGTGCTATTTCTTTCCCTTCACCTCAGCTATTGATAATTGAGGGTTAGTAAGGAAACCAGTTAATCTTGGTTTTTCTATGTACCCTATAATTTTTAATAATATAACAACAGTAGTTCACTGAAGAATTTCTAATATCTGTCCATGTGAGTCATAAAGATTGTGCAATTCATTACTATAATTTTATAGATGAGGAAACTGAGGCTCATAGAAATGAGTAATTTGTGATTCAACCATTCATTGACACCGAACCAATGTGAACAGACTGAAAAGACTCCTGAACCAATTGTGTATAATATGCCACCTATGTTGTCCCACCCAGCAGAGTGTCTACACTGCTGGGAATCTAGGTCCAGGTAGGAGGGTATGAAGCTACTGTAGCAAGTGTATTAGGGAGAATGTTTGGGGCCTTGCTATATTCCAGCATGTGAATTATGTTGCTTAGGTTCTTTCTTCATTAGCATACAATTTAAGCCTGTACAAAAGCCCAGATTTATTTTTTAGATCAGAAGCTTATTTTTGAGGTTTGTATGAGTATGGTAAAAAATCATAATGGTTAACTGGAACCATCAGACATAATATCACAGAGACAATGATGTTTGAGATTATATTAACCTGTATTAAGTTGCCATTTTAAAAAGATAGGAAGTCAAACAGATTAAAGTATACATGTAAAAAAGTATATTCCAAATATAACTGAAGAGGAAGGTACCATGAAGTGGGCAAAAGAGAGAAAGAGAAAGAGGAAAAAAGACAAAACAATAAACCCTCTGCTCCAGAAAATAAAATTTTAAAGTAGAATCAAGTGAATATAGATGTTGAATGCTGTTTTTTCACTGGTATTTCAATAGCTTCATTAGAATTTAAAAAAAAATTTTAAAACTTTATTTGTTCTAATTAGTTGTACATGATAGTAGAATGCATTTATACAATTTGATAGATCATGCATAAATAGAGTATAATCTCATTTTTCTGATTATACATATTGCAGGATCACATCTGTCATATAGTCATATGTGTACACGAGGTCATAATGTCTGTTTCACTCTAGAATTTTTAAAGTTCTCCATACGTAGTATACTTTTGATTTGTAACTATGTAATAATATGCTTTAAATGATGTTTATCATTAACCTTATATTTTTTAAAAGTCATCATTTTCATTCACTCACTCTTATTGAATAAAGTAATGTCAAGGAGCAGTAGACAACCTTTGTATACTACTGAACTTTTGTCCTATAGTCATAATATGGAGAATATGTTGACCTAGAATGAATGTATTCCAAAATTTCCTTTCTGTTACCCTGTGTGTGTGTCTGTTTATGTGTTGTGCTCCACAAAAAATCATCAGCTTATTTTGTTCTATCCAGAAGAGGGGGAGGAATGTCCTTGCTGGAGGCTGCTGTGTGTGGGAAGAGAACAAGGCTGATGCTTAAGGGCCCTCCGATGGAATCTACTTGAACCTCATACCAGAATGGGTAGGGCTGGTTATACCTGCATAATGCTGGCACAGGAAAGTCGCCATTCCAGCAGTCTCCAGCTTGGGGATACCATGGATACAAGTTCTGCCTGATGACTCTGGTGTAACTTTGATCTATTCTCCTTTTGGAAGTCCAGTTTATAATCTAAAAATTAAGACTTATCTTTGCCACATGAATGTGGATCCAGAAAGGTCAAATCTGACCTTCAGCCTTTCCAAAGTTAATGGTTGGATTTGAGATTTACCTTCTCCTACAAGCAAGGGAAGACAGAAGGTGGGGAAGGAAGAGGAGAAGGGGAAAGAGAAGAAGGAGAGGAGAAGAAGAGGAGGAAGAAGGAAGGAAAGAAAGAAAAGCAGAAAGGAAGAAAGGGAAGGGGGAGGGGGAGAAGAATAAGAAAGAGAAGGAGAGAAAAGGAAAAGAAATACAGGAAAGGAAAAGTCTTTTGACCTTGAAGAGTTTGGATCTATGGTACTAGGAAACTTTGAAGGATGTGTTTGGGAGTGCTTATTTTATTTCTGGCAGTAAATAAAACCCTCAGGGAAGGTTATTAATTTATCTGACCTATTTAGTATATTAAATTACACTATTTCATACTCTAGTGGCCTGAAAAAGTTAATTTGCCATTTGAATGGTGTGAATGATGAATGTTTACATCAGGTACTGGCACTTTACAATATTCAACAAACATTTAGTACTTTTTGCTTAGGTGTGCTTTACTTTTTGGTTAGTATCTCTGGGAAAGGAATGAGGACTATAACACTCTTTGACTTTGTCTAGGACACTTTTTGACTAAGGTACCAATTTCAGAATGAGAGATGCCCTAACAAAGAGCCCTGATAGAGGTGGAGAGAATATCAGAAACAAAATAGGATGGGTGGGAGTGTTGAAAGGGAGAGAAATGATCCCCAAATACCTTGTTTCTGTTCTTTTTATCTAGGGCACAGTGACCTTCTGGCCCCCTTGTATCCTTCTTGTGTTTCTTCAAACCCCATGCCAGCCCTCTCTACCAGTGTTTTATGAGCTATCATGTGGGGCTAGAATGGAATTTGGAAAATTAAGAGCTGATTTTTATTCCTCTGATATCTTGGTTGCCTTGAGCACTAAAATAATTTGAATTGGTTTTCAAATGAAATGTCACTTATGGAGTAAAACTGTCTAATAATTTGCCTAATTTAAACAATGATTGGGGAGAAAGCAGCAGACACTTGATTTGCATTTCATACATAAAACAATGTTTATCAGATGTTTGGAGGCAATAGATATACAACTTCTGAACTGATAGGGCATGGTTATTCCTTTTGCAATAGGAACATAGAACATAGCACAGAAACACCTTTACCCTTTGGTTATTTTTGAAGGCAAACAATTTAATAATAAAGTAAATTGGATTCTCCTTTCTGTCCTTGAAAGCTGTATTCCAGAATTATTGAAAGCTGTGTTCCAGAATTATTTGGTGCACAACCACCAGATTCCACCTTTTCTTCTAACGAGGTGTGATAAAGTAGGGATAGGGCTTGAGGAGTCAGAAGCAAAAATCATTCTACTTGTTTTCATAGATCCAACCAAAACTTAAGAGAATAATAAAGTAAATAAATAAAATTTAAAAATGCAAAAAAAATGAACAAATGAAAGAAGGGATAAATAAAATACAAGTGAAATTTCTAAAGTAGATTTTGATAAGCCAAAATTCCAATAAATTATTGAAGACAATGCTTGCTGAAACCTAAGACACTAGCTTTAGGACTTCGATAGACAATCAGGACTCTTGAAATTGCCTGCATATGTAATGGAGAGGCTTGTTAATTGTCAAATGCCTGAGGTTTTACTCAGTGATCCTTGGCTCTGGTCTCCCCATGACACTAGCAACTGAAATGAGGGAAGTTAGAGTTCCATAACACGTTTGAGTCTCCATCAGAGGGTTTCAAGGTTTGAGGGCTGCGCACAGGCGGTCAGCGCCTTACACCCCTCCACGTGGTTCTCTCACATCTCCCTACCTACATTGTTTACTCCTCCAGGAGAGGGAAATGAACAGTCAGGTGCGACCCAGCAGGGGGAGTGGGTGAGCTGGCCTGAGGGCCGCCGAGTGTCCTTGGGTGTGGGTATGGGTGTGGGGCAATTTGGGTGGGAGCATCGTGGACGCTACCACCACTAAGTTCTGCGCCTTTTTGGTGGGGTGTGTGCAGGAGTGAGGATAAATAGGAGGCTCCCTCCTCTCCCGACAGTCACAGAGCCGGCCGGCCTTCCTCCCTGGGTGTTTCCTTGCCCTGTAGCCAGGGTGCCAGCCAGAGGAGTAGTTTCGTTTCCTCCTGCTTCCAGGATTAGTTTCCAAGCACCCTCTTGGGCGCCCGGGTCCTGGGAAGGGGGCGAAGAAGGAGGAGGGAGACTCGTCTAGGGGCTGCCCGGCCCCGCAGAGCGGGGTTGATGGACCGGGCCGCCCCGGGCAGCGGCGCCAGCTCCCTGCCACTGCTCCTGGCCCTTACCCTGGGTAAGTGGCCACGCTGGGCACTGGAGTCCAGGAGGAAAGACCGGGGCTGGAGTTGCGGGGAGGGCGAACCCTGAATCGCGCAGGCATCTGGGCACGAGGGCGCTCTCGGGCTGGCAGTCGCGGGTTAGAGAACTTTAATGACTGTGGAGAGGACGAAGTTGAGGATTCGGCAATTGGGCACTTAGGGTTGCACCTGTTGGAGGCTGTCCCTAGGTGTGGAGGGAGGCCCGAAGACGGAAGAGATCCCGCGGGCCGCGCTGCTGGTGCTACGCTCAGGTCGCCAACTGGAGCAATGCTTAGAACAGAGGGCCCTGCGGCGCCGGGGTGGGGGGTGCCCTAGGGACTCCGGGGACGCAGTGCCCGCGAGTGCGGAGCAGTGGGAGGAAATCTCACTAAAGAAGGAGAATGAGCGTCTGGACCCAGAAGGGTACCCGCAGGAGACCCAAGAAGGAAATTCAGTGACCTAGGATGCTGGCGGGGAACGTGGAGCAACGCGGTGGAGAGCAATTTCTCTGTCTCTGTGCCTCCCCCAACAAGTGTGTGTGTGTGCCTCCCCCAACCGTGTGTGTGTGTGTGTGTGTGTGTGTGTGTGTGTGTGTGTGTCTGGCCCTGTGAGAAAGAAAGGGGACGGCTCCTGGAGAAATTAGTCATGATCTAAGAATTAATTAATCTGCCTATTTTTGCCGGGGCAGCTGGAAGGAGCTAGGAAAGAAAAGACACCTTCTGGGACCTGATTCTCCTGTTGCTGATAGGGAAGAAAGGAAAGGGAAATGACATTTTATTGAGGAAACCTTCCATGAAATACACAAACACTTCGCTTGTAATCTGCTATTTCCTATTTTAAGGCGAAATTGCCGGAGGGAAACCTTTTCTTCATTTGGAAAAAAAAGTTGTTACTTTAAAGCCCACTGCACATAAATCACCTGGGTGAGGGAAGAGGACAGGTGGGAGGAACAGGTGCCTGGAACGCTCTGGAACCATCCCTGCTGCCTTAGAAGTCAGTGCCTAGAGGGAAAGCTGGAACTTCAAATGGCTGGAAGCAAGGCTGTCCTGGCCTCTAGAGTAGAAGAGGAGGACATCATTTAGGTGGAAAGAGTCTACCTCCTGGAAACTATTCCCTTGCACTATGGTTATTTTGGGTGCCAGAAGGGAAGAAACCCTAGTGATATTTTCTAGTCTTCATGGAGTCTATGGGCACCTGGGGTGGGGCATGGGGAGAAGTTCCCATATTCAACCCTGGAAAGGGACACCACATGTGGGAAAAAAAAAATGGTGGAATTTTTTCTTGTGGAGGAAAAAGAGATGTAATCTAAGTGAAAGTTTTCATTTTGCACTATCCTTGGAGTGAGAAGGGTGGCTTAAAGGGGGCCATGAACTTGGTTGGAAGTGGATCAGACATAGGTTCATGGTTTGAGAGAAGGGATGGAATTAATAAACCCTGCAGAGGGAGAAGTGTGTATTAATGTAGTGCAGAGTGATGTGGGGCATCAAGAAAAGTGATGCACCTGAGATTTAGGATGTTGGCTAGTATCACTGGGATGTAGCTGGCACTGTCCTCCTCTGCCTTGTCTGCACAGTCCAACAGTCTAGGTACTCACTCAGTTTCTGCTATAGTCAGTAAGATGCTAAAGTATGTAGGAATGGGGATGAGAAGAGTATTAGAGAGATTCCTAAGCCACAGTTCTTGCCCTAAAAAGAACACTGGGGAATGCAAGGCTGCCAATACAAAACATTTAGAGAAAAACTTATAAAATCAAAGAAGGGAGAGCTCTGTAGTGAGAGATGGAGTAGTGGGGAGAAACTGTTTAGGGACCTGAATAGGTAATGGGTAGGATTTCAAATGGCAGAGAAGAAAGTGGAAAATAGATAAGGGATAAAGCATTTAGTAAAGGTTGATAATGGGATTGAGAATGCTCTACTGGAAAAACAAGCAACAGCTTGTCAGACAGTAAAATTTATAAAATGAAGACAGATTATGAAGAATTAAAAAAAGCTTAAAATATTTGGACACAAATCAATTAGCAGTTAAATGCACTCCATCAGAAGTCTTGGATGAAGGAGGTATATGGTGTGAACAATGATTTAGGAGATGAATCTGGCAGTGGGTGCACTGTGGGAAGAGAGGAGAAAGATTGCAGTCAGAAGGTCTGATGGTTTTATATGCATGATCCAGACATGAGCTAATTAGAGCCCAAATTAGGGTGCTGGGCCATTAGAAATGCCAGGGTAGAAATAACTGTTCAGTGTTGATGGACATTCTCCCCATTTTACTGCCACACAGTGCTTTGACCTTTTTCTCAAAACTTGTCAAAACAGTCAGACTTTTTACACTCAGGGTAACCTAACCGTACAATCACCTTGCTGAATAATTGACTTAGGAAATTGAATTCTGCCTGTAGATCCCCTAAGAACTCTCTTTTTTTGCAAAATGCCAAAAGATGTAATTTGTTGGCCTCACTGTTTCCATTAAGTGTTCCTATTTATATCATATACACTTTACTTTTAAGTCCCATTCCTAATTTAAGACACATGTTATTTTATTTACTGTTTGAAAAGAATGTGAGAAATGTGTGTGTGTTTGGGGTGGGGGCAATGGAAAGACCAGAGAGCTGGCGTTGAGCAAACATGAGACCTGGATCTTGCTCTGCTGTTCTGTGACTGAGATATCTGTAAGTCACAACTTTTTGGCATTGTTTTCTGCCTTTGTAAAATGAAGGGATTTCATCAGATGGTGATACACTTTCTTCTGTCATATGCTTTAAAAAAATAAAATAACGTGACAAATTATAGATGACTTATATGTATTATAAGTGCAGATGCTCCTTGAATATACCTGGGACTTAGCAGATGGATCTAGGCAAGGGAGTTTTTATTCTAACTTATGCAAATTGTATACTATTCCCTTTGGGAAATTTAATGAACAGAAAAATAAGGTTGGAGATAGAAAAGAGTCATACCATAGGAAAACTGAATGAATATGGTACATAAAAATTAAAATTAACATAGATATAGATTTCTATTTATATATATAAAATTATGAATATACTTACATATTTGAATCTGTATATATTTTTATAGGTAATTAATATTCTTTATACCATTAATTGGTTTTATTTTACTAAAGCTAAAGGCATTTTCATAGAAATCTTGAACAACTTAATTTTTCAAAAATAGAATTTCTGGAAAGCACTTCCATTTCTCAACTGTATGCTCTTATTTGTTAACAAATCCAGTTATTAATAGGACACTAATTCCATTGATTCAGAGGGAGCTACTGAAGAAGAGATATTGAATACTATGTTTTCAGCTTTGTTATTGTATATAAGAAATAATCCCATTAAGATTATTTTCATCCTAAGCATTATGGGTGATGGGAAGTAGTTTTAATTTGTGCTAGTTATGATTCTTTAAATGACGAAGATGCCAATCCATAACTTCTTCCTTGCCAAAAGAAGGGAACACCCTGTAGTGACTTCATTCTGAGCCATATTTGCATTTGCTGGCTTTTTAAAGACATGCCATGAAAATTGGAGTCTGGTTTCAGTAACTCTTACATTTTGCCAGTTTCACTAAGGGCAGTTTCTGATTTCCCAGTGATCTGTGTTTTTAAAGTTAGTGTTAATGTTAGATAATTTGAATCTCAAATTATTACAAAACATTCTATCCAAACAATGATTGGGATTACCTTCCCAGGTCAGTTGATAAAACACTTTGAATTAAAAGGATACTTAAAGGATAGAACTAATTGTAATAATCTTATATTAAAGTCTATAGTAAACATTAAGTTAGCATAAGATGTGTCTGGTCTTATTATCCTATCTTCATAGCAATGGGTTTCTCTTCATCTGAAAGGGCTTTAGAGGGTGGAAGTGAGATAATGTTTGTACTGCACCTTTTATCATTCATTCAACAGATATTTGTTATCTGTTATAAGCAAAGGCTCTCTTTTTGTCTTGAATACATTTGCATAAAAAGTCATCTTCCAATTTAGGGTATTTAGTCTTCAAAAAGGAATTGCTATGGTTTGACTTGCAATGTTCCCAAAAGGCTCGTGTGCTTAAAGGCTTCATCCCCAATGCAGCAATTTCCAGAGGTAAATCTTTTAGGAAATGATGGGACAATGAGGGCTGTAATCTCATTAGTGGATTAATTCATTGATGAATTACTAATTTGAATGGATTATTCGAAGGTAGTTCCTAGTCGAAGGAAGAGGTCCCTAGGGGCTCGCCCTGGAAATATTTATCTTGTTCCTGGTCTCTTCCTCTCTGTCTGTGTTAATACTCCTGGCTGCATGAGCTGAGCAGCTTTCCTCTTCCATGAACTTCCTCCAAGATGTTCTGCCTCACCTCAGGACCAAAGGAATGAAGCCAGAGGGTCATGGACTGAAATAATGAGCCAAAGTAAACTTTTCCTCCTTAAGTTGTTAATGTCAGGTATTATGGTCACAGAGAAACTAACACTTGGGAAAAAAGGCAAGAGCCTTTTTTGGAATATTATAGGTTTTGACTTATACCTCTAAGATTTGCAAGTCAGACACTGATCTGGCAAGTATTTAATACCACCATTCATTTACACAAGTTAAAATTATTCTAAAGTTACCCATTAAGGCAAGTGCTGAATCTTCAAATGGAGTAGTCCCCAACATCCTTTGAATGAGCAACTGTCCATGTTTCTTATGGAGAACTTAATGCACAACCAAGTTGTGGAGTGCTAAAGTTCTACAGTGATTAACCATCACACAGTGAGTTGATTTCCTCATTCTTTTATACTGTCCCCCCAGCTAAACTCACCCTGTATGTAATAATAACAGTCATGCTTTTAGTGTTTGCCATATACCCAGGTTTTGATCCTTTAAGCCTTTCTCAGTCTGGTGTTCACGAGATTTTTAAACCATATACTTATTTTGAGTGACTCTTAGTTGTCCCAAGGAGGATACATAGCTAATCTTATTCTAGATGCACAGGAAAGAAGTTAAATCATCAGATACAATGAATGCTTTAGAACATTCAGAATTAATTCTCTCTCAGAGAACTGGGTACAGGAAGGTCAGATTTTCTCTAACACTCACTACATTTCTAGAAGGTAGATGCTATTACCAATGACCCAACTTTACAGATGTGGAAACTCACACTCTGAGAAATTAAGTGACTTTCTAAAATATACCATAATGCTGGAACTCAAATTCTGATCTATATGATTTCAAGCATTGAATTCTCAGCCCTGCCCTCTGCTACCTTGAAGTATAATGCACATATTTTTAGTGCTTCTTAAGCTAAGATCCCAGTTTATACTAGACCTGCAAAGAATCCATAGGCTAGTTGGTCAGGAATACTCTCAAGTCAAATTTAAGAGGAAAACAATCTGATTAAAATGGGTGTTCTTTTTACAGATAAATATGCTGACATTCACAGGCATATTTGTGTCTTAACAAAAAAGGAATCTCAGTAGCTCAGATGAATCCGTAATTGTGAGCATATAAAGGAAGAGGAGAGACTGGTTTGGATGGTTGGGGAGAGATAGGGTATTTAATCTTAACTCAATCAATTAAGCCATTGCCTACTTTGATTATCAGCAAAGTTAAGTAACCATGAAATACTTTCCTTCATTCTTTACATTATTTTCCTGAAGATATGGGATATATTATAGGCTAGTCATTATTTACAAAAGGGGATGTCAGGTATGACAACATTCATAGTTGGTCTTGTTTCAAAGTGCTAAGTTAGCTATATAACAGAAAGAATTATTAACATAACATTTTCCTCTTTGTGAAAAAGGCACGCATTTGTTCATTTGTTTGGACATATTTACTTTGGAGAGATTGTATAAAGAGTATCTGGCAGATAGTAGAAGCACAAAACATATTAGTTAAATGAATGAATGAATGAATTCAAGTGGCTGTTGGTGAATGTGCCCATCCATTTAAAAGGCAGCAAATAAAGCATTTCTATTATGTATTGGCCAAACATTGGCCCATGGTTCAGAGATGTTGTAGAAGGCCATGTTTCTTCATCTCTTGTTACATGGACCTTCCTGCTGGCAGTGCTAGTGATCCATTCACAAAAGGACTTTTTTTTTTTTGCAAGAAGTAAGATTATTTCTTCCATTTCTTAATTCCATATGCTACATACCTCTCACATGTTTGGTTCAAGGGCATACTTTGTTGGTAAAAATGCAGGCTTTTAAAATGAGTGTTTGGGGGTTGAGGATATGGCTCAGTGTTTAACATATGAAAGGTCCTGAGTTCAGTCCAAGACCCAATAATTTCTTTATTAAAATAAATAAATAAGACAAAATAAGTATTTAAGTGAAGAAGAGAAGGACAGTGGACTCGGTACTTTTCAATGGTTTGTTAAAAATGTTCTATGAATTCTGTGAGATGTCAGGTGATTTTCTCTCTTGCTTGATTAGGACTTTTTAGACACATGTTTTTCCTTAGTGGTGAGTAATCAAGTTGTTATATTCATAGATTTCTGTTTAGTATTAAATAGAAAATAACTTTTGGTGGTTCCTGTAGAAGTTGAATTAGATATGCTTTGGAGACCAACTTGATGTGTGATTTGTCAGTGTTGAATTTCTAACTTATTTTACGTTGTATATGAAGTTTTCATATCCATCAATTGTCTGGGTTTCCTAATGGTTAGATGTAAGCACATGACATACAAATCCTTGTTTTCTACTCTTTGGAGTGAGCTGCATGGTCCAGGCCTCTCTAGACTAGGAAATGACCACTTGCCTTTGCCTTCTAGTGCAGAAAGCCCAATAGCAAGGCCAGGAAAATGCCATCAGAGCTGAATGAATCACTTTTAGGAGATCTGCACCTGTCTTGTTCGTGACCACCTTCCTATTGCAGTGTCACTTGGGTTCTGGCATCTCCTAGGAAGACTGACGCAGTATGTTGCTCTTCACTTAGATATGTACTTGAACTTCACTATGAAATCCCAACACTACATTCTGGGGGACGTTTAGAATTGAAAAAAAATGTTTTAACCCTATTATCTCACTTGATCTGAATAACAAAAATAATAGCTCAGCTGTTATGTACTGTGAGGGCTAGGCATTGTTCTAAGATCTTAATAGTCCATTTCATTCACATAATAATGATATTATGCAAGATGGATAAAGTTGTCCAGAGGAACTAAATATCATTATTATTCCTATTTATATAGGAAGATATGAGGCAAAGGGGTTATGTAAATAGTACAAGGTTCTGGCTTGATGATTATTAACTCTAATTGCGAGATGAGTGCCTGGATCATAACAGATAAACATTCATTGCTGAATGTGGTAGATAGGGAGAGATTGGCCACTAAAACTCAGGGATATTACATTATATTTAAGTGGAAAACCCAACACTGGAAACCAGTTCTCTGACTTATTTAAAAGCCATTTTAAGTACATCCTAGCTGTTGCCTACACCCTTTTCTTTCCTACTGCCCACTGTATATCTGGGGCTTCTCTGGCTCTGATTCTCTCATATATTTGGACCCCTGGCTCTTCATTCCACCTAAGAAATACTCTCTGCTCATGACCCTGACCTGGGACACCCAGTTGATAATATTCACTTGGTATTGAACAGACCAGGTATTTTACTTCATTCTGACCCGTCACTCTGGGCAGCCAACTCCGACTATGTTCTTAAATAAACCTGAACTTGTGTGGCAACTACTGTGCCTTCCTGATCTGCTTCACCATCACAACACTTGGGGAATGCTCCTGTGGGCAGATGGAGCGGGGTGATATTAGTTTATATTCTTCTGGAACGTATATAATGCCTGATACTGAGAATGGGTAAAAGGAGCCTATCCTGAGGCAGGGCAGCATGATAGTGAAGAGGTAGACTCTAAGCTAGACCATGGACATTTGTCAGTGCAGGGACTTGCCAGCTATGAAATCTTGAGCAAGTAACTTAAACCGTCTAGACCTCAGTTCCTCCACCTGTGAAAGCCGACATTAATAAAACCAAAGCTATTATGTGGATTAAATGTATTACTGTATAAAGCATTTAAAATGTGCCTGGAACAGAGCAAGCTTCAGATAACCAAGGACTATTATAGTAGAAAACAAGAAAGTGCAGTAGAAATCATTAATTATGATAAATATTTTAAATTTTTTGATATTTTGATTATGGGCTTTTCCTCAATGTAATCTGAGTCTACTCATGGATGGACAAAGTTTCTCTTACTTTATGTCTAGAATTTCTACTCCTACTAGTTATGAAATAGGAAATAGATAAAAATTCTCAAGCGTCTCATTTTAACTGGTTTTGTTAAAAAGGAACAGATATGAAAAATAAAACTGCAAAATTAAAATGCATATCTACTTTCTAAAAATTAATATCTTTATAGATTCGTCTTCACTTGCAAATTTTGATCCTAATTTTATGCAACAAAGAGTTTTATGCTACTTGCCTGACATGAATATTGAACACAAAAGTCAGATTATAGTGGCAGAGTAAAATGAAATATTTAAAAAGTGATTTTAATATTTGAGGTAATCCCATCAAAGTGGGGTTGTCTCATTTATTTTATAGAAATAATTACCTCAATTAAAAAGAAATGAAACCGATGTTTGGAAAGAATGGATAATGATGTAATGTAAAAATCAGAAAAATGTAAAATAAATTATTTTAGATATTTTTTGGGACAAAATGATTTTTTCAAATTTTTAAGAGCAAACTGCCATGTGTCAATATTAAATTGTTTCACAATATTGACTTGTAACATGGAGATAGTTACTTAACCTTTCTATGCCTCATTCTCTTACCTATAGAATAATAGTAATGGTAAATGTCATCTAGAGACTTAGAATTGTCTTGAGGGTAAAATGAGATAATGCAGGAAAAGATTTCGGTGCCACAATTGGCAATTAAATACTCAGCATAATATTAATATTTTTGAACTTGTGAATATTAAATTTTGAATATGCATATAATGTTTAAATTATTTCATAGGTAGGATCCAAAAAGGAGAAATAGAAATGGTGTCTTCATTAAGCCAATTGGAGTATTAGAGTTTGTACTTTGATCAAAGAAAAATATTCACTGCCAGAGGCAAGCAAAGATAAAATAGCAGGAATCTGCTTCCCATGACCATATTTTCAGAATTGCTTTGAACCTTCTGTTAGAATATCAGCTCCATCATGGCAGGCGTGTTGTCTGTTCTGTTTAGTTATATCTCAGTACCCAGAGAACTGCCCACATATAACAGACACTCAATAACTATTAGTTGAATGAATAAATCTTAGTGGGAATAGTGCAGGAAGTCCTCCTGGACCAGTAGCTTCTCATAGTGTACCACAAAGAACTTGATGTACTTTTTGCAGTTTACACACACACACACACACACACACACACACACACACACAATGTCCTAGCTTCAATAACCAAAAAACTGAGAACTCATAACCTTCTCCCACAACTTTGTATTCCATCGTTTATGTCTTCAGATTAGTTAATGATGACTTATTTTTGTTAGATAGTTCTTTACCAAGATGCAGCTGAATGTGGGTTGCCCAGTAGACCAGATAGAAAAAGATTTGTTCATGAAATTTAAGTGTTGACTACCAGCATCAGGAAAACATTAACTCATCCAAAAATGTGACTTTCTTGATCATGGCTTAGTAGAGTTGGGCATAGTATTATTGTTATTTCTAAAACATGGAAAAGATCTAAATATTTTTATTCTCTAAGTTTTTAATTTTAAAGTGTGCATAATACTATTTTGAAGTATGTCTAAAACAGTAAAGAAATAATCAAAATAGTCTAATTATAAACCATTGTCTTTCTAAAAAAGGGTTTATCATACCCTGGGTAAAAATATTCATCACAAAAGAAACATTGTAGAATTTCAATCCTTAGCAAAGTTTAAATTACATAGCACAAATTAAATATGATCTCATAGAAGGAAAATTTATTAAGGGCTGGGGTGATTGGGAAAATTCACTAACAAAGTAGTGACTTGAGTTAATTCTTCCATGTTAGTGGTGGAAGAAAACATGGGAGAAGGATTAGAAGGTGGAAAAATTAATAGTTATTATCCTGGTGTTACAGAAAGTGAGGAAATCCAAATGCCTAGAACAAAGAATCACCTTTTTGTGGTGCTGAGGGAAATACTGACAGATAAGGACAAGGTTCCCAAAATAAAGGCATTTGTAAGGATCCTAAATTCTTGATACAATCAGTGCCAACTCTAGGATTTCCTTGGATCAGAGTCAATGATTTGGTAATAAATTCATACTTTCCATGATGAATTAAGACTTTATCTTGAAATATTCTATGGTTTATTACCTGAGAAATTTGTTCAAATATTGTGGAAATATCCAGACTGCCTTTGACCTTATTCTCTATAATGTAGAGAAAAGCTGACCCCATCTTTTGCCTAATGTCCAGATGACTGGTCTGCTTCATGGTCCTTTTTTCTAGTCCCTAACCATGCATTTGCGAGGCTTTCTAAGATCCAGAGCAGGATGAAGCTCTGGATCTATCTTAGAATAGAATAGAGCCTGTAAAAGAGACAAACCTTTTTTTGTCATTTTTAGTGACAAAAATAAAAATGATTAAAATTTGTAATGATTAAAACTTTAATAACCAATTAAGAGAATTGACTCATTGCCAAACAACATTTAGAAGAAACCAGAACTGAAGGCACTTCTTTCTTTTCCTCCCCAAACTCTACCATATTCTGTGCAAGCTCCATTCTGTAACATTAGGTACACATTTTTGTCACTAGCTCATATCAGAGAGCCTCCTTGGGAATGGAATAATAATAATAATGGGAAGTTATTTTGATATTTTCAAGAGGGCAGCAACACATCAAATGCAGTGTTAAGATAGTTCTTAGTGTACAGAATGGGTCAGATGAGAAAAAATTAACTGGAGGCAAGTAAAGAGGAAGTGACATACTGAACCTGGCACTTCTGAATTGAGAGAAAGGAGCAAATTTAATGAATATATCAAAGCAGGAATTTGTAAAATATAAGGATAAGTTGAGTGTTGGTAAGGAAGGGGAAAGAATTAAAATGGTCTCCAAGACTACCAATATCAGTTGGAAAATGATTTTATGGTACCATATTTGAGAAAGAACTACTTTTATTGTGGGGATGTGAACTGTTTTGAGACAAATACCCTATGCACTTTTGGAAATATGGAAGTTGACTTCAAGTGGAAGCCAGATGTGTATATTTTCCCAAGGAATATAAAAAGTACAACTGCTTTTGAGACAAATACCCTATGAACTTTTGGAAATCTGGAAGTTGACTTCAAGTGGAAGCCAAATGTGTTTATTTTCCCAGGGAATATAAAATGTAGAGATTATCATGGCTCTTCCCAGATCTATAGTTTAATATGACCCTAGGAATAGACATTTTAAAAATGAAGAAGAAACAAATTTTCCTATGGAATAATTATACATATTTTATGTAGATACTCATCCCTCTAGGAAGTGGAGCTTAGTATCTTCACCATTAGAGTGTAGGTTGTAGTTAGAGTCCTGCTTTCAAAGTATGGAGGATGATGTCACAAATGACATAGTTTCCTTTTTTTTAAAGACTAAATAATATTCCTTTGTATGCATACATTTCTTTATTCATATGTATGTTGATGGACATTTACCTTGTCTGTACTTTTGCTATTATAAATAAAAGCTACAATGAACATAGGAGATCCTGATCCCAGCAGTGAGATACTGTACTTATAGGAAGACCCTCAAATAGTCAAACTCAGAGAAGCAGAGGACAGAATGGTGATTTTACAAGACTGAGGAGAAAGGAAAGTAATGAAATATTGGTGAAAGGATATAAAGATTCATTTATGAAAGATGAATAAATTGTAGAGATCTACTATACTACCTATGCTTGATAATATTTCATTTTAGATTTAAAATTTTGCTTAGGAAGTAGATCTTATGTTAAATGTTCTTACACACACACACACACACACACACACAGACACAAACACACACACAAAATAATGAGAGGGGAAATATGGTAATGTTAGAGTGGAGAAATCTTTCAATCACTACTTTAATCAAGTGATCAAGGTTAACATCACCAATGATGTTGTGAAGATATCATGTATCCCCTCCCTTATTATGTAATGAGAATATTTCATCATGATATTCTTTCCAAAAATCCATAATCCCAGTCCAGTTATTAGAAATACATCAAGCAAACTAAAAGGACAATCTATGAAATACCTGAATAGTAGTCTTCAAATATCAATGAGGTCATGAAAATCAAGGAAAAACTAAGAAATTGTCAAAGACCAGAGAAGATTAAAGGCTTTGACACAGAAAAAGGAGATTAGTGGAAAAACTGGTGAAATTAGAATAAAGTCTTGAGTTTAGTAAATAGTAATGTACCCATGTTATTTTCTTAGTTTTGATAAATGTACTACAGTGATGTAAGTTGATAACATTAGAGGAAGTTGAAAATGAGTAGATAGGAATGATATGTATTTGCATTTTTTATGAATATGAAATTACTCTAAGATAAAAAAAAATTCATTTCCAAAAAAGACTCTAGGGGAAATTCTAATTACTAGCCAGTTTGAATAATCACCTGTTTAGAAAGTAGAGCTATAAATATAAATGAATTGGTCAGTTTATTATTATCCAGTTATTATTCTGGACCTGGCACAGTTCCTGGAACACAATAAATCCTCAGTAAATATTTATTCAAATATTAATTCCCTGGGCATTTTGTATAACATTGTAAAAAAGAAGAACAATTACAAGTATCGAGGCAGAAGGTAGTATGAGTGTGGCCAGGGGCTGGGCAGAGTCGTCTATGGGGAGTGAATGTTTGATGTGTGTAGTTTTCCCCTTCCAAATTGAAAATCATTCTGGAGATAGATGGTAGTGATGGTTGCACTACTGTGTGAATGTACTTAATGGCACTGAACTGTAGACTTTAAAATTGATAAGATGGTAAATTTTCTATTATGTTTATTTTTCCAAAAATTTAAAAATTGGGAGAAAGGAAACCTGAAGTGAAGTATTGGTAGCACTTGTATTTATGGTGTGGGAGTCAGAAAAACCTGGCACAGATGAGTGAAAAGGGACTTAGGAAACCAAGAGTGGGGCAGATTTTGGATGGAAAGTTTGGAAGGGTCAACCATATTAAATACTGCAGATGTGAAGGAGACTGAGGCTCAAGAAGAGGTTGCTGGTGAGTGGGTTATGAAGAAATCACTGGTGCCCTTGAAAGATAAGGGACGAGAGACTGGTGATAACTGAAGAAACCAAACACACACACACATGTAACAGAGAGGAAAGAGAGTTTAGGGTGGTGGGTGGAAAAGATAAATTTTAGTTAATGAGATCCAACTATACACGTTTGAAAAGTTTTTCAATAAATATTTCTCTGTATAATTCAGAAAGCACAACTTGTGTTAATCAACAAAAATTCCAGGAAAACAGGCAGCTCTCACATTAATTTGGGAGGAAGTTTTTCCCAAATGAAAATTTGAAGGCAATAGGCTCAGCTGCCTTCCCATGGGATATGGTGAGCTTTCCATGCCTGGTCTTTATGGGGATTATGTAGAGGGAATTCCTAGGTGAGGCAGGAGGTAGACAAAATGACTTTTAATTTTGTTATGTCTTCAGGAATGTAGCATGATATTATTGCACTTTGAGATGTTTTGGAAGTTGGACAATAGAGTTTCAATAAAACTGTTGGTAGACTTCACTGAAAGAACAGAACAGGCAGGATCCTTGGAAATACAGAAGGCAAATAATGAAGAGATTTGAAAAAAAAAAGTGACTTGATTGTATCCCCTACCAGTCCTCATCTTGGAATATAGTATAGATTGCATCCCCCAGTCTTGATTTTTACCTTGAAGACACTGCATACTTTATATTTTACCATCCACTTGGATAATACTTATCAACAGGATCTTATCATGAAGGAAAAATAGCACAATTATAATTAATAAATTACGTTGACAAAAATTTCAGATATTTTAATATCAGAAGACAACTATTTCTAACATTGTCATCCAGTGGTAGAATACTTCTGTGAGAAAAATCTCTAGTCATTTTTTAGGTAAATGACAAACATTCTGTAATGGGGGGTAAGAAGAGTGAGTAATTTTGATCTAAATGTGAGATGAGACCACATGCACAATAATAAACTTCACTTCCTGTTTGACTTTGCAGAAGCCCAACAAAAGAGAGGTGCCTTGTTCTTTCTCACTGGTTTCTATCCAACAGCAGTCACCACTATGAAGTACTTATTGAGTAGTTTTCCAGCCTAGTCAGATTCTTAATTGGGAATCTGTCTTTCAGATGTGGTGAGCAGGCTTATGAAGCTTCAACTGGAAATATGTGCTGTGACACTTTCTTAATGAGTCTTATTTTTGTAGGTCACACAAGAAATCAATTGAATTATTTCACAGTCACACCATAGACATCAAGAAGGCCTTCTTAGTTCTTCTTTGTATAATTCTTCACTCCAGCCTGATATCTTTGCTCATTGTCTCTCAAGTATTCCAAGATCATTTCAATGGCAATGCCTTTGGTCCAGTTCAGTTTCTACTTTTTGATGGAAGTTTTCTTTATGATTTCTCCAGCTTAACACGTTGCCTCTCTTGGAATTCCAATAGAATTTATTTTCTATGCATCTGTCACTTAAAATATACTGTCTAATATTCTTTCTTTAATTTTTTGTCTTTGCAAATAGTTTTATTGATTAATGGATTAATGTTAAATTGGGTTGGGTTACTCTAATTCAATTAAAGGGCATAAATTCCGGGGCCTTTTCAGGTTGGGTAAGCAACCATTCTGAAACCCTGTCTTTTTTTCTTTACCATTATTAAAGTTTGATGACTGTTTCCTCATGGGTCAGAGACTGTGTTATCACAGGATCCAGAGGCCAACTCCACAATTCCTTCTCACTTTGCACATGGATAATCCCCCTTAAAAACAAATCATCCTCTTTCCTTGGTTCCTTTGCCTCCTCTCTTTGAACTATTGTGAAAATTCAGCGAGCTCAGAGCTTTTTATTTAAAGTGCTACAATGTCTAACTTGTCTAGTCTTATCATAAAGAAATAGGAATCAAAGTCAGTTATCAGTTCTGGTTAAATGATGATTTCCAAGAAACTAATTCTAGGTTATTATGGGATTCCCATTCAACTTAGTCATTCTCATCTTGCATTTAATAATGGTAATGCTAGAACAAAAAAAAAATAGGTTGATTAACTGGTAAAGGCATGCTTGCAGAGTTGACAGTTTTCAGATGTACAAGTTAGTTCATATGTAACAGATTGCTAAATTATTTCCCTGTCTGGATTTAAAAACACAAGATTGTAGAGTAATTTTATAAGTTGAATAACAGTGTTATCTATCATTCTTAACCTCTATTAAACATCAGGACATTGTTTTTTTCCATTTGGGGTAGAGTTTAATGTTGGAAAACAGTTCGAAATTTTCTTTTCTCCTTTTGAATGAACAGAAAACTATTTTGCCAAGAAAAAAAATTTTTTTTCACTGCCTTTTTCTCTCCTATCCCAGGTGGCCCTGATAATTCCAAAAGCTGTCTTTTAGTATGATAGAACAGGAAATTCTCTGGGTGATGTGACTTGAGAGAACTTGGAAAATCCCTCTTTGTCCTGGAACTTTTTTCTGACGCCCCAATTCCACATTGTATTGGGACACAAATAATGTGGCCTTCGACTGCTCCTTAGCCTGTTGGTCAGCCCTCTGCCCACACCCTATGGGCCCTGGATAAAGCACCACATCCCAAGGCATGAGTTCTGGCCTCCCATTCACCAAAGAGACAGAATTAGGGAAGCTGGCATCCTGAGGGATTGATTTTGTCTAGTGAGAAATTCTTGACGATAGTGACTGGATCGGGTGCATTTCTCCTTCTGTAACTATTCAAGATGAAGTTCCTTTTTAAACCCATTTATGTGACCCATACATGAATGAACAGGCCATCTGGGCACATTTCAGTGTCACTGTGGCTCACTTTGGAGCTGTGCCCGGTATGAGAAGTCCACACATTTTATTGCTTTGCCCCTCTCTTTGCTTCATTTCCTTTTCTCTCTTTTTTCTCAAGCCCTGAGATTGTACCTCTCAAATACAGTGAAAACCTATTCATCTATGTCTCAGTCTCTACTTCCCCAAAGGCCCAGGTTGAGACACTTTAGATGCTAGAATAGTTCTTTGGAGTGAAGTAATTTCTCTCCTGTGACTCTGCTTTAAATACATTAAAAAAGGAAAAAGGTCTTAAAGAATAATGTTTTCTTTCAGCACTATTAGAGCAGAATGAGGATATTGGTTTATCAGAGAGCAAAGAACAACAAAAAGGTATAAAAGGAGTTAACAAACAAGAATACTGATGTCAAACTTCAGCCACTGCACTTTAAAATTTTTTTTTTAGTCTCAGCCAACCACAAGCCACAAATAATTAAATATCATTTCCACACCCTATTTTCTTTTCCCAGTTCCACATTATATGTGTCCTCTTTGGGGACTTGGAAAATACTCCCATGGAGTATGTACACTTGAGATTGTTTTTCTTTTGACAGTGAGTATGCAATGGGAAATCTCCAAATGCTTATAATTTTTCATCCTAGCATCGATTTTAAATTCAAAAATTCAATTAACTATTTTTTGGAAATGAGATGACTTAATAATCCACTTGGTTGTTAGGTAGTATGGTCTCAAGTCTGACTTTATCAACTATATTTGTATCATTGAATCACTTAACCAACCAACTGCATCACCAAGCCCAAATGACATGAATGGCTTGCTGAATCACAGACAGAACTGTACTGAGAATACAAAGAGCCACACATGTAGAAGATGCCATATTTCCATTAATCAGCTGAGGAATTTTAACCTCTTTAAAAACCACTAGGGAGAAACAGCCTGTGGAGAGACCAAAATACAGTTTTGTCTCATTAAGTACATTCATATATTCATAAAAGCACACTGCAGAAATGTAGTGGGGGTATATATATATATATGCACATACATTTAGCTTTTGTAGTTAGTGTCACAACCATATACACAAGTCAAACTTTACTCTAAATGTAGATATTTGTCAGTATTCATTTATGAGAGTGAGGACCTAGTCTTTACCAGAATAATTATAATTCCCCTTCTTTTACTTCCTCCGCAAAATATTACCTATGAAGTTCAAAAATTCTTAATTTCCTTCCCCTGCTTGCCTGTCTTTAGGCACATAGTTAAATCTTTACCACTTCCATGTGGGTATGATGGGCCTCAGTTTACAGAAGGAAACTCTGAAGCTCTGGAGGATTTAATAACCATCAAAATCATAAATCTAACAATTAAAATGCATACCTAGGATTCAAATCCAGCTCCGTTGAACTCCAAAGCTGTTCATTTCCTGTTCCTCAACTCCACTTCCTTTTAATATAAATGAAATTCTAGGGATTTGACTGTGTAATATTCTTTCAACTTCTGTTTGAACTAATAGATTGATTAATTCTCATTTGGGCTCCTTTGGTCTACAGCTGACTTTTCCAGTAGATCCTGGTGTGTGATTCAAATAGTGAAATTGATATGGTGACAAGAAATCATTGGATTTGGTATACATGAGTAGAAGTTTTCAATGTACCTAAGATGTCCTAAATCATGAAAATAGAAACCAATGCACATTTTGTGATCCTGTTACACTTATTTTTAAAATACAAAATGTACTTGGCTTTAAAACTGGAAAATTCAGCTCAGGGATGAGGCAAATACAACATACATGACTGTTTAAGTTGGTCACATATGATCTTTTTAAATAGTTGACCCAGCTGGTGCACTACTTACCTCAGCATTAGCAGTGGCTTTGAGACTGCATGTCATGTGCCTTGTCAGGCTGCCCCTGTTTGAATGCTAGTATTGTTCCCACTGACTTCACTCCCCATGCTGACTGACGGGGATAATACTTTTAATACACTCTGTAATTTTTAACTTGAAAATCTCACAGTGCATAAAAGTAAATGGAGCTTTGACTCACTGGAGTAGAGGTGGATTTCTTTCTCATTTTTCTTTAATTTTACGAGTGGAGTTGATATTTTAAAACTAGTCCTAGAAATAAGGACTCAACTTGTAGTCACTTAGCCAGCATAGCTAATAATATTATTTTGTCTAATCCTAGTTTTATTGCTTTAACACATTTGAGAAATTCTGCAGACCATGGGAAGCAGGGAGGTATGGATGAAAGCAGAGAAGTATAAAATCATTGGCTCAGGTGAAAACCAAACATGAAAAAAAGCAAGCAACAAAGAAAACAAATTAATACATTGCTTACCAGCAGAACAAGAAATTTAAAAACTTCATTTTATGATAAGCAGAATAAACCCTAATATTTAAAGTGACAGCGTGAAGGGCTGATGCACTCTGGGGCTACCTTACTGCATGTGTGTGGCTGAGAGCTCCACTTCATTCTGTCTTTGCTGGGACCACGTGGGAGGCACTTTATTTCAGTGCAGCATTTAAGGAGGATGGAGGAGCTTTTGAGGGGTCTTGGTGATGTCCAGCAAAATACGACTGAAGAACCAGCATGTTTAACCTGAAGAAGGGAAATCCATTTATGGAAACTTGATAGCTGACTTCTAATAAATGAGGATCTGTTATGGGAAAGAGAGGTCAGACTTATTTTAGGTGATTTCAAACAGGAAAACCCTAGCTCAACATATAGAAGCACTGACAGAGCTTTGGAAATAGGTACTTAATATATTTTTGAAAAAATGAATGGGTGTGATTGAAAACATGGACAAATGATCTCCCTGAAGTGGCATGCTGTGGAAGTGACTGAAGTCTCTTTATTGAAATTTAAATGTGGAATTGATGAATTCTTCCAGGGAGGTGAATTTCTAGGGAGGTAAGAGTTGGTTTGTGGGATATTTGAAAATTCCTAGTCTTACTAATGCTGAAGTTGAATATAATTTGTGACTCTTTATTAGAAATCTTATATTTTCCATAGAAAAGCACATTTTCCCTAGAACACAATTTATGTTTTCCCTGATAAAGATAATAATATTAATAAAGCATGGTCTTTTAAAAAATTCTTATTTCATTGATTTTCATAAACTAGATTCTGGGATGGGCAAGGAACCTGTGATCTTAGGTTTTCTTTAGGAAAAAAGGTCAAGATAGTTTGTTGAGTACTTTAAAGTCATATAGTAGATTAATAATTATTGAGTCTGGTTGATGATCTTTCTATAAGATAGTGGTATTTTTTCCTAAAAAATTTTTTAAAATTTATTTATTTATTTATTTTTATTGTAAACAAATGGAGTACAACTTGTTTCTCTGGTTGTACATTCAAGCATTTGAAGTCTGCACAATTGATTCAGAATAAAGGGATATAGCTATTTCTCTTCTGTACCACTGACTTCTTGTCAAGTATCTCTCACATTAAAAAACAAAACTAAAACTCTTTCTTGGGTACATGTTGACTAATCTCTATCTCTCTTTAAGTCCAATGTATTTGAATGATAGTCTACAATTATTTACACATTCTTCATGCTACTGAGATTTCTCTAGCAATGTATTACTAGCGCAAATATAGTACATGCTTTTTGTTTCTTATATTTAATTCTCTGTCAATTTATATTTTGTTCAATTTCTTCTGAAGAAGTTCTTTTCTTAGCTCCGTGTCTTCTTCTCAGTCTCTGAAGGGCCCTTCTCTTTCTGCCACCCTATCTTATTGATATTCTTCAGGATTCTGTCTTTAATTAGCTTACTCTTTTCACAGTGCTCTTTCTGAGAGATTCATTCCCATAGAATTTAGTACCCGGGGAATGAATCTCCAGGACTCCCAAATACAGAACCTGTAGTTATGACTTCATTCCAGAGTTATGGATCTACATATCCATATATTGACCCCTGAATGACCTATAGATATCTCAAATTTCATGTCCCAAACTGCATTGCTCTCCAGGTCCAAACTTCCCATATAGTGAGATCTGCTAACCAATAAACCAGTTACTTAAGTTGCAAACTCTGGGTCATCTCAGACTTCTTTATCATCAATTCCCACCAAGTGTTTCAGCTTTTACTTTGTGAGTCTCATATTCATTTATTCTTCTCCATAACCAACGCTACCATCTTGGTTTAGGTATGCCTGAATCATCAAATATTGACATTAAATTTTTTTTTTCAGATTGGAAAGTAAAGGATGATTATGTCTTTTGCTTCAAACTTTTCACTGGTCACATCTTAGCTGCATCACAGAATTCAAACTACCATGGTTTTTTGTTACCCACTTTCTTCCCAACCTCCTCTTCCTTCACAATCCCCATCCTGAAAACAAGCCTCACAAGTCACGTTATTTCATGCCATGTCTTTTAACAAGTTGTCCTTTTTGTTTAGGATGCCCTAATTAACTAAAATTTTATTCATTATCTTTAAAAATTAGTTTTAGTATTAATAAAGAAGTAAATAGATTTTTAAAAAACCAAAAGCAGCAGATCTTTGTACCATACCTTCTTATCTTTCCACCTCCCCAGAGGCAGCACCTGTTGACTCTTTTAGGAGTTTCTTCTGGTATTCACCTCCATATTACTTTGCTTACTATGTTGCTTCTTGACTTGTCATATTTAGATGTTTGCCACTGAGTTCTTTCTTTTTCATAATTCCAGTACCATTAACTACAGGCTGATACTCAAGCCTTAAGAACTGCCCCAGCACAGGACTGACTGATTACTGCCAGTTTCCCCAGGTGGTGTACGTGGGCTAGCAAGTGGCCCTAATTTAATGATAATCTTTTGTTTGATTATCAATATTGGCATTATTATAACTGCATAAATATCATCCATTGCTGAAACAAATAATATACTGTGACTATTCTGCTGACATATTTTCATTTTCCACAAGTTAATAATTGATGCTTTAAAAATCATTTATTCCTCATTAAAAATTCATCATAAACCTCAATCTTTCTGTGAAGTCTATGCCACTGGGTTGAGTTGATTCTTCATCTGGTGGTACTTCTGTGTTACCTTTGTTGCTATGCTAATTGCACTATACCTTGATGATTTGTGTGTCTATTTTACCAGAATATAATCTCCTTCAGGTCAGTGATAATATCTTTGAACCTTCAGTGTCTTGCACCAGTGTCAAATACATAGTGCTTAATAAATATCTGTTGAGAGGATAGAACAGAAGTGCCCTTTTTTAGCAGCCTTTACTATTTGGTAGATGGGTTTGAGAGCATTTTTCTGATTTTTTCAACTCTTCTTACAGATCACAAACTCAAATGCCTGTTAGGATTCTGACTGTTAAAATAAGCGAAAGCAGTAAGCCTCACATAGTCTGTAGCACTTAAAGGCATTGCCTATTTCTTAGTCCCAGCCAGTGAGGAGGAAAGCCTTCATTGCCAGACTTCCTGCTATATTGATGGAAGCAGAAAATTTAGGTTTAATATGAACTGCCTTAACTAAATTTTGAAAAATTGTGCAGGTCAAGAAAATGATTCTTCAGGATAGATCCAGTTCATGGCCATCAGTTTATGAACTGAAGAATGTGGGTGGGCAGTGGGAGGGACAGTGCCTTTGTTCCAGGTCCTCTGCTTCCTTTGGGTGCTGGTTTGGCTGAAGATACCTCCTCCCCAGGGGCTTTGCCACCTCCTGACAATGACAATGACCTCCTTTTGTCAAGTGAAGCCAGCTTGTGGAGTGAGGCCCAGCAGAAGGGGCCTGGGCAGGGTTTCTGTGGGATCGGGGTCCCCTCTGTTAGATGGAAGTAGAGAATAAATGATGAACGATAGTGAAAGGAGTGCAACCAGACTACAAATTGTATAAGATGTGCCAATTCATGTACTTTTTCTTATAAAACTTAATTCTGCAAACCCTGAGGAGTTATTGCCATTCCCAGTTTGTAGATTTACCTTTCTTTTGAATTCCGTATTAGAGCAGAGTAACTGTAAAGTTAAGGTGTCCTTATTTTGCCCCATAAAGAAAATCCATGTATGGAATTTTAGAAATGAATTAAATGTGTTTTATTGTTGGCCACTAGAAATTGCTACTGTGTTTTTTGATCTTGAAGTTTTTGTTTGTTTACAGATTGATTGACTTATTCCTTATCCTTTACGTTCTGTATCATTTGCTGTGATGAGTTTCTATGTTTTGAGAAGCCCTAAGTGATTGTTTGCTTCTGTTTGTTCTAAGTGTGAAGGGTGGGACAAATGTTGGGGCAAAAAAAGGTGGAAATAATTGAGAAATTTGGTGGCCAAATTGTGAGAAAAAAAGTGAGTCATTCCTTTTTCTTTTATTGCAACAAACAAAATGTGCTGGTAAAAACTTGGAAAGCACAATTAAGCAAAATTAAGAAAAAAAAAATCCCCTCTTAACCAGGATGAGAAACTCTGTATTTATTTACTAAATAACTATGGATACCAATTATTTTTTTTACACTTTACACACAAAGAAACCTATGCACACAAATCACACTAAATGGTTATCCTATACTCTGCTTTCTTGTTTAGAGATATATTAAAATGTTCTATTGGTGTTCAAACATCATTTTTAATAATTGAAAACTTAAATTGCATGAAGATAAATCAAATGTATTTAATCAATCCTCTAATGTTAGCTATTTAGGTAATTTCTATTTTTTATGACTTATATACTATATAGAAAACTTCTAAAGCTAGTTAAATCTTTTTTATGTATTCTAAATTATTTCCTTGGGGGAAAATTATTAGCAATGTAGCGATTGGATTTAAGGATTTGTACATTTTTTTAGTTTTTTTTTTTTTTTTAAGTTCTGTATAGTGCTACATTTTCCTCCAGATAAGCAGTATGAGTTTATTCATCACCAGTGGATTTGAATTTCCATTTCTCTTTACTTTTTCCAACACCAAGTAGCATATCTTTCTTTTAAAAAGAACATCTTTTCTAATTTGATAAATGGAAAAAAGTCTCTCTTTATAAAGACACTTTTGAATACTCTTGACATTTGAACTTGCTGCCTACTGCTGTTTTCTGCTGTCGGACTATCATTTTGTGTTGTGAAGAATTGATTGACTGATTATTTGCCTTAGTTCTCTGCTTTAGAGCAAGTTGAGGATTAGGCATGTCCTATTTACCTGTGTCCTGGATGCTCATGAATGTTTGTTGAATTGAAATGAATTGGAGAAGATGTGCTGTTAAGAAATTGTTAGCTAAATGTATAATTTTCACTACAACCAGTGAAAGGTTATGTTATATCACTTGAATAATAACAAGTAATTTTTTTGAGTACTAATTATATGCCAGCACAATTTTTAGTGCTTTGCACACTTAACACATTGCTATGGTTTAAATATAAGCTATCTCCCAAAAGCTTATGTGTGAGACAAAACAAAAATGTTCAGAGTGAAATGATTTGAGTAAGAGAGTCTTAATCTAATCAGTGGATTAATTCATTATTTGGACTAACTGGGTGGTAATTGTAGGCTGGTAGGGTGCTGGTTGGAGGAGGCCTTTCCTGGAGGTATTCTTTGGGGTTTATATTTTATCCCTGGTGAGTGGAGCACTCTCTCTCTCTCTCTCTCTCTCCATCCTTTTTGTCATGTCTTGAGGAATTCTTGGCCATGCCCTTCCACCATGATGTTCTGCCTCACCTTAAGCCCAAAGCTTTGGAGTTAGCTAACCATGGACTGAACTTTTGAAGCCATGAGCTAAAAATAAATGTTTCCACCTCTGTGTTGTTCTTGTCAGGTCTTTTGGTCACAGCAGCGAAATAGACATAATTAACATAATGCTGATAAACAGGTCGTTTTAATATATACTTAGTAAAGAAGCAGCATAATGAAGCTCGAACAATTATTAACATGCAACCAGTCTTGTTTCATCTGTCTTTTCCTCATTATTTGTACCCTCATTCCCATGTTGGATTATTTTAAAGCAAATCTCAGACTCCTTCCTAAGATTTAAGAGTTCTGGCTTGAAAATACCATCTTCAGCACTCAGCTGAAAATGGGAGACATGCTGGCCTCTGCTTCCCTGCCTGGCTGGGAGAGAGGTACAAAGCCTCAGGCTTGCTATTTTCATAAGTGGATCATGACTTGGAGATGGTATTTCACATGAAGCAAATTCTCGAGTTCTTATGCTTGCTTTTTGGTTCTTTTTTGTACTTAAAGGCCTAGTAATCCTACACTGTGTGGTGGCTGATGGAAATTCAACCAGAAGTCCTGAAACGAATGGCCCTCTCTGTGGAGACCGTGGGGAAAACTGCGCAGGTAATACTTTACTTTGTATTAAATCTTGAAAAGTTGATCTCCCAGCTTTAATCTTTTGATAATAGAAGTCATAATACTAGATAGTTCTTTAAGCACAAAGTAATATACAAGGAATTGTACTAAGTGGTTTACATGCAGTAAGTCATTTATTCCTTGAAACAGCCCTCTGAGTGAGGTAATATTTTTTATTTTATTTTAGGATAAATCTTAGAAAGGTTAAGCAAATTGCCCAAGGTCACACAACTGGTAAATGGAAAATCTGGGATTTGAACTCAGGTCTTTCTGATTTCCATTACTTCCGTTCTTAACTACTATATTGACCGTATTGACATGTACTGTAACCTGTGATATCTTGCACTGGATTCATGGAAAGATAATGCATTCTGTTCAAATTAAAATTTAAAACTTTTCTATTCTATACTTTTAAAAAGAAAAAACAAGACAAAGGAGATGCTTGAATTAGTGTTCTCAAAATTATCAGTCTACGGCAGTTTTCCCTTATTAAAGGGTCAGATAATGAGTATTTTAGGCTTTGTGGGTCATCAGCCTTTGCTGAAGTACTCAATCTCAGTATTGTACCATGAAAGCAGCCATACATACCATGCAAATAAATAGGCTTGGCTGGGGGACAACAAAACTTTATTTACAGAAATAGACTGTGGGCCAGACTTGCTTCTTGGATCATACTTTGCAAAACCCCCAGTCTAAGGTGCCATTTGTTCTGTTTAGATTGTGTGATCTGGTCTTTTATAAGGGTATTGTCTGATTTTAGAAAAAACAAACAAAAACAAAAGAGTAGGGTGGAGTAGAGAAGAACCTCTGTGTTCCCTGGAAACTTTTCCGGACTGGGAGTATGGTGACTTGGTGTGAGTGCCCCTTTCCTAGCACCCTGGGAACACTGTAGCAGAGCCAGGAACATGCTGAGCAAGTCTTCCTGATGTGAGTCATCAGCTCCAGCCCAGTCTTCCTCTTTCATCCTTCAGAGCAGTGGGTGGGCTGGAGGGTGTGCATAGGCTGTGGCATCCACTGGTGTCTTAGGTCATGCTTGTGTGAGCCTGGCCTTGTCACCCATGTAGAGAGAACAAGGCCAACTTTATATGATTGTGTGTTTTTCTTCAGTCTGACTTCAGATGTCCACAATGAGGACATTTTCACATTTCCCTTGGGAAACTATCCATAATCTGATGATTGACAATGTTCAAAAATTTAATCCTAAATGTGTTTTGTTTTTCTTTTGTCTTGCAGTGCTGGGAATTGAACCCAGGGCCTTATACATGTCAGGCAAGCGCTTACCACTGAGTCTCATTCCCAGTTCCTAAATGTGTTTTCTAGTTTCACTCTTATTGTAGCAAAGACATTCAATGAATTTTAAGATGGACAATACAGAAGATCTCTTGAATTTATTCACTTTTCCTAACTACAACTTCATATCTGTTGAATAGAAATTCTCTCTTTCCTCCCCAAACCTCTGGCAACCACCTTTCCACTCTGCTTCTGTAAATTTTGCTGTTTTAGATACCTCATAAAAGTGGACTCAAACAATATCTGCCCTTATGTGACTGGTTTATTTCACTTAGTAGTGTCATCCAGGTTCAATCACATTTCCATGCATTGTAGGGTTTTCTTTTAAAAGGCTAAATATCATTTCATTGTATTTATATACCCCATTTTCTTTATCTCTTCACCAGTCAATAAACACATGGATTATATCCGGTTTCTGATTCTTGTGAATAGTGCTACAATGAGCATGGAAGTACAAATATCACTTTGAGTTTCTCATTTCAGTTCTTTGGGATTAATATCCAGAAGTGGGATTGTTAGATTATATGATCATTCTAGTTTTAATATTTTTGAGGAGCCTACATATTGTTTTCCATAGCAGCTATGCCATTTTACATTCTGACCAAGAGTTTACAAGGGTTCCAGTTTCTCCACCCATTTATTGACACTTTCTCTCTCTTTGATTGCTGAGGGGGTATGAGGTGATCTTATTATGACTTCAGTTTGCATTTCTCTGACAGTTTATGGTGTTGAACACCTTTTCATATGCATGTTGGTAATTTGTAAGTCTTTGGAAAAAATAAGTATTCAGTTCCTTAACCCATTTTAGAAATCAGATTTTTTTTGTTTTCTTGCTATTGAGTTGTAAGAGTTCCTTACATGATTTGGATATCCATTCTGCATTTTCCTTTGCTATGAATAAATCTTTAAGTTAGTACTGTCCTGCTTGATAATTTTGGCTTTTGTTACCTGTGTTTTGGTATTAAATTCAATAAATGATGACAGTAATTTTACAGTTTCAGATCTTATGTTTAAGTGTTCAATTCGTTCTGAGTTGACTTTTATGTATAGTGTGAGAAAAGGACCCAATTTCACTCTTTTGCATATGAATATCCAGTTTTTAAGTATCATTTATTAGAGAAACAATTCTGTTTTCATTTTGTATTGTTTGCACCTTACTGAAGAATAGTTGACCATATATGCATGGGTTTATTTCTGGGCTATTTTGTTCCATGGTATCTATGTCTATTTTTATGCCAGTACCATACTTTTGTAAGCACTACATCTTTGTAATATATTTTGAAATTGGAAAGTATGATGCTGCCAGTTTTGTTCTTGCTCAGGACACTTTTGGTTATTTGAGGTCCTTGTGATTACTGATAAATTTTATAATTGTGTTTTTGTTTTGGTAAAAAACATCACTGGAATTTTGATAGGTATTGCATTTAATCTTGGTAATATACACATGTTAGCAACATTAAATCCTTCAGTGAATGATTGTGTAATGTCATAGGAAGACATAGAATTTATTTGCATTGTCTTTAATATCCTTCACTGATATTTTATAGTTTTCAGTGTATAAATATTTCACTTCCTTAGCTAAGTTTGTTCCTAAGTACTTTGGTTTTCTTGATACTGTTGTAAATGGGCTTACTGTTTTAATTTTCTTTTTTAATATCTTATGGTTCTTGTATAGAAATGCAACTGGTTTTTTCACATTGGTTTTGTGTCCTATAACTGTGCTGAATTCATAAATTGGTTCTAACAGTTTTTTTGTGGTGGTGTCTTTAGGGTTTGCTACATACAAGATCGTGTCCTCACACAAAGATAATTTTACTTCTTTCTAATTTGAATGCCTTTTATTTATTTATTTTTTTCTTAATTTCTCTGGCTAGGACTTTCAGTACTTTGTTGGATAGAAGGGATCCAGTATACATTCTTACCTCATTTCTGATCTTAGAGGGAGAGTTTTCAGATTTTTAACTACTGTGTATGAAGTTAGTTGTGGGCTTTATTATGTTGAAGTATTTTCTTTCTATTCATCGTTTGTTGAGAGGTTTCTTTTTCATAAATGGGTGTTGAATTTTGTCAAATTATTTTTCTACAGCTATCGAGGTGATCATGTGGATCTATTTTTAATTCCGTTAATGTGGTGTATCACATTAATTGATTTTTCTATGTTGAACAATCCTCACATCTTAGGGATGAATCTGATTTTTCTCATGGTGCATCATCTTTATATTTTGCTGTAGGAATTTATTTTCTAGTATTTTGTTGAGGAGTTTTACAACTATGTTCATTAGGGGCATTAACCTGTAACTTGGTTTTCTTGTAGTGTTTTTGTTTTGGCTTTTATGTCACGCAATGCTACACTTAAAAAATAAACTTGGATGCATTTTCTCTGCTTGAACTTTTGGAAAGAGTTTGAAAGATTTAGTATTAATTATTTCAATGTTTAAATTTACCAGAGAAACCATCTAATTCTGATTTTTTCTTTTTTGGAAGGATTTTTATTAGTGATCCAATCTCCTTATTGGTTACAAGTCTGTTGGCATTTTCTTCTCCATATGATTAAGTTATGGTAGGTTTTATGTTTCTAAGAATTTGTTCATTTCTTCTAGGTCATTCCATTTGTTGGTGTAAAGTTTTTCATAGTCTCACGTGATGTATTTCATTTCTGTACCATCAGCTGTAATATCTTTTTCATTTCTTTTTAAGTTTTTATTTACTTGACTATTCTCCTTTTTCTCACTAAGTTTTGCTAAAGATTTGTCAATTTTATTTGCCTTTTCAAAAAGTCAGCTCAATTCTTTTAATTTTTTTCTTTTGATTTTCTAGTTTTTAATTTATTCTTAATCTAATCTCTACTATTTCCTCCCTTCTACTAACTTCAAGCTTGATTTGTTCTTTTTTTCTAGTTTCTTGACGTGTCAATTTAATGGGTTGAGATCTTACTTCTTTTTTGAATGTAAATGTTTACCATTATAAACTTCCTTATTAGCACTGCTTCTGTACACATCCTTAAATTTTAATATGTTGTGTTTATTTCAAGGTATTTTCTAATTTTCCTCTTAATTTTGTCTTTGCTCTACTACTTTTTCAGGAGTGTATTGTTTGACTTCCACATACTCGTGAATATTCCAGTTTTCCTTCTGTTACTATTGATTTCTAGTTTCATTTCATTGTGATCAGAAAAGATAATTGGTATGATTTTAATCTACTTAAATTTGTTAAAACTTTTTGGTGCCATAACATGTGATTCATCTTGAAAAATATACTTCAGAAAAATGTGTATCTGCTGCTGTTGGGTAAAATGTTCTGTATATATGAGGTAGGTTCTTTTGGTCTATAAGGTTGTTCAAGTCCACCATTACCATTTGGTCTGTCTATCATTGAAAGTGGACCATTGGAGTCTTCTAATATTATAGTATTGCTATCTCCAAGAAAGTTTTCCAGATGACGTTGGACCATCCTAGATCTTTCTTTTCTTACCTGTAATTAATTCCCAGGAAAAACTGTAGAGTATGCTAGGAATCATCATCAGAACACTCACACAACTTCAGGAGTAACTGACCAGAATAGCCGGGTTCTGTTCCTGTCCCTTCTAGATGTCCTACAGTGTTTTAGCATAGTGAGTCTCCTTTACCCATGGTGTAAATCTCAGGGAAAACTCCCTTTCAGGGTTCCTCAACTGCAGTACCACATGGAGCACACACAGATGAGATTCCTTTCTCCCTGTGTAGTTTTCCTCAACTTTGGTGGTCACCACAAATCCTGGTCTTCTATTGCCCCTTGTTGCCTATCTGTGAAAATAAAGTTGTTTTGCTTGCTGTGTGAGTGTTCTGTCTACTGGACTTGTGCAAACAAACTGATAACTAATGCACAGTGAGTATTATCTATTTCTTCTTTCATGTTTGTCAATATTCACTTCATTTAAATGTTCTTATGGTGGGTACATATATGTTTACCATAGTTTTATCATTCTGGTAAAATAAAAACTTTACCTTAGTATAATGTCTATCTTTCTCATTTGCTCTCCTATGGCAGATTTTAAATTAATGCTTATTCTGTCTACTATATGTATAGCCACCTCTGATCTCTTTTGTTTTTCATCTGTGTGGACTCTATCCATCCTTTCAATTTTGGCCTATACGTATTCTTAAATCTAAAGTGATTCACTTACAGACCATGCAAGACATATGGTTGAATCTTTTTTTTTTCTGTTTTTTTTTTTTTTTTTTAATTCATTCAGCCATTCTGTATCTTAGGATTGGGAAGTTTAACTTATTTACATTTAAAATAATTACTGATAGAGAAGGAATTACTATTTCTATTTTGTTAATTATTTTCTATCTTGTAGTCCTTTTCTTCTCCTGCTGTTTTTGTTTATTTTCTGTTGTTTTAATTGATATGCTTTGATTATTTTCTCTTTTTCTTTTACATGTCTTCTAAAGATATTTTAGTTGTGGTCACCTTGGGTTTTCATAAAATATAAATAGAGTAGGCTACATAACGTTGGTAATAGCTTGACTTCAATCACATAAAAATATTATCCTTTTACTTCTCCTCATTCTACACCTTGTGAGTAATACCACGATTGATATCTCTTTAGTATTGCAGACATTAATATATTTTTATTTATAACCATTTTTATACTCCTGTCTTTTAATTTTAAAATTTAAAGTGATATATCTCACTAAGTAATAGACTGTTCTGTGTCTACATATTTTACATTTACCAATAAGTTTTATACTTTCTTATTTAGCATCCTTTGACGTCCACTTAACATTGCTTGTAAGGTAGGTTTGGTGGTGATGAAATCTCTGACTTCATCTGGGAAAGTCTGTATATTTTCTTAATTTTTGAAGGTCAGTTTCGCTGGGCATAGTATTCTTGGTCGGCAGATTATATTTCTTTCAGTGCTTTGACTATGTCATCTCACTCCTTTATGACCTGTAAGATTTATTCTAAGAAATCCACTTATAGTTCAGTGGAGATTCCTTTCTATATGAAATGTCTTGCTTCCTATTATTTTCTCTTCGTCTTAGATTTTCAATAATTTGATTATGTGTTCTGGTGTGGATTTCTTCGGGTTCATCTTATTTGGGATTCACTAGGCCTCCTGTGTATGGATATTCATTTATTTCCTTAGATTTAGAAAATTTTGTTCATTATTTATATGAATAAGCTTTCTGCCCTTTCTCTGTTTTGTTTCCTTCATACTTACATAAACTATATATTGGGCTTTTTGATGGTAATCCTTTGTTTAGATATGAGGTAACCACCAAAAGCTCATGTATGAGACAATGCAAGAAAGTTTAGAGGTGAAATGATTGGATTATGAGAACCTTAACCTAATAAGTGTACTAATCCCCTGATGGGTATTAACTGGCTGGTAACTGAAGGCAGGTAGGGTGTGGCTGGGGGAGGTGGGGCATTGGAAGTGTGCCTTTGGGATATACATTTTGTCTCCAGAGAGTGGAGCTCTCTTTGTTTCCTGGTTCCATGTCCTGTGTTTCTTTCCTCCGCTCCACTCTTCTACCCTGACATTCTGTCTTACCTAGAGCCCAGAGCAATGGATCTAGCTGTCTATGGACTGAGACCTCTGAAACTGAGAGTGCCAAATAAACTTTTCCTACTCTAAAAAGGTTCTTCTCAGGTCTTTTGGTCAAAGCAGCAAACAAGTTGACTAAATCATCCTTCAACCTTCTTTTTCATTCTTTTTTTATTTTTGCTCTTTTTAAAGTATACAATTTCCAATTGATTTCTTTAAGTTCACTGATACTTATTTTTTTGCTTGACATCGTCTGCTTTTGAATCTCTAGTGAATTTTCAGTTCAATTATTATTCAGCCACAACATTAATGTTTGGTATTTTTAGGCATTTCTATCTCTTTGTTGAAATTTTTACTTTGTTCATTCATTGTTCTCTTCTCTTTGTTCAGAATCCTTATGATCATTTATTTTGAATTCTCTGTCAAGTATATTTCTTCATATCATTAGGAGTGGTTTATTTTGACCCTTTCTTTGTGATAATTTTTATTCTTCCTTCAGTTTTCTTGACTCTCTTTGCTGGTATTTGAATATTAAAGAAAATTCCTACTTCTCTCAGTTTTCACAGGCTGGCTTATATGAGACAAGATCCTCATCAATCAATCCAGTTAGATATTGTCAGGATATTTCAAATTTCCATGCTAGTCAATCCAACTCCTTTGTTCTTAATGACCCTTGGACTCAAGAGTATGCCAAGTGTCATCAGTGCTCTGAGACAAATTAGACCAAAGTCAGTCTCTTGACAGCTTTGAGAGGAATAGGATCTTTACACACTCTTCCTGACTTTTTCTCTCCACAGGGAGAATCTGAGAAAGGGTCTTTTTGCCCTTTCACTCTCTGCTACTTGTGCATGGTTGTGGCTAGTTCAAACCATTGTCTCTGTTCTTACTGGTTCCCAGGCAGCTAGAGTTTGTCGGTGCTCCAACAGAGGCAAGACAGAAAGAAATCATTTGGCAGCCCCCAGTTAAGAAAGGACAAGTTACACATTGGATGTGAAGTTCAACTCTTTTACTCCCTGGGGAGAAGGTGGGAGCTAGTATTGTCCTTTGCTCACTCTGTGCTGAGCCAGAGAATCCCTGGCGTAAACTACTGTCTCTGATATCACAGGTCCCATGTTGGGGAGTGTATGCTCCAACACACAAGACAGAAACCAGTCTTCTGAGAAGCCCCTGTGAGTGTTGTGGTATTGGATATGCAATTTGAATCTTTCTCTATCAAGGCAGAAGCTAGGATGTGGAATTGGGGGGTGGTGGTCAAAGTCTGATCACGTGGTACTGTACTGTGGGTAGAGACTGAGGTTAGAGGCTGTGTTGACTTTCCCTGCTGGCTTCCACGTGGGTGTTTCTGCACTCATCCAGAGTACAGGGGCTTTTCAATGAAATTCTGCATTTCTCACAAAGGGAATTTGTCTGATGTTGTTGATGACTCAGTGCAGGGGAGGAGAGTGGAAGGCTTTTTATTCTGCTGTCTGGTTGATGTTACTCCTTGTTTTTTAATTTTTGATGTATTACAAATAGATGCTGTTTTCATATTTTTCTCCAGTAACCTTTAACAAAAGAGGGGCTAAGGAAAGCCCCAAACAACATAATCCTTAATCTTTCACAGTCATTTTGTTATTTCAGCATCTTTCTACTTCCATCACCAGTCTTTCTTTCTTTAAAGACTGTACCATGGATGCAGCTCTTCCCTCTGTCACCTTCCACGGTAATCAGGAACACAAGGCCTCATCCACAGGTGTGTTCTCTATTGTATAAAAGCCAATTTCTCAGAGGGTAGAAACTATAGAATATGGTCTATATGTTTAATTTTTAAAATTCAAACACGCATTTTTGCATTACTTGTATACTATTTAAGATTTTTACATTCCTCTTCCCTTCTACTGAGAAAGATCAGTAAGGAAGTAAAGTTATGTTAGTTCCCCTCATAAAATCCATACCTTTCTCTGGATTTTGCTCCAGGAATTTCCCTTGGTCACAGTTTCTCAGATGTGATCTGCAAAAAATGCCCAATACATTTTTTTAGGGTCATGTCCTGCTTTCTTCCTGAAGCTTCTGTGAAGAACCAAATTGATGAATCCCTGATTCTTTTCTCCACCATCATTTTTTGTTTCTATCCATTTCAGTCCTATTTAAGAGTTCAGGCTGGCATTTCTAAATCTTCTGTTGCCCAAGTAACAGTATGAGCACAATTAGATCTGTAGCTTGGTGGAGGACTAGAGTTTGTTCACCCCAATTTGATGTCAGAAAGATAATTTTGGACTTTTCTGTATAGGATATTGTTTTCTTGAAATATAATAATATATTTTACTATTTGAGAAATATTTCCAGGAGATGGAAAGAAAAAGGACTCCAACATGACTATATTTTGGACAGTGTTGATGAATCAAATGAGAAACTAAAAATACAGACCAAAAATAGCTAACATTCTTTAGTTTATTCTTCTCTTCATAATAGCCCATTTTTAATGTACTCAGAAAACAGCAAAGAGCAAACAGCAAAATCCTCCCAAATGATGATTCCAAACATGAAGGAAATCATTGGGTTTGATTCTGAAAATGCTTATCAGAAAATGGGCTTCCAAATTTTTGTGTCATCAGAAGTGACATTATTTTATATTATCATTGTCCTTTCATATTACCAGGCACATTCGCAGCATTGCCTTGAAATACCACCTAAAAGCAATACATGGACTATGGTGGACATATTTGAGTGATCTTTCAAGGTTGAGGCTGGATGGGCCTGCTCTTAAGTTTTAATTAACTGCTTTAAATAAACTCTCTTCCTTTTCTTTTCCTTCCCCTCCCTCTCTCCCTCTTTCCTTTGGTCTTTGCTTCCTTCCTTATCTTATTTTCTTCCTTTTCTGCTGTGTTTATTATATTACATTTACATGTATCTAGGGTCCACACATCACACCAACAACACTCACGGAAAACGCTAGCACCATCATCTGTCGAACTTCTGCTCATTGCCAAGTACCTTCTACTGTTTTACATATATGAATTCACTTAATCTTATGGGATGTCTTTGTTACCCACTTTTTTAGATGAAAAAAAAATTGAGACACAGAGAGGCTAAGTAATTTGTTTAAGGTCACACAATAAACATGACTTGGGAGAGAGCATCTCCTGAAGTGCTTAGAATCATGGGGGATTATAAAAATGTGAAATGTGAGGGAATTACTTTAAAAGGAAAGTTGCCTGGAAGTAAAGTCTAAATGGATAACAGGTTCTTGAAAGGAGAATTAATATGGAACAGGAGCAGATCTTTTCTAACAATTGGCTATGTGACCTTTAGCAAGTTGCTTTAGCTTTCAAAGACAAGTTTGGAACCTGTAAAATAAAGAAGTGAATTGGATGATCTTTGGGAATCCTTTCTGTGTCCAAATGATTCTATGATTTAATTTTCAATATCTAAGTATTCTATTTTTAATTTTTCATTTTGTAACCTGAGTAAGGCTGTATTCATTCTGCTAATACACGTGATCACCCGCATCTAAGCAGCAGGTACTCTTCTAGGTGCCTAGGATGACTAGTGAAAACATGGTCGAAGATAAGGTCAGAAAGGCAGTGGACAGATGGACAGTGGGGAGGTCATACAAGGCCTTGCCAGGGACTCTGAGGACCTCAGTTTTTAATCCAAATCAATTTAACAGCATCACTGTGGTTTCTTGTACAGTCTAGGCAGTGAAGAGGGCTTCAGCAGAAGCAGGGAGATGAGCTAGGTTTTGCCATGGAGACTCCTTACAGCCCAGAAATGGCTTAGATCAGGGTTGAAGAGATGGTGAGGGTAATTCTGCATGTATTTTCAACACAGTCGATCAGTTCTGCTGATGAGTTGGATGTAGTGTGAAAGATAAAGTTAAGATACTGTCAAAATACTTTGTCTAAATAACAGAAATAATGGTTATTATTTACTGAGTTAAGGAAAGGCCATTTTTAAGGGAAAAATCAAGGATTGTATTTTGGAAGGCTTAAGTTGAAATGCGAGTTGGAATCTAGCTGGAGATGTTAGTTATATTGTTGGCATTGAGGGAAGATACTTGAGATGGAAACTACATTTGGGAATTGTTGTCCTAAAGATGTGTTTACAGAAAGGAGACAATGAAACTATTCAGGGAGGGAATGTGGAGAGAGGAGATGAGTAAACATTGAGCTCCAGTGCACTGTAAAATTGTAGAGATTGAAGGAGATGAGGAAGAACCAGCTAGAAAACCAGCAAAGGAGCCAAGGAATACATTAGAATGAATAGTGTACATTCTTGACATACAGAAAGAAAGGCAAGCTTTCTTTCTGTCCCTGATCTTCATTGGCTCCCAGCCTTGAGCAATTTTAAATGCATGCAAAGATACACGCACTTCAACACTTTCTGTTACTGTAACAAATACCCGATATAATTAACTTGTTAATGAAAAAGGTTAATTTTGGCTCCCAATTTTGGAGTTTCTGTCAATGGGTTGGCTCCATTGACTTTGGGTCTGTGGCAAGGCTGTGCATCATGACTGGAGTGTGTCAGGGAAGATGCTGCTCACCTCATGGTGACCTGGAACCAAAGAGAAAGGAAGAGACCAGTGTCTCAGAACCCCTTTGGGGAGCATGCCTGTAATGTCCTAAGACCTCCCACAAGTTCTACCTCCTAAACGTCTGTCTCCTAAGGGCCAGGGGCTGGAGACCAAGCTTTTATCACATGGGCCTTTGGGAGACACTTATCCAAACCATAGCAACACTGACTTCTTTTTCTTTAAAATGTGCAGCTCTAAGCAGAAGTGCACTCCTGTAATGGTGGACACAGCCAACCTGGTTAAAAGACAACTTGCTGATCTGCCTGCATTGCTGCTGTCCCTGACCCATGCATTTCTAGCAAGCAGTTCAGAAATGGGGAATGAGGAAATCTGTGAGATGTGACATCTTCTTTTACTTTGCTAGAGCAAATGCCAGTAGATATAAGACAAATGGGAATCCTATATTATGATAAATTTTCAAATTTTGCTTTTCTTCAAGGACACCATGAATTCCCCTTCTCCAAACTCACAGAGTTCATTGGCAAGATAAGAAGGAAAATTAACTTAAAAGATATAAAACTTTCTGCCTCACCTTTTGGCTTAAGCAGGTTGTACAATGAGGAAAACTCTATTGAGAAGATGCCTGGAAGCCAAGGAGCATAATATCAAAGCCTTTGGCTCTACTTCATAGGTTCAGAGGAAATTTTTCTAAACTCTTACATTCTCTTTTGTGCACTTCTTCCTTTTATAGGTCACATACCTGTGTGGGAGGATGGATTAGTAGTTATTTGTTTTCCTTCCCCTCTTTCCTTATGAACACCTGTGGGACTTCTATTTCAAAATTTAGCACCCCCTCTTATGTCTCTTACTTAGAATTTTAACTATGTATCTAAATAAGGAGATAGAAATACTACGAAAATAAAACCATTGTAATAAGTATTAAAAAAGTGTTGGAATAATAATTGTAGTATTAATTGCCTTTAGAATTCATTCAGAGTAGCATTGTCAATATTAATGTCCTTTACAGAATCAACAGATTTGTAACAAGCACTGTGTCTCAGTATTAAGTGAAAGTTTTATGAAAAAATAGACCTAATGAATCCATTCCCAAGAGTTTTAGTCACAAAAGCATCACAAAGCTGCTTTCTTCTTAAGAATTAGAATCATACACAGAAGGACAAAGGAACCATACTATGCTTAATCAAAGAATCCATCAAATTGAAGAAAATTCCACATTAGAAAGAAATCACTTGGGGTGTGTCAATATTCCTCCATATTGGCTTAGCCCAAAGGGATCTATTACTTCTCATCCAACAATTCATAGGACCCAAGGAAGATGATCACTTCTTATCTAACTGCTCCAATGGTCTAAGAAAGATGTCTTTACTTCTGATTCTTTTTTCAAATTCTTAAAATCAGATTTTTACCCACACTGACCTGCAGTAACCCCAATGGTTGTTTTATTGAATTTGCTTTAGAATCTTTGGAGAATATTGTCCCATGAAGAGATTGCAATTCAGTAGTACCCTTCAGGTTGTGTTGGGACTGGCCCACCAGTAGATATAAATTTTCAAAGAAATTTCGGAGCATCATCTCACCCCCAGGGGGATGCTTCAGTTTAGGGAATATGTGTTGGAAATGGCAAGGTAGGAGGAAAAAAGATCAATTTCATTTCACCATCCCAGGGTCACAAGAGTTTTCAAGAATAAGAATGACACCTGGGACAAATCATTATTTTGTCATAGAAGTGACTATTCCTTCTTTTCAATGAACAAGTCTGGCATGGAAGGCCTGGTTTTGCCCTCCTCTGTCTCTATCATCAGGTTTCATGATAAGCAGAAAACATTTGGCTTCATAGTTGTTCAATTTTCAGATAGCACGACCTTGGTGTATTCTGATGAGAAGCAACTGGAATTTTAGGTGCAGTTCTCAAGGGAGAATGATGATCAACTTTCTCATTTCCAGGAGAGGAAAAAAGGATCCCATTTGGGTTTGTTTTGTTTTGTTTTAGATGCAGTATTTGTGATTTGTTTTTCTTTCGGGTTAGAAAGTTCCATAGAGAAATCACTGGACATTTTCTGCCTGATGACATGGAAAGGTTTTAAACTCAAATAATGCTGGGAATACTTCAGAGCATGCTTCTTTGGCAAAGGAGGGAGTTCTGTGAGTGATCAAAACAAGACCTGGCAACCATTTCGCTGGCATGGATTTGTGCTGCTTGGATGGGCCGAGACTGATCAAATCACTGCATCCAGCAGCTGCGGGTTAATTTGCTTTTGGAATTATACTCCGTGTGGTGTTTATTAAAAAATTGGGTGCATTTAAAGGGGCACAGCAACTAGTGGAATTTGTAAAGTTTAGGTTACAGAGCCAAATGGCTTATATTTAAAGGCAAGTATGCCTTGCAAATCAAGGAAGGCTTTCTGCAGCAGGCCAGATCTGTCAGTAAGTCTTGCTGCTTCTTGAATTCATTTCTCTGCCCTCCATTGCCATGGTCCAGGCCGGCATCACACTTGTCTGCCTAGCTCAGGTGTGCCCTGGTATTCCCCTGCCATCTTTCTGTTCTCATGCAGTCTTCACTGTCCTATCTAATGCATCCATGGAACACTTCACAGTTTATTCTTTCATAGATGATTTAATTTCACTCACAAGAACCATCTTCAGCTCTCTCTTGCCTTTATTCATTTCAACCCCTGACACTCAGTTCTCTAGATCTGTTCACAGCTGTTCTGGGCTCCTCCCCTTCAAGACCCTTCCATTTCAATAGCTCTGTCTTCTACCCACTGCATTCAATCTGTGTATTCTTGATTCTGTGACTTTCGTTGCTCTTGACATTCTTCTTAATTAAATTGATTGCTTACTGTCTCCTAAAGTTTACATTGTCCAGAAATTTTTCCTTGATTAGGAAAGCAAATACTTACACAAGATTTCTCTTAAGACTACCAAGATTTTCAATGTTATAGGCTCAACCTCATTTTCTGGGTATTTAATGTTTTAGGAATTCCACTAGGAACTTCCATATCTGTATCTATATCTATATTTGTAATATACATATATATTTGGAATATATATGCTAAGAGATACTGTGCATATATACATACTTGTATATATATATATATATTTATTTATATATATATATATACAGCTCTTTAAGGTAGCAGTTTTCTTCTTCAATTTATAGATGAGGACACTGAACTCAGATATCTTAATTAGCTTGCCCAGACTCATTATAGCTAGTGAAAGGCAGAATTGAGAAATAAGCACTAATTTTCTTCCAGTTAATCCAGTGTTCTTTTCATCATTTTCAGTGTGCTACAACTTTTTATGCAATTATAATGGCGGTTTTTTGGTTGGTTGCATTGTTTTTAATTTCCTGTATTGCATCAATTAAGATGGTTAGGTAGGACATTCTTTATTTATTTTCCAGTGCCTCTTTAGAAAACATTTAACCAATGAAAGTTGACTTACCAAGTTATTTGACAAAATAACTTATTTTCCTTTGACACACTGTGCAGTTATTTCTAGAATTTTCAATCCTTCTGATAAGAGTCCCATTGACTAATGTTCATGGGAGCAAATATCTGGCATGCTCAGCAGTTGGGTGGTAACCAAGTCAACAAACAAAACCAGGTCAGCCAGTTCTTCAGCAATATTCTGCCATCCCCTGAAACTCTGAACAGTGTTTCTGTATCTGTGGGTTCCCCATCCACAGATTCAGTCAACTGTGGATTAAAAATATTCCCCATAAATTGCTTCTGTATTTGACCATGCACACATTTTCTTGTCATTATTCCCTAACAATAAACTATAACAACTATTTACATAGCATTTATAATAGATTAGATATTACAAATAATCTAGAGATATTTTTAAATATATGAGGAGATATTGCATATGCATTTCATATAATGGGTTTAAGCATCCTTAGATTTTGGTATCTGCCAGGGGTCCTGGAACCAAAACCTGTTGGATACTAAGGGATGACTGTACTGTATTTAGACATCATAAAAATTTTCAAAATATATATAATCCAAATTCATTTGAAATTCTTATTTCTGGTGGCCCTGTATAATTATATGTGCTGATTTCACAATATTAAGAAGTCTGGTAATCATTGCTGTTAAATAAAAGAACTATTAAATGTCATTGGGATGCCAGGTGCCTTATCAAACCTAGTGTGAAATGCCCTTCTGAAGTAAACCCCAAATGGGCTTCAGATGTCTGACTCCTGCAAGCTGTTGATCATACCATGAACTTGGAAAGTTTGACCCGGGTTGGCACTGGCTTGTGAGTTATTTTTCTCTGGGTGTGAGCAACAGTCAATTGCAGACCAACAGATGAAACAGTAAGTTATTTCTATACTGTTTCTCTGGATGGTCAATATGTTTTGAAACTTGACCTGTGGGGAATAGGGAAATTGTTACATATCACTATCCATAGTTGAAATATCAGGCAATCAAGACTCTTGAAATCCAGGACAGGAAACTTCTAGTGTTTTCCTCCTCCTTCAGCACAAGAGAAAGCCTCCATGGGCCCAGTGAGTGCCACACACTCCCACTGAGGCAAGCAGGACATCTGGATGCACCAGGCTGGGAGTAGAGGTCAGACACCTGCTGAGCAACTGTTTTGACAGATTGCCAGCTATAGGGTAGCAGTGGAGAGCATGGGCCTGGAACAAGACTGCCTTGACTGTGTGGCATTCCGTCCACTCTCAACTGTGATCTTGGAAGGTGACTTAATCTTCTGTGTTTTGCTCTGATCACCTGTAAGTTGGGATTTGCATGGTACTCACCTTACATGAATGTTGTGACTGTTAAATGAAGATGATATAGGAAAAGTAAATAGAACAGCATCAGTATATGCTGTTTTAGTTAAAAAAGCAAAGAACAAAAACCCAGCTCAGTAGCAACAAAAACAAAAACAGAAACCAACCAACCAACTCCTTTTTGTAGTGAGGTTCTCATAACATTCACAAGAAGAAAGCCTTCTCTCTTATCATATCTCTGTTTTACCCATGGAAGATACCAACATTTCTGAGACACAGGTGGGACTCAAATCTCAATTACAATGTGAAACATTCCAACCACAATTCCTATTGCCCAATTTCTCGTGCCATCTGGGAGTCCTAAAGTCTGACTTTTATCCTAACGTGGAGAGAACAAATGAAATTGGAATGTATTCTCCAGAAAAATCATCAGTGAGATAAGAATAAAATTCAATCTACAAATGAACTTTTTCTTTTTTTCCAGCTACCACCACACAGTCGAGGCGGAAAGGCCACTTCTCTCGGTGCCCCAAGCAGTACAAGCATTACTGCATCAAAGGGAGATGCCGCTTCGTGGTGGCCGAGCAAACACCCTCCTGCGTGTAAGTGAAGCACCAAAACCATCAAGCAAAGGGGTGCAGAGCAGGCTGCACCTGGGGTGCCGAAAGGGCTGCTCAGCCTGGGGCTTGACAGGGCTGGAAAGTCTGAGCTAACCATGCCATCTGTCCAGACAGTTCCGCCTGGTCCTGCCCTCAGCCACTTGTTTAGGGCCCGGTCGGCAGCCACTTACGGAGAAACTGACACACACTTTCCTCCTGAAATATGAGTGTGTGAGAGCGCAGATCCACTTCCAGCCTGGGCAGTGTCCTCTGCTTCCTTGCGCAAGCAAAACTGATTCTGTCCAGTGTTCGGATGCTTTTCAGCTCGAATAATCTCCTGGGTGGTTCAAATGGAAACAAATTCTTCTGGCATGCATTAGGTGGTTTGTAGTTAATGTAAATATGAAGGAATTCCTGCCAAATTAAAAGCTCCATTTGCAGGTGTCAGTTAAGTGCGAAGAAGTCAGTCTTACTTATAAATAGAGATCAGCAAAGCCCGCTTAGTACAATTGGGGACTGGGAGAGGAACTCTCTTTCCAACTTTTGGTAGATTTCAGAGTCAAGTTTAATTTTGCTCAGGCACATGCAACAGTTTTTGCATCTTTTAAATATTCCTTTTCTTCTAAAGAGCTGTCCCTCAAAAGTGCTGTCTGGGACATTTTCTTTATAGAAGAGCAAAGTGATCTTTTATAATTTTGACCCAAAGTTCACACAGTGTTTATGTTATTTTTCATAGTTTCTCCAGTATTCAGTTTTTTTTTTTTTTTCCATAAGAATCTCAGAAGAGTGATTCTGATTTTGTGGGGAATTTAAAGGTCATGGATGTCTTCAAAATTTAATTATAATTATCTTCAATTTATTAAAGAATATGCATAGATAATATGTAGAGGGATAAAAATTGTTAATGCAAAATATCAAGAAAAGTGTGTGTGGATAGCTAAGAAGGGTAGAGCTGATTCTTTGAAATTCCATTTTATTATTTACTGGCTTGGAGGCATACATTGGGTTTTAAACCCAATGTCCATGTCAATGTCCCAGTGTCAATGTCCTTTAACCCAGTACATTTTTCTAACTTGCCTCTATGTCTGCAGACTTATTGTTTTTTAATGCTGCTCTCTTCTAAAATGAAAACCATAGTGTGTAATTCACTTGACTAAAATCAACACACAGCTTGTCCCACTCACTTTGAGGTTAAAACATATTTCCTTGATCTCTGTGGCTCCTCTGATTCTGACTTAACTTTCTAGCTATACCTCTCACCATATTCCCAAATATTCTCATAAAGTCCTACATACCTATTCATGGTCTATTATACAAGGTCCTCACGTAGGCTTTAGAGCTATTCCTACTCATGGTTCAAATGCCAGCTCCTTCTGGACCCGGCCCCTCACTGACTTCCTCCTTCCCAGGCACACAGCCCTGTGTCAAGTGGATGCCCCTCCTCTGCCATCTGGTCACACTTCAATGGAGGCGCTTATCCAGTAGAACATAACTGTCAGTTTCTTTGAATGACCGCTCTGTGGTTATGAATTCCTAGAGGGCGGGGCTTGTGGCTTATTCATTTTTGTATTCCAGTGGTAAGCATGGAACCTAAAATTTAATAGGTATGCAAAAAGTAACTGATGAAGGAATGAATAAGTGTCTCTACCTTAGCCCATCTCTTCTATACCAAATTTCAAAACCAAGGCCTCAATCAGAACAGAAGATCTTAGCAGCAGAACAATACAGAACCAAGGGGAGGCAGAGGAAGAAGAACATGGGGGTTAGGACACAGATTTTGTAGTCAAATGGACCTAAGATAAGATTTTGTTTTCATTATAAGCAGTGTAAACAGTTGGGTCAATTACCTGTCCTAAACCTCAGTTTTATTATTAAAAGAATAAAAATACCTTCCTTTCAAGCATTGATGGTTAAACCAAATAATAAAGGTAAAATAATAAATGTATTTAAATAATAAATGTATATTGAAGTGTTAGTACTCTAACACTTCAGAGTAAATGTTCTGTAATCATTGAGGGGAGTGGGCAGATGTCCTACCTAGGACTGACCTTTCATGGCTTGGTGTAGCATGAAAACTGTCTTACCATTGGTGACAACATCATCTAGGGAAGCCAAAAATATCTCCGTTTTGCTTGTGACCATACAAGTTTATGGACTCTAGTTTATGTGCACAAAAAACCAAGTTGTATTTCAAATAATTTTGAATTTAGTGTTCCCCATATTTTCTTGGAATGTGTATAATTGCTTCCAGATATATAATTTTCATTTATTAATGCAGCACAATTTACACACTGCTGAGATCATAAACTTGGGAACCACACTGTCTGTGTTAGAATCCCAGTCCCACTCACTTAATGACTCTGCACCTTGGTTTCTTCACCTGTAAAAGGGGGTTGATAATGACCTTACCTTTTAGGTCGTTATAATGATGGAGTTAGTACTTATAAATCTCTTGGAACGGTGTTTGGTGATTATTTCAGAACGGTGACTCCCTAAGTCTGGTTTTGCAGTCCCTCTAGAGTTGTGGAGTATTTAAAGATTATTCCCAGTTTTCAATTTTATTTTATAGGAAGTTTATTTGATAAATTTTATCATTTAATAAATACTAAGATCTTTCTCCCTTGGTGTTTTCCTCTCCCATGTGGGAAATAGACTTGCTAAAACCATCAGCTGATAAGTCACTGGTTTGCTTAAGATTGACATGGTGTGAGAACCATTATAATTATGTGGTTTGACCTTCTAATATGGCTTCATTGGCTTACAATGTACAGAAGTTCATTGAGAAATTCAGTTCAAGCACGGTTCAACCACTGAATCCAGAGCTGTAATTAGAAAAACATTGTAATAGAGCAGGCAGTCATTGTTGGGCCTTTTATAGTCAAAGTTATTATTTATAAATGCCATATTTAGTAAATTTATTAAAGAAATATATAGTCTAACTGGAAGAGACTATTTATATATTTGTAAGATTTAATTACATTCTTTAAACTTTATAAAACTTGCTTCCACATGTAAATGAAAGTGATTTTCCCCTACTGTTTGAATTCAATGTGCTACATATTTTTGATATTTCAAGATATTCCTGCTTTCTCTCTTTTCCTCACTCTTTTCTCTCTCTCTCTCTCTCTCTCTCTTTCTCTCTCCCTCTGGGGGCAGACACTGCCTGTTCAAAGAAAAACAAAAAAGATATTCCTAAGTGCTCTCCCTGTATTTGAACCTTGGAATAAATTCATCTACCTATCTTGCAGGAGGCAATTCTCTCCTATTTCCTCCAGGTCCTTCAGCTTTAGATGTTTTCCTCCTTTGCTTGCATGGCAGTTTAACTTTCTATCAGTGGTTGTTTCTGGGTTTGTGGTTTTGTTTGTTTGTGTTTTGAAACATTGTATCAGCTACAATATTGGCATTAAGGGATCTCCTTACTTGAGATACACAGGCTTTGCAGGAATTAACTGTCTCAGCTCTTGTCAAGCATATGCTATAGAATAGCTTGGCAATAAATCCTTTCTTAAGGAAAAATTAAGTTGCACAGAAATCTTTTGAAGGTGCAGAAGTTAATCTTTTTGACATTTAAGTAATTCAGTATATTGCTAATATTTCTTTGTGTTCAAATGCACCTGAGGAGAATAAAGGGAAAATATTTATTAATGGAAAGGTACTGATGTTACAAGATAAATTTGGTTCAAAGTTCCTTAGACAAATTTCTACATACTTTTTAAGTTTCTGTCACAAGTCAGAGAATTCTTTGGGTAGTCCACAAATCACTGAGCTATTGCTCACCTAGTGTTACTCAGTCAAGTCCCAGCTTGGTCAACAGATTCATAACTGTAACCTCAGTGTATTTGCTGAATTGAACTGTATATGAAGACTATATTGATAAGAGATTTGAGAGACTGAAGGGGGACAGCCCCACTTAGAGATCTAGTTAACTCTAGTTATTCCATTTTAAGAGGATCATGAAATAAAAAGAGGCCACTTGGAAGGGAGGGGATGACAAACAGATCTGGAACTGTGGCCATAGAGAACCAGATGAAGGAACAGAATAGGACAAGATATGTCATGTTTGGGGGAGGGGAGAAGAAATTGGGGAAGTGGCGAATACAGAGTAATAGAAGAATATTCTCTAGTTTATACCTCTCAAGTAGCAGCTCTAGAACTGAAGGATAGGAGAGAGAGGGAGGGAGAAGGGAAGATTCTGTGGAAGTTGTATTTATGGAACTTTCTATTTTTGGATTCTGGGGTATGAGCTTTCACATGCATTACCGTGTTTGATTATATGAAGCAATGTAATTTTTAAATCATTTTTAAGAGTTCCTTGGCTCACTGGAACTATTCATATTACCCTTGAGTGAAATGGGAAATCCTGGGGATTTTTTAATTCCTTGTCATGAGGTTTATAAGCACTGTGAATACTGTGGAGGAACTTTTATCACCCCCTCTCTTCAAGCTCAGAAATTAAAATTTCAAAACAAATTCTGATCACTTGTCATTATCCTTACTTCTGTATGGGAGACATGTTAATAATGTTCAAGTGACAGGGTTTCAGTAAGTAAAGGTGAAATTACTCATGAGCACAATGGAAGACAACTTTTTATTCTTATTTTTAAAAAGAACTATGTTACTTATGAATTTCAAGTAATGAAAACAATGTTAATTTTTGCAAAGAAGAAGTGGACATTCCCCAGTCTTGCATTTTACCTGGTCACCCTCTTGTGTTATCTTCACAGCTGTGACGAAGGCTATGCTGGGGCAAGGTGTGAGAGAGTTGACTTGTTTTACCTGAGAGGAGACAGAGGGCAGATTTTGGTGATTTGTTTGATAGCAGTTATGGTCATTTTTATCATTTTGGTCATTGGTGTCTGCACATGCTGTCAGTAAGTATTTTTAAAGTTCAATTTTAAGAAATCGTGTCTTGCTCTTTGTTTTCTTTCCATTTCTTCTTTTCTTCCTTCTCAATCATCTTCTCTTTCCCTTTGGCTGCAATTGAAATAAATCCACTTTTTGAGGTTTGCCATCATTGATACTGAAGTATTTATTTATATTAAAACACATAACACACAATTTTTATCATTTTACTGGAAACAAGCATTATAATTTTAAACAAAGTTTGTTTTAAAATTTTTAGATTGGCCACATTCAAATAACTCATTTTATGTGCAAATAATGATTACACTTTTTTCCCTGCATTTCACTTTTCATTTTAAGTCACAACTTTGAGAGTCAAGAACCAGCATGCTTTTTTTTGAGACACAGTGGCTTGATGCAATCCTTTTTTTTTGTACTGGAAATTGATTGAACCCAAGGGTGCTCTACCACTGAGCTATATTCCCAGCCCTTTTAAATTTTTGTTTTGAGACAGGATCTCCCTAAATTGCCCAGTTTGGCCTTGAATTTGCAATCCTCCTGCCTCTGTCTTCAGAGTCACTGGGATTATAGGTATGTGTGCCACTATTGTACCTGGCAATGGTTTTTTTTTTCTTTTTCTTTTTCTTTTTAATCACAGCAGCACTAACCTGTAGGATGGTAAGAAGGTGTTCTATTTAAGTACTTTCTTCTTGTCTTGAGGAGCTAGTCAGTTTCATAAACTATTTCATCTACTTCTGTGCTGTGGTCCCCACCAAGAGTGTGTGTCTCATGATTCCCGTCCTCATTACGTTCTTGGGAGGAAAACAGTAGCATAGACAGAGTCTTTGACTTTTTTTCCCATTCTGTCATTATGTGTCTTTGAGACTTCAGGCAAATTTCTTAACATCTATAAACTTTAATTTTCTCTAAAACAAAAGTATTAAGTCAGTATATCTATAGAATTCCTTCTATTATAAAATTGAAAAAATATTTTTGAGCTCATAAACTTTATGATAGGAAGAAATAATCATAAAGCCAAGTTTGGGGCAGAGAAAGAGTTGGGCAGACCTTGGAAATGGATGTTATATGAATTTTGAACTGCACTTTAGGAAACTAGATTGTCTAGAAAATTAATTAATATATCCAGAGTCTACAGTCACTCTCTTGGTTTTCTTTATATCTGTTCCAAGTTTCTACTGTTTCTTCTCTTCACACTAAGTAATGCCCAGTGTTCTACTTTGTAAAGTGACCCTTCCTGAAAAGTTTTCTTGTGCTAACTATTCTCCATCAACAACAATGAACCATATTCTTCCTGTTTAGATAGCTGTACCCAACCTACCCTGTTACCTATTGTAGCTATCAGTGGAGTTAGAAAAAGAGATGGTTTAAAAGAGTACCCAACATATTTATAAAAAGCAACTGACACATTTTTAACAGTCTAGAAATAAAATCACACACTCTTGTTGAATAATTTTATATTCACATGTACTAATAGGCCCGTATTAATTTCTAACATGTTATTTTCTAAGTCCTCTTCGGAAACATCGTAAAAGGAAGAAGAAGGAAGAAGAAATGGAAGCTCTGGGTAAAGATATAACTCCTATAAATGAAGACATTCAAGAGACTAATATTGCTTAAGAGTAAGTAGATAGGAAACTATTCAGGTGATCCTTAAGTGGTGAGATGGGGTTTAATTATGTCTGATAATCAATGGTTGGAATTTGATTATGTTTAAAAACATCTAAAAGTAATTTGATTCTGTACCCTTAAAACCTGAAGTAAAATAAAATACTCTGTCATATCTTTCTTCTGAATGTTACCACTCAAAGAGAGAGGCATTCTAATTCTGCGTGGTGGTAGTGATTATTTCATATTTTTTTCTTCCTCATTTTTTGGCATAAGGAAGAGGTATTTTTAATTTATATTTACTAACCATTTACCATGCCATTGCTGTCCCAAACTCTTTAAATGGATCAGTCAGGATTTCAACAGGAATCATAAAACAATTTGGATGATCCCAGGAAATTTTGTTGAGGGGACAGTGAGGGCAGATTTAAAGCAACCCACAAGGAGTGTGGAGGCTTCCTGAGTCTGGCAATGGCAGGGAGCTGTTGCCCTTCCTATGACTGGTGAGGCTGGGGTAAGAATTCACTAGCACACAGAGGCTTGCTGGAGAATCCACCCAGCAGGAGCTGTAGTTATACAGCCAATGCTGGGACCTTAACAATGGAAGAAGAAACAGCAAATAAAATACCCAAGACTTCTTCCTGCCTTCAGATCTGCCACTGGTGACTTCTACTAGTTAAACCCAACCAGAATCCAGAGAGCAGTGGAGACCCCTGATGCAATCTGTACTGACAAGCCTCCTGGATACGTAGCAAGACAGAGAAAGGCTGCTAGGGGACCCACAGAACAGAACTAGCAAAATCTGGCAAGATAGTTTTAGTGTGATAACATCAAACCCAACTTAAACCAGCTGAAAACGGAGGCCATGTATTGGCTCACTTGAATGGCAACCTAGAGGAAGGTGGACTTCACACTTGGTTAATCAGAGATTCACACTTAGGAAACAGATTGTTTTTCTCCTTCTGCACATTGTTCAGAGTTGACTTCATCCTTGGCCACTTCTTCTAGATCCCAGGAAAGACCAGTAGCAATTGGGCCACAGGGTTCCTTATTCACATTTAGCATGAGAGAGCAGTGTCTTTCCACGGCCCTCCCAGTTGTACAAAGAATCTCCTTTTTCTGAACATCCCAGAGGATTAATAGGATGCAATAGATGCTTGTTGAGAAATTATAATGTTCTACTAAATTATTACAAGGACCACCCTAGTGAATTCAATGCACAAATGCTACTCTGTATTTGTTGTTATTGTCATTATTACACAGTGTTTGTTTGTTTTTTAATGGTTGCTCTTATTTTCTTCATTTTCACAGGCAGACAGCTGGTGGCAAATTACAAAAAGCCTTACTCCTTTGAAAATGGGCAGAATGTGTCTCAGGAAAACAGCTAGTAGAAATGAATTTTAAATACTGTATTTACTTTTTATTTGTATCTTTAGTTTGTGTTGTTTATTATTGTTTTTTCTCCTTTTAAAAGTTTTTATTTTATTTTGTAGGAATTGGAATTTCTTTTAGATGTGTACTACTATATATCACTCCTATGCACACATTAAAAGGAAATATGTGTGAAATAGACTGGTTATGGCATTCCTAAAACTTCTCATTCAGAATTTGACTCTTCTAAAAGTCCAAACTTCAAAATTCAGAATTTTTATTGATGCACTGTCATTTATATTCAACTTTCCCCATGCAATGTTGTTCTTTGTGCCATTAATATTGATGATAATGCAGCATTTTTTAATCTCTCAGTTGGCATTTTATTAAATACAAAGAACCCAATCAATAAATGGGCTAAGGAACTGGGCAGACACTTCACAGAAGAAGATATACAGGTGATCAACAAATATATGAAAAGAGCTCATCATCTCTAGTAATTAGAGAAATGCAAATTAAAACCACCCTAAGATTTCATCTTACTCCAATTAGAATGGCTATCATCAAGAATACAAGCAATAATAAGTGTTGGCGAAGATATGAGGACAAAGACACACTCGTACATTGCTGGTGGAGTTGCAAATTGGTGCAACCACTCTGGAAAGCAGTATGCAGATTCCTTGGAACGGTTCCACCATTTGACCCAGCTATCCCACTCCTTGGTTTATACCCAAAAGACTTAAAATCAGTATACTACAGTAAAGCAGCCACATCAATGTTTATAGCTGCTCAATTCACAATAACTAGATTGTGCAACCAAACTAGATGCCCTTCAATTGAGGAATGGATAAAGAAACTGTGATATGTATACACAATGGAATATCACTCAGCCATAAAGAAGAATAAAATTATGACATGTGCTGGTAAATGAATGGAGTTAGAGAATATCATGCTAAGTGAAAGAAGCCAAGCCCAAAAAACCAAAGGCTGAATGTTTTCTCTGTTAAGTGGATGATGATAGATAATGAGGGGGGTATGGGGGGGCAAGAAAAGAATGGAAGAACTTTGGATTGTGTAGAGGGAAATGGGGAGGGAAAGGGTGGGGCAAGGAAAGGTAGTGGACTGAGACAGACATCATTACCCTATGTACATGTATGATTACATGAATGGTGTGAATCTACATTGTGTACAACCATAGAAATGAAAAGTTGAACCCCATTTGTGTACAATGAATCAAAAGGCAGTCTATAAAACTAAAAATAAACTAAAAAATAAACTAAAGATAGTAAATAAAAAAATGTTAACAGCTGGAAAAAAAAAAGAGGAGATTCAAAGCTTCATATATTAAGCAAGGTATATTAAGTATTACCTTGTTCTAAAATTGGCATCTGTGCAATAGCCACCAGGTTGAAATGATTACTAAGTGCTTAAGAAGAATTTGAGCACCTATATCTAAAAAAAATTTTAAATAGACCTAGTAGTTTTTAATAATAATAATTTTATTATAGTCTAGTAATTGGGGGAAAAAAGCACCCAAGTGGGTAATAACAATAAGAGAGGAATTTCAATAAACTTTCACTGAAGTTTTGTCACCTGGATTATTAATCAAGTGAAAAAGTGGGAAGGAGTTTAGATCTTAGGGACTGAATTAATAAAGCTACTATTTTCATATACTTACCGTGTGCTAAGAATTTGAAATATATTATTTAATTTAATCCTTTCAACAATCTGTGAGACACATAAGATCCTTATTTTCCAGATATGGAAAGAGGCCCAAAGAAGTTAAGTAATTTATTCTAGATTTAGAGAGTTAGGAATTGGTAGAGCTGGAATTAGAAGCTTTACCCAAATTTGAAGATGGTGCTCTTAATGATCATTTTCATCACTCTGCCTTGGTGCAACCTCACTCACTGAGAGAAGATTTCACATTGAACTGTGTTTTGCTATGATTCTAAGATGTCAAGGCCCTTTTCCTGCAGGAACACAGAACACCGCCTCCCAGCCGGTGTTGCTGTTACCATCATGCTTTCTGTGGAGGTGACTTTTACTGTGTTTCTTTGCTCCTTTATAAAGTGTCAGTGACATGAATAAATTCTTACGTTACTAAAACAAACAGATTTGCTCCATCGCTAGAATAATGAATAGAGGTGGAAAAGTAAGTGCCCGACATTCTTTAAACCCTGGATAAGTGTTTATGCTCAATAAAGTACAAAGCACTGGAAGAGGCTATTAATATCAGTGACAGCACTGCAGACCCAAGGAAGACACAGGTGGTAAACACACCCTCATTTCTTGTCCTTCTAAACAACAACATCTGTGAATGCTTTCAGGCGAATTTTGGTGCATGATCACAGCATCCATTACATGAACCATCTTGCAAATGCACCTTCAACTCCATGATCTTCTACTAAAGACTGCATTAAACCCCAAATAGTAAAGTCAACATTGAGCCAATATTCCATAGAACATGGAACTTCCTACATTAATTAGGAGAATCACTTTCAAAAACCAATGAAAGATGTCCCCAAATATCTGCACTTTGTGCCTGTCAGCCTTTCTTTCCAGAGTTTTTTAAAATTTTACTTTACAATGTAAATCCTAAAACCAAGGTGAAGCAGAGAATTCAGGCCAAAACTGAAATTATATATCTCTTTCTCATGTTTTCAGTGAGGCTAGGGTAGTGACCGTGTATTACTAAGTTTACCTATCAGTAAGAGCCATGTCAAACAACTGACAAGGGTCAGGATTGATTTTTTTCTTCTGACTTAATGGTTGTCCTTGACACATGATTATTTCCAATTGTCTTTTATATATGTGCTACATTTTCAAAAGTCTCCAAGGGGGTCATTCACACCCTCCCTCTTCCCCAGTCTTCTTTGATACTAAAAGAGCTTGAGAAAAATGCCCATTATAGAATTAAAAACACAAGACAAATGTTTGTTCTTTACTGAACCAAGGTTGTCTGACCCATAAATCTCTAAGCCAACTCAGGCTTGGGATTCCATTTTGAAACTGAAAATTTAAAGGTGTATTTAGAAATTCTGTTGTCAAGAAAGAATTTCAAGGACTTTCCTGTCTTTTTAAAATGTGTTTTATAATTATTTTTGCATATATTAAATGACTTTGTTTATGTAAACTGTTAATACTCTCATGTAATAAAATACATTTATTTTTAAAACAAAGCAAACATTTTTACTTGGGAATTTTCTATTGGTAGCATGGATTATTAATAGAAATAAATTTGAACACTATTGCTTTAAAAACTTTATACTTTATAGAAAATATTAATTAATGCATTTATATAGTGAAGGTGGACACTGGGTTTTCTTTAGAAGTGAGCTTCATTTGAAGTGTGGTGGGCACCCATGGGATGTTTTTCCAACTCCCTGACCCCATCTTTGAACTCCACCTCTGGTTGTATTTGGTCAGTCTGAGGTGGGCACTCAATCAAGTCAGACAATTCCCATGGGAGATGGGAACTTGGTCTCAGTCTTCTTTGGGTTCTGGAAGTAAAAAGGTGTGCATTTTGAAGCTTTGACAGTTATGTTTTGCTTCATCTGAACCAAAAAGACAAAGGAAACTGGTCAGCAAAGAGAAACTTCAAGCAAACTGTCAATAAAGAACAGAGATGAGATATAATTTTCCTGACAGAGTTAGAGTCCTGATTATACATACCGTGGAATTTTAGCCTCACTCCTGTCTGTGGGCTCCATAAGGAATGTTAGTATCTCTGTAATAAATTCCTCATTTGCCTTAAGCTAGTTCTATTTAGGTTTCAGTAACCTGACCAACTCAGGAGTTCCTAAGACTACAGAGAGGAGTTCTTTAATGCAGTAATTATATCCTCCGTGAAACAGAATTTTGAATCATCATTTTTAAAGAGTACCTGTTCATATATTAAGAATATTTCTAGCCAAAACATTGTAGTTTTCTCCATCCAGACATTCAGAAGAGTGTGGAGAAGGAACGGGAGTTTAGTGAGCATTGATTGGGCCCCACTGTATTACAGGGATGCCACCCAATGTGAGGAATGCTAAAGAGGAATCAGACATGAGCTTTTAAGAAACTTAAAACTGGTTGAGGTTGTTTGGTATGCTCTGATAATTTCAATATAAACATTGGTTTATTTTTAGTGTCCACTTGACTGGATTAAGGAATACCTAGAAACTTGACAAAGCATTATTTTGTCCAGAGGAAATTAGCTTGTGAGTCTGAGTGGACTAGTTGGGTGTTCAGTGAGCACCATTCACTTGGCCAGGGGCCCAGAGAGAGCAAATACAGAAGGTGAATTGGTCTCTGCTCTGAGAGAGGGGAGAGAGATATAGACTTTTTTTTTCTTGCTGCCTTGGATGTCAGAACTCCAGGCCTTATAACCTCTGGACTCCAGTGGCCTTCAGGCTTCAGCCTCAAACTGAGAGACACACCATTGGTTTCTCTGGTTCTGAGGACTTTGTCTTGGGTTGAACCATGCTACTCCAGGATCTTCAGCCTGCAAGTGGCTTGCTGTGAACTCTTCAGGCACAACAACTGGCTGAGGCAATTCCCCAATAAATACCCTTTCATACATCTGTGGACATACCCTACAAGTTCTGTGTCTCTGGAGAACCCTGACTAATAATGGTGCTCTGAGAGAAGCCGGAGGCATTATGAGGACAGCAGCATGTTGTGACCAGCTTGGAGGAAATTACATCTAAGTTGATGATTGGCTCTGAGAAATCACCGTCTCTGCCCCAAATCCTGGGTAACTTCAAATACTTCTTGCATTCTTATTAAATTCTACAGAATTCTTCTGACAGCTCTAGTGTATAGAGACCAGAGGATGAAGAGCAGTAATCAAGTGCTTCACTCCTTGTTCCAGGCTGCCCTAAGCATGGGAGGGGAGAGTATGGGGGCGCGTGAGTTGCAAGGTGAGGTGCTCCTGGTTTGAATGGTGTCATATGATCAAGGGATGGTCTGTGTTAGAAAAGAGATTTTCATTTCCTTACTACTGTAAATTATTTAGGCCTTTCACATTTTATACCCCATTTCATTGACCATGATGTAATATAGATTAAAATTCTGAGTTAAATAACTGCTGTTCAGATAAGACCCACTTTGTGCAAAAGTTTATGAAGGAAATCAAGGACATATTTCAGCACCCATGAATTCAAGATCAAACTATGACTCAAAAAGCCTTTCCTATTATATTCTGCATATCATTATTAAGATAGCTAAACTTTTTGGGGCACCGATATCATTTCATCCATTCATCCAAAATTATTTCTTAAGTACCAAGTGCCTTAGGGGTCCAGACTATACCAATTAACGTTAAACAGTTCAAAAGAAAACAAACAGCTCCGACCTTATAAAGTTTATCTTTTGGTGGATCTAATCTTTCATGGCACAAATTTAAAACAAGACTTATCCAAGTAGTTCTATTACCCAAAGGACAAGGATATAGACTTTTAACCTGAGGAATTATCCTGAAGCATGAAACTCAAGATGAGTTCTCACAACAGAATATGGTAGAATTTGCATATTTCCCTTGATCTGGAATAATTTACGTATTTTAATAATGACTAGTAAGAGAACAAAAATACAGTCATGTTTCTTTGATACAAAAATCTCTGTTTACATTTTTTTCTATGCTTGATGAATATTGGCTCTGCCATTGGGCATCTGCCCTACTTCAGTGAATCCTCTATGCTTCGAAGCATTTTTTCTGCAAAGGAAACTGTTTGCATGTGATCATCCTTGGCAACCAAGCATTGATGTCAGAACATGATGTGCAAATAGTCCACTCTTGCTTATTTGCTAGTGTTACTGGGTCCCAGGAATGTGTATCCTAATAACATCTAGCTGGCACTTCTGTAAGCTCCACATTTTTCTCCAGAACCCGTCATCTCTTGGGGGCTGAAGTAGTCTGAAATTCTTTATTAGGAAACCATATATACCACGTAATTTCAAAAACTGTATCAGTAATTATTTTCAAAAGGAAAATTGTTAAGGTTGTTTCTGGAAATTTCAAAATGTGGATTTCGAGGTATGTTTAATCAACGATTCTATCAGTACTTGTATTCTAAAAGACATGTTCACCAAATATGATTTTAAAGGGCTTTCCTTCCATGCTTTTTTATTCTCACTGAAGTTAAGTTACAAAGAAAAACAGAATAAATATGCCACAGACGTACTTCAAGAAGCTTGTTTTCCTCATCTTTTCTCTTTAGTTTATGTAAAAAGTGTCAAAGAAACAAAAGTCTTCACAAACTGGGCATAGTGGCGCATGCCTGTAATCCCAGTGACTCAGGAGGCTGAGGCAGGGGGATCACAAATTCAGGGTCTTTCTCAGCAACTTAGCAAAGTCCTAAGCAACTTAGAGAGAACTTGTCTCAAAATAAAACATGAAAAGGACTGGAGATGTGACTCAGTAGTTAAGTGCCCTGTGGTTCAACCCCCAGTACCCCCCACCAAATCTTCAGAGATACAGAACTATTTACTGTTGTTTTAATTACAAGGGTAATTACTCTTGTAAGATGTGTGTAAACTATATTGAGAGTCTGTGATTCAAGCTGAACAGAGATGTTCAGTGTTCTGGGTTATAGTAAGAATGGAGAGAAGAACTTGTGTCTCATTTGCTCTTGAAAAACATTTTTCAAAATACTACAATGTGAAAACTTATTAAAATAAACCTATGTTAAGCATATTCTTTTTAAACACCCTATAAACATTCTGTTTACTCAAGGAATCAGAACTAGTCATTAAAAACATCATTTACATAATGTTTTGTGTCTGGTTAATTAGTTTTTATATGTTTATTCCTAAAATAAAGATAATTGATCCCAGGGGCTCTGGAGACTGAGGCAGGAGGATTGCAAGTTCAAAGCCAGTTTCAGCTATTTAGTGACATCCTAACAAATTAGTGAGACCCTGTCTTAAAAGAAAAGGAAAAAAGGGCTGGGGATGTGGCTCAGTGGATAACCCCACTGGGTTCAATCTCTAGTACCAAAAAACAAAACAAAACAAAAGAATAATCCATTCTTGTATACTGTCTCCCACTCCTCTGCCTTCTAATGATAGCTGGACTTCAAAATATCTGAGCTCTTAACCAAACCAATTTTCCTGATCATAACATAAATGTCACGGGGTTGGAGGGAGCTTACATCTGAACTATAACAATGCAAATGTTATGAGCATAGCATATTCAGACAGATCTGGGCTTCAATCCCAGGTATGCTACTTAACTGTGAGGCCCTGGGAAATTACTTAACTCTACTAATGTTCTCATCTACACAGTTTAAATAATAAATAGGGTGAGCTAAGAGGATTAAATGCGATTATACCAGTAAATTGCTTGACCTGGCACCTGGAATATTTTAAGTACTCTCTAGGTACACGTCCAATTAATGTTAGATATCATCACTAAGATCAGTGATATAGGGAATGATGGTGCTACTGATAATGATACTCTTTAATCACTTATGGAAAACAATGAATTCTCCCTTTGAAGTTGAGTCATTGCACTGATACAGTGGAAAGTCTTGTGTTTATAAGCTTTCATGATCTCTATGGAAAGGAATGTCTTTCTATTTCTATTGGAATACGTCACCTTTAGGTGAGGAATTCCAGCTCGATGCCCCATTTTTCTCCCTACACCCTTCCTTTCTCTCTTCCCTACTCCTTCCTTAAGCACACCCAATGAAAAAAATTTTTTAAAAAATTATAATCACATTGAAAATAACCAAAGATCCAATCATGTTTAAAATTTTGTTGAGGCCAAGGTAAGTTAGGTACTTTTGACATCTGTTCAATATCAAGGGTAGTTTTTAAAATAACTTAGGCAGAGGACTGGGAATAATCTCTTATATTTGTTATTCACAGGGGACCTGCACAGTAGAAATGATCATGTCATTTGATTATAACTAGATGATAAACCTGAGGCTCAGGCTGCTTAAATAAGGGACTTCAACTGGTTAGGAGTGGTAACTATTACTGGTAAAGAAGGTACCTAAGATGTTGCTCTTATGTAATGTTTTTATAAATAATAATGACTGGACAAGTGTCCATTTTATCATTCAAATGGATTCCATGCTTTCCGATGAAATATATTCTTCCCAGTAGATTGAAATATTCTCTAGAATCCTATGGCAGAGTGGCAGTATGTCATCAATTTCATCCCACATTGAGTATACCATAAATCATGGACATTATGTAAGTTGATATTGAAGATCACAATTAATTGTCTATAGCACTGGGCCAAGCCATATTGCAGCTTGAGGCAAAAGGAAGAATGTGTGTCTTTATATACACTCCTTGAAATATCCTCCCATGTTTGAACCAAGTAGAAAAAATTAATAAAAATTTCTATAATCAAAGAGCATGATTATACGGAAAACCTTGCATTGACCACTCTGTTCACACACCTTTGTCAACCCTCACAAACCTGCCCTGCTGAGACCTGATGGTCACAGACCAGGGAACTGCAGGCTAATTGCAAATAGACTATTCCCACTGCATAAGAATGCAAAAGTCATCCCAGCCTCTCTTTATGTATAACTTTGATATTTTATTCATCACGGATTTTTGCAAGAAGTTTGATTGTTTATTTTGGTTCCTGAGGTTTTCGGTGTCCCCTTAAATTGGGGGCCAGAGCAAGTGAGTGCCTCATTCTTGTCACTCTTATCCCAAAGACAGAACAGGAGTCTAAAATTAGTGGACTTTCTAAGCAATTTTTTATAAACTAACAGACTCTCCACTAGAACCAAAGGAGTTTTGCATTTTCACAATCCTCACCAATATTGTAGAGCTTTAATTCAAAGACCTTTGAATTGAGTTTTAATATGAACTCCATCCCTTGCTAGTGATATGATTTCTGGTAAACTGCATAGATTCGTGCAGCTTCGGTTTCTTAATCTGTAAACTCAATATAATAATACCTGCCCATGCACTGGTGGTGAACTCAGTAAAGCCCCTGGCCAGGGCTGGCTTCATGGGTGTGCAATTGGCCACACACAGGCCCTGGTACTTTGATTGTCCCACACTTGATTTTCTTATTTTTTGAACAAGGCGCCCAGAATTTTCACCTAGCACTAGACAACACAAATTATGTGACTGGTCCTGAGCATGGCAGAGTTCTTGAGGCACTCAGTAGCACTCAGGAAGCACTAGGGAAACCAACTGTATTGCAGTTGGTTTGTGGATGCAATGTTCACAGAGTGTTTGCCTGGTGCTTAGCACATGTGGATGTAGGGTTTAAAGAAAGCGCTACATTTGTTATGGTCCTTGCCTTCTACTAAGGGAAACCAGGATGGAATAGAAAAAGACCATGGAGAGCAGTCAGGAAGTTAACAGACTGATGTTGACTGTGAATGCAATTATATTTCAGAGAAGCAAGACTTCTTCCTTCCTTTTGAATTTTCTACCCTGGGAGACACCACCTTATCCACAAAAGAGTTCCTCAGGACTCAGAACTGTATCACTATGCACTAGAGTTGGATCTTCTCTGCTGAGGCCAGGAGGTGTGCTCTAAGGAAGTCTCTCCCACATCACCTCCACTCTCCTGGCACAGACAGCCAGGAATGGCCTTCCCTAGGCTTCCAGTTTTGGCCCAACCTTCTGACACCCATCAATGAGCCTGGATGGGGTCTGGGAGCTTCAGAGGGGTCACATTTCACCAGGTTTTGGTCCCTTTTTGCCTGACCCTCTTCCTGGCAATCAGCAGATGATGTTGTTTCCTCTTTTTCCATATTCTGCACATACAACATTCATTTCTTGCATATTTTTTAGGCAAAAAAATGGAATGGAATTAAGATGCAAAGTTTGCTTATGATTTCATCAGTTTGATCTCATTCCTCTGACAACTTACTGTCTTCAGTGGTCAAAGAAAACCTGATGACCTGGTTTCTGCCCCAAAGTTCCAAGGTGTAGGAACACAAAAACCTGGCTATTGTTGTGCATGCTGTAGATTCATACCATTTGTGTAATCATACATGTACATAGGGTAATGATATCTGTCTCATTCCATAGAAATGAAAAGATGTAACCCATCTGTGTACAATGAATTAAAATGCAGTCTGTAAATAAACAAGAAACAAAAACAACAACAACAAAAAAACCCTGCCTACACCTGGAAGGGAAGAGGAACACATTTCTATTATCTTTAGTAGCAATATGTGCCCAATATTGGTTAATGCATTAGTGCAGTTTTTTGTTTGTTTTGTTTTGTTTTGTTTTGTTTTCCACAGTGGGCCACTGTATGGAATCCTCAACAAATTATCCTTCTATGTAAAATGAGGCAGGGGATATTAAGTATTTATATAGGGTTGCCTGGCTTGCAGTTTTCTTGTTTTCTGATTTTTTTGTGTGTCTTTAACTTCTTCTGGGGAGAATTAAGCTGGAAAAATCAAATTTACCCTTTCTCTGTTGCAGCCCTGCTGTGCAGAGATGCTTTGAGCAACCCCAGAGCCTACCTGTAGGAGGTGTCTGGTCAGATTATGACCAAGACATGAAGACTGTTTTTCTCTTCCTGTTCCAGATGCTCTGCACCCGCTTTTCCATATAGCAAGTGTGTGTTCTTCACCTATGGGATGGACCTATTTCATTCAGAGATGAAATAGGTCCTATTTCATCTACTCCCAACTGTTCCAGTTAAGAATGGGGAGGGAGAAAGTGAGCCCACAGGCTCATCCCAGGCCTCTAGAGGGATTCAGTTCCCTGACTCTGCCTCTCTGCTTCCCCCTCCAGGCCTTCTTCTTTTAACCATCACATCCTGCTCCTTGACTCTTTCCTAGTCCACATTCAGACTCCGTAGGTCCTTCTGGTATCTTGAGGTAGAGCAGCCTCACCTATTTTATGCCCCTGTCTTTTCACAAAAGGGGTGGGCTTTGTCTTGGTTTCTGCCAACTTCCTTCCTACTCCCTCCTAGGCAAGGTGGAGAACCAGAAGGTTTCACCTAGCCTCCTTCCCATTAAGCATCTAATCAAGCAAACATTGTCCTTGAAAAAGATTCATTCTCTGCCATGCCCCCCAGAGAGAAATCTGTGCCTCTTGTATCAGTAAGTTTTAAAAATCTAGTTCATGAAAACTAGTAACTTGGCGTTATTACGCTGGGCAAGAATTTATACCTCCCTCCACCCCTATTGCCTTAGGTCATATCACAAAGAATTCTGTCTGTAATAAAGATCACTCCACGAGAAGGCGGGGGGGGATCTTAACTTCATATCACTACAAGGGTTTAGATAAAGCTAGTCCCAAGAGGGAAGAGGAACTGAATCTTGTGGATTGCTAAGAGCTCTGTGGGATGGATGGGAAATCGATAGGTGAGAGAGCAAGGTGAAAAATTCCATTTTAAGAGAACGACCCATATAAACAAAATCATATGAGTCTGTAAATGTGCTGTACAGATCAGGGTTTCCAGATAAAAATCAAACCTGGTTAAATTTTAATTTCAGGTGAACAGCAAATGACATGGTAGTGTAAGAATGTTCCTCATAGTGCCGTTTCGCTGGGCATCTTGTAGTTTTATTTGCTAAACTGACGACTCTCACATGGAATAGTGGAGCATGAGTTGTAAAGAGGAACATGCTTAAAATGAGGCTGTCAGATTGGATGAACAAGAAGAGAGTGCACCTGATACGTCATGCTAAGATCTTACACTTTACTAGATGGGAGAGATAAGAGGTTTTGAGCAGAAAAGTGACACAACGAGATGTAAAATTTAGGAAGATGATTCTGCAGGGATTGTGAAGAGTAAACTAGAAAGTTGAGAGGTGAGCAGCAGGAGAAATGATAGGAGCTGGAAGGTAAAAAAAAATGTAAAAGACTGTTATACGGTCAAGACATTTTGGAGAGGGATAACTAATTTTATGATCTGCTGAATTTGGTGATGGGAGAGAGGCAAGAGTTACAAACAATGATATCTCCCCATGGGTGACCCAGGGAAACTTGCTGGGATGAATTGAGATGTGAATTGGAGGAGGACGAGCTGGCCAGGGATGGAGGCTTTGGTGAAGTCATAAAGATAATGACTTTGGTTTCAAAACATAGGAGTTGAACACTCTGGGAACATCCTTATAGAGAGACCCAGCAAGTAATTTGGTGTGGAGTACAGCAATTCCTCATCCTTGGTTTCACTTTTCATGATTTCAGTTACCCTCTGTCAACCATAGTCCAAATAGTAAATGGAAAACTACAGAAATCGACAATGTATACATATACAATTGCTCACTGTTCTGCATAGTGTAAGGAAATCTCACCCTGTTCCCACCCCTACCAGCCCAGGTGTGAGTCATCTCTTTGTCCCCTACATTCACATCACGTACACTGCTTGCCCCTTAGTCTTAGCAGCAATCTGGGTCATCAGATTGGAAGTTGTAGTTTCATTGTGCTTCTGTTCCAGTAACCCTTACTTTACTTAATAATAGCTCAAAATTGCAAAAGTAGTGAAAATGACAATTTGGGCATGTCAAAGAGAAGCTCTAATATGCTTCCCTTCAGTGAAAAGGTCAAAGTTTTTGATATAGAAAGAAGGGGAAAAGATCAAAATTGTATGCTGAGGTTGCTAAGATCTACAGTAAGAAGAAATCTGCTTGTGAAATTGTGAATGAACAAGACATTTACATTAGATTTGATATTGTGCCTCAAACTGCAAAAGTTTCAGCACAGTGCATGTAAGTGTTAAGATGGAAAAGGCATTAAATTTGTATAAACATAAATAGAATAAAAATAGGATATATATGGCTTGATATTATCCACAGTTTTAGGCATTCTCTGGAGATCTTGAAACATAAAGTTCCCCTCTGATAAAAAGGAACTAGCAAAAAAAAAAAAAAAAAAAAAAAAAAAAAACCCAATCAATGAATGGGCAAAGGAACTGAATAGGCACTTCACAGAAGAAGAAATACAAATGGCTGAAAAATATATGAAAAAAAAAAGTTCAACATGTCTAGCAATTAGAGAAGTGAAAATGAAAACTGCATTGAGATTCCATCTCACTCCAGTCAGAATGGCAATTATCAAGAATACCAGTAACAACAAATGTTGGTGTGAATGTTGGGGAAAAGGTTCACTCATACATCATTCATGAGACTGCAAATTGGTGCAACCACTCTGGAAAGCAGTGTGGAGATTCCTCAGAAAACTTGGAATGGAACTACCATTTGACCCAGTTATCCCTCTCCTCTGTTTATACCCAAAGGACTTAAAATGAGCATACTACAGTGACACAGCCACATCAATGTTTATAGCAGCTCAATTCACAGTAGCCAAGCTATGGAAACAAACTAGGTGCCCATCAACAGATGAATGGATAAAGAAAATGTAGTATATATACACAATGGAATATTACTCAACTGTAAGAAGAATGAAATTATATCATTTGCCTGTAAATGGATGGAACTTGAGAATATCATGCTAAGTGAAGTAAGCCAATCCCAAAAAACCAAAGACTGAATGTTCTCTCTGATATGTGGATGCTAACCCACAACAAGGGAGGGTGGAGAGCTGAAGAATAGAAGTTCACTGGATTAGACAAAGGGAAATAAAGGGAAAGGATGGAGAATGGGCATGGTAAAGACAGTAGAATGAATTGGACATACTTTCCTATGCTCATTTATAAATACGAGACCAGTGTAACTCCACATCATGTACGACCACAAGAATTGGATTCTATTAATTAGAATAAATTATACTACATGTATGTATAATATGTCAAAATATACTCTGCTGTCATATACCTAAAAAGAACAAATTAAAAATAAATAAATTTTTAAAAAGAAGGAACTAACCAGGTGTGGTATTCCCAGTGGCTAGGGAGGATGAGGCAGGAGGTTCAGGAGTTCAGAGACAGCCTCAGCAAATTAGTGAGCCCCTAAGCAACTCAGCAAGATGCTCTCTCTAAATAAAATATTAGAAAGGGCTGGGGATGTGACTCAGTGGTTAAGTACCCTCTGGTTTCCAAATGGGGAGGGGAAGAAGAAGGAACTACTGTATTAGAGTTGAAGTGAAGGGACCAGATACTGTAGTCATGGTAAGATGAGAGGATTTTCAGTGTCTTTATGGGCAGCAGTGATAGTGTGAATATGAGAATGGATGGCTAAGGGGTGACACTAGAAATACTTCAAAAGAAAAAAAAAACGGTGGAACTTGACATAGGTGTAATTGGAAAAAAGGAGAAAAGGAGGAGACATAGGTACTTTTGGTGCTGTGGGCAAGGAAGACTGGGACATAGAAAGGCTTGTTCATGACAGCAAGAACAAGGTGAAGCAGAGTTGATTTTGGGGGTTCTACTGTGCATTGACTGCATTTTGGCTTGTCTAAGTTAAGACATCTTGCTAGTATGAATTATACAACAGAGTTAAAAATATAGATTTTTGTAAAGGGAGGAAATCATGTCAAGTCAATAGTATTTCTGAGGGTATGAATACAGAATAAGAATCTTAACCCTCAGAGGTACTGTGAACATATTGAAAAGAATTGCAAATTTTTGTGTGTGTTGTGGTGGGAAAAAAAATTGCAACTCACATTCCAAATAGGCTCTGTAGAAAATTAATCTAGAGGGGTTTCAAGATGGTGTACTAGAGGGTGGTTGCATTTCATGTTGCTCCAGGAATCAGGATTCAAAAGAGGAGATAGTGAGAGACTTGGGACCAACTCAAAGCCGCCGGGTGAGTCTCTCCCGTTGGGGAGGTGTCCCAGATGGGGCGGTAGCCCCGGAACACAGGGAACTTTGTGAAGTAGAGCTGCCCAACGAGACACCCCTCCTCCGCTGGAGCAGCGAACTCGGACAACTGGGAGCATCGTAGAGGTGGCTGCTCAGCACAGCGCTTGGACTCGGAGCAACCACTGGGGCTCTGAGCGGCTGCCCAGAAGAGGAGCTGCATGGCAGGCTGTTTGGACTCAGAGCAACTGCTCCTGAACACCAGGGCCTGCCCGGAGGAGGAGGAGGAGGAGCACGGTGGTTGCTTGGACTCAGAGTGACTGCCCAGGGCTACGGGCGGTTGACGGGAGGAGGAGACGCGAAGTGAGTTGCTTAGACTCCTAGTGACCGTGCTGGAACACCAGGCGGCTGTCTGGAGGAAGAGGCGTGTAGTGGGTCGCTGGGGCTTGGAGCGACTGTACGGGGCTCCAGATGGCTGCTCAGAGGAGAGGCCGCATAGCCAGGCAATTAGGTGCAGAGCAGGGTCCCAGGACCGAGGCAGCTTCTTGGTGGAAGAGCCGCACAGAGACACGCTTAGGGGCAGAGCGAAGTTCCCAGGACTTCGGGCAGATTCTCTGAGGAGAGGCAGCCTAAGGAGACTCGCCTGCGGAGGGTGAGGCTCCCAGGCCCAGGAGGTAGATCCGGGCCCCTGGAAACATTGCAGAGGAAGGCAGCCCAGCCCAGGCAGTAGTTGTAGATTGAGGAGAACCTCTAGGAGGGGAACTGACCAGCGAGACCTCCCCACCTGGTGAGTCTTCCCTGCCGGGTGAGGTTTTCCCACAAGGACAATAAAACCAGGGACACAGGCCCAAACAGGCCTTGCCTCAGCCTGCAGCCTAGTTCCCCTTTGGATGACCATTGGTCAACAAGTGGAGGCACCTCTGCCCACTAGAAGGGAATATACCCCACCTGAAGGTCACCACCCCTAGAGAGGCAGCTTCCTTGTGGAGCACCACATTATCATCTTCCTCCAAGACTTCAGGCTACTGAAGGATAAGAGGGAATATACTAGCTATCTTCAGGGACATTATAAGTCAATAGAGGAAATCTGCAATATCTTAGCAGTCCACTGATACCTGAACAATATGAGAAAACAAGGGAAGAAAATGCCCCAAACAAATCTAGATGTTACATCAATAAAATCCAATGACAGCATGGCAGAAGAAATGATAGAAAGGGAGTTCAGAATGTACATAATTAAAATGATCAGAGAAGCAAATGATGAGATGAAAGAGCAAATGCAGGCATTGAATGATGAGATGAAAGAGCAAATGCAGGCATTGAATGATCACACCAATCGACAGTTAAAAGAGCAAATACAGGAAGCAAAAGACCATTTCAATAAAGAGTTAGAGATATTGAAAGAAAAACAAACAGAAATACTTGAAATGAAGGAAACAATAAACCAAATTAAGAACTCCATAAAAAGCATAACCAATAGGACAGACTACCTGGAAGACAGAACTTCAGATATTGAAGAAAAAATATTTAACCTCGAAAACAAAGTTGAACAAACAGAGAAGATGGTAAGAAATCATGAACAGAATCTACAAGAACTATGGGATACCATGAAAAGGCCAAATTTAAGAATTATTGGGATTGAGGAAGACTTAGAGAAACAAACCAAAGAAATGAACAATCTATTCAATGAAATAATATCAGAAAATTTCCCAAATCTGAAGAATGAAATGGAAAATCAAGTTCAAGAGGCTTATAGGACTCCAAATACACAAAATTACAACAGACCCACACCAAGGCACATTATAATGAAAATACCTAACATACAAAACAAAGACAAAAATTTTAAAGGCTGTGAGAGAAAAGAACCAAATTACATTCAGGGGGAAACCAATACGGATATCAGCAGATTTTTCAATCCAGACCCTAAAAGCTAGAAGGGCCTGGAACAACATTTTTCAAGCTCTGAAAGAAAATGGATGCCAACCAAGAATCTTATACCCAGCAAGACTTACCTTCAAATTTGACAATGAAATAAATCCTTCCATGATAAACAAAAGCTAAAAGAATTTGCAAAAAGAAAGCCAGCATTACAGAACATTCTCAGCAAAATATTCCATGAGGAAGAGATGAAAAACAAAGAAGCAAATCAACAAAGGAGGAATTATCCTAAAGGAATTGTCAAATAAAGGAGGAACCAAGTCATGTCAAAAAAATAAATAAATAAATAAAATTAAAAAAAATGAACCAAATGACTGGGAATACAAATCATATCTCAATAATAACCCTGAATGTTAATGGCCTGAATTGATCAATTAAAAGACATAGACTGGCAGATTGGATTAAAAAGAAAGATCCAACAATATGTTGCCTGCAAGAGACTCACCTCATAGAAAGAGATACCCATAGACTAAAGGTGAAAGGATGGGGAAAAACATACCATGCACATGGACTCAGCAAAAAAGCTGGAGTATCCATCCTCATTTCAGATAATGTGGACTTCAAGCCAATGGTAGTCAGAAGGGATAAAGAAGGACATTTCATACTGCTTAAGGGAAGCATAAATCAGCAAGATATAACAATCATAAACATCTATGCCCCAAACAGTGGTTCATCCATGGATGTCAAACAAATCCTTCTCAATTTCAGAAACCAAATAAACCATAACACAACAATACTAGGTGATTTTAACACGCCTTTCTCACCACTGGACAGATCTTCCAAACAAAAATTGAACAAAGAAACCATAGATCTCAATAACACAATCAATAATTTAGATCATAATGAATTGAAGTTAGAAATAAATGAAAGAGTAAAAAACAGAAACTACTCCAACACCTGGAGATTAAACAATATTCTATTATATGATGAATGGATAACAGAAGATATTAGGAAGGAAATTAAAAAATTCTTAGAGGTAAATGAGAACAAAGAAACATCATATCAAAATCTCTGGGACACTATGAAAGCAGTACTTAGAGGAAAATTTATTTCATGGAGCGCATTTAATAAAAGAAGTAAAATTCAACAAATAAACGACCTAACACTACAGCTCAAAGCCCTAGAAAAAGAAGAACAGACCAACACCAAAAGTAGTAGAAGACAGGAAATAGTTAAACTCAGAGCTGAAATCAACGAAATTGAAACAAAAGAAACAATACAAAAAATTGACAAAATAAATAGTTGGTTCTTCGAAAAAATAAACAAAATTGATAAACCTTTAGCTACACTAACAAAGAGAAGACGAGAGAAAACCCAAATCACTAAAATTCGGAATGAACAAGGAAATATCACAACAGACACGAGTGAAATACAAAACATAATTAGAAGCTATTTTGAAAATCTATACTCCAACAAAATAGAAAATTTTGAAGACATCAACAGGTTTCTAGAGACATATGAATTGCCTAAACTGAATGAGGAGGACATACACAATTTAAATAGACCAATTTCAAGTAATGAAATAGAAGTCATCAAAAGCCTACCAACAAAGAAAAGTCCAGGACCAGATGGGTTCTCAGCCGAGTTCTACAAAACCTTTAAAGCAGAGCTCATTCCAATACTTCTCAAAGTATTCCAGAAAATAGAAGAGGAGGGAACCCTCCCAGACTCATTCTATGAAACCAATATTACCCTGATACCTAATCCAGACAGAGACACATCGAGGAAAGAAAATTTCAGACCAATATCCTTAATGAACATCAACACAAAAATTCTCAACAAAATTTTAGCAAATCGTATCCAAAAACATATTAAAAAGATAGTGCACCATGATCAAGTGGGTTTCATCCCAGGGATGCAAGGTTGGTTCAACATCAGGAAATCAATAAATGTAATTCACCATATCAATAAACTTAAAGTCAAGAATCACATGATTATTTCAATAGATGCAGAAAAAGCATTTGATAAAATACAGCACCCCTTCATGCTCAAAACACTGGAAAAAGTAGGGATAATGGGAACATTCCTTAACATTGTAAAGGCCATCTACGCTAATCCCATGACCAATATCATTCTAAATGGTGAAAAACTGAAAGCATTCCCCCTAAAAACTGGTACCAGGCAGGGATGCCCTGTTTCACCACTTCTATTCAATATCATCCTTGAAACTCTAGCTAGAGCAATTAGACAGACCAACGAAATTAAAGGGATACAAATAGGAAAAGAAGAACTCAAACTGTCCCTATTTGCTGATGATATGATTATATACTTAGAGGAACCAGGAAATTCCACCAGAAAACTTTTAGAACTCATAAGTGAATTCAGTAAAGTAGCGGGATATAAGATCAATGCACATAAATCTAATGCATTTTTATACATAAGTGATGAATCTTCAGAAAGAGAAATTAGGAAAACTACCCCATTTCAAATAGCATTGAAAAAAATAAAATACTTGTGAATGAATCTCACAAAAGAGGTGAAAGACCTCTACGATGAGAACTACAGAACACTAAAGAAAGAAATTAAAGAAAACCTTAGAAGATGGAAAGATCTCCCATGTTCCTGGATAGGAAGAATTAATATTGTCAAAATGGCCATACTACCAAAAGTTCTATAACAGATTCAATGCAATTCCAATTAAAATCCCAATGATGTACCTTACAGAAATAGAGTAAGCAATTATGAAATTCATCTGGAAGAATAAGAAACCCAGAATAGCTAAAGCAATCCTTAGCAGAAAGAGTCAAACAGGAGGTATCGCAATACCAGAACTTCAACTCTACTACAAAGCAATAGTAATAAAAACGGCATGGTATTGGCACCAAAATAGACAGGTAGATCAATGGTACAGAATAGAGGACACGGACACAAACCCAAATAAATACAATTTTCTCATACTAGAGAAAGGGACCAAAAATATGCAATGGAGAAAAGATAGCCTCTTCAACAAATGGTGCTGGGAGAATTGGAAATCCATATGCAACAGAATGAAAGTAAACCCATATCTCTCACCATGCACGAAACTAAACTCAAAATGGATTAAGGACCTCGGAATCAGACCAGAGACCCTGCAGATTAAAGAAGAAAAAGTAGGTCCAGAGCTTCAACATGTCGGCTTAGGACCAGACTTCCTCAACAGGACTCCCATAGCACAAGAAATAAAAGCAAGAATTAATAACTGGGATAGATTCAAACTAAAAAGCTTTCTCTCAGCAAAGGAAACTATCAGCAATGCGAAGAAAGAGCCTACAGAGTGGGAGAAAATCTTTGCCAATCATACTTCAGGTAGAGCACTAATCTCCAGAATCTATAAAGAACTCAAAAAACTCTACACCAAGAATGCAAATAATCCAATGGACAAATGGGCTAAGGAAATGAACAGACACTTCACAGAAGAAGATCTATAAGCAATCAACAAAAATATGGAAAAATGTTCAACATCTCTAGTAATAAGAGAAATACAAAGCAAAACCACCCTAAGATTCCATCTCACCCCAATTAGAATGGCGATTATCAAGAATACAAGCAACAACAGGTGTTGGCGAGGATGTGAGGAGAAAGGTACACTCTTACATTGCTGGTGGGGTTGCAAATTAGTGCAGCCACTCTGGAAAGCAGTGTGGAGATTCCTTAGAAAACTTGGAATGGAACCACCATTTGACCCAGCTATCCCACTCCTTGGCCTATACCCAAAGAACTTAAAATCAGCATATTACAGAGATACAGCCACATCGATGTTCATAGCTGCTCAATTCACAATAGCCAGATTGTGGAACCAACCTAGATGTCCTTCATTTGATGAATGGATAAAGAGACTGTGGTATATATATAGAATGGAATATTACTCAGCCACAAAAATGATAAAAGTATGGCATTTGCAGGCAAATGGATGAAATTGGAGAATATCATGCTAAGTGAGATAAGCCAATCTCAAAAAACCAAAGGACGAATGATCTTGCTGATAAGTGGATGATGATACTTAATGGGCTGGTTGGAGGGGTTAGTGTTAGGGTTAGAGTTAGGGTTAGGGAGGGGGGCAAGAATGGAGGAAGGAAGGACTGTATAGAGGGAAAAGAGGGGTGGGAAGGGTTGGGGGGGAGGGAAAAATAACAGAATGAATTAAACAACAGTACCCTATGTAAATTTGTGATTACACAAATGGTATGCCTTTACACCATGTACAAACAGAGAAACAACATGTATCCCATTTGTTTACAATAAAAAAAAACAACAAATTTGTGTTGTTAAGAAAAAAAAAGAAAAAAGAAAATTAATCTAAACCATTAATTTTGTCCATTACTGATCCACTTTTTTCTCTTCTGACTGTTTATTGCAATTAAGGGAAAAACAAACTAAACATCCAAGCTGGTTTAAATTTAGTTCAATTTAGTAACATAAAGCATCCTTTCCAGAAATTTCCTGACTTGCTGGGAATACAAAGCTCAGTCTCTGAGTCCCCCTTTCCTACTGTTCCTCTCACCAAGGTGGTGTGCAGGGGCTGAGCAAAGGGGCTCAGGACTCCATGGGTGTCTGGATTGTTCTGGTAGGACATTCATTGTTGTTTACAGGCACAGCCCGTGGCCCTTTGACTACCATGTGGTTCTATTTTCCTTGTACACTGTACTTAGAGGCAGGTGAACTTATGGTCCTGTCTCTTGACTCAGGCATGATCTCAGGGAGCAGTGAGCATCCTGTCCCTGCTGACTTGATTTCTACTGTCTTGCTGGCCTCTATCTCATCCTCCATCTCGCCTCAGGTCATCACATCCCTTGTAATATTTTGCACTCTGCCATGGCAGGGTGTATGACAGGGTATCAGTTTTCAACGCAGCACTGTACCACACAGGAATGAATGTGTGCAGGAAAACTAGATTCCTCGTTTGTAGTCGCTGACTATTATGGCCTAGGAAAACTGGCATGGGATTTTATACTCAATGAGGCAAAAAAAGAAAATTAAAAATGCAAAATTAATCTCCACCTAAAACATGCTCATGTGGATTTTCCTGACTTGAGGGTTTATTGGCATCTCAAAGTGACTAGTTATTCCCTTAAGTGTTCAGAACTTCCATAGAGATAAAGGTAGAAAAGTTCAAATATAGCCTTGGAGAGAGTGTCCAATTGAGGAGAAAAAGGGCCAGCCTTCGAACAGAGAGAAAGTCTGGAAATGAGAAGAGAACAAAGGAAGAGCAATGTAAGGAAATGAAAGCACAAGAGGAAGGACACAAGCCAGAGGGGGTGACCTGTGGGGGCATCGGACACAAGGATGAAACTAAGGAAAAGTGGAAGAATTCACCCAGTCAGAAGCTATGATGGATTCTGCAGAAGATTTAGAAAGTTGCAGATTTTCATTCAACTGCATACAGTCCCACTTGGAGTACAGCTTGTAAGAGTCAGGTCTTAACAGATGACTTAAAGTATATCCACAAGCATACTTATTACAGTAATATAACAGAGAACTCAGCAGAGAAGCAGGATTTGGCAGTGACAGTGGTCTTAATGGGATGGCGTAGTGGAAGTTATTTAAGATCTGAATGCACTATGATGTTTTGTGCATGTTTGACTGGAAAGCCTGAATGGGACCCCTGACCCATCAAGGTGACTAGGTTTACAAGTTTAGGACAGACTTGTTATAAAAATCTCTGACTTTCTTAACTAAACAGGGACCTCTTTGCACAATTATGGCAAATAATATAGTATGTGATGGTCCCCATGAGTCTACAAAAGAAGATTGATTAGCAAGAATTCATCAGTATCTATCCAGCAGTCGAAGGGCAGGATCCCAGCCTTTCCAGGAACTCTACCTGAGAGAGAAGTGTTTTCTGTTAAAACTGTAACAATTCTGTTTTAGTCAGCCTTTTCACTGCTGTGACCAAAAGGATCCGACCAGAACAATTGTAAAGGAGGAAAGGTTTGAGGGCTCACAATTTCAGAGGTCTTAGTTCATAGAAGGCTGGCTTCATTCCTCGGGGCTCAAGGTGAGGCTAAACTTCATGGCAGGAGAGGATGGCAGGGGGAAGCAACTCACATCACAGTGATCAGGAAGCAAGAGAGAGAGACTTCCCTCTCCAGATACAAAATATATACCCCATAACCATGCCCCCAATGAACCTCTTCCTCCAGCACACCCCACCTGCTTCCAGTTACCACTCAGTTAATCCCATCAGAGATTAAGTCACTGATCAGGTTAAGGTTAAAACCCAATAGTTTCTCCTCCAAACCTTCTCAAATTTTCTCACATGTGAGTTTTTGGGGGACACCACATCCAAACCATAACAATTACATTTTCTTCATTCCTCTCTGCATTGCAAGGCAGAAACCCAGGAGTCCAATTTTCTAGAATCCTTTCCTCTTTTTCTTCTAGATTAGAATATTCTAATCCACACAAAATTTGGAAGGTGGGAGGGAAGAGAAGATCTCCTGGGGCAATTGGAAATCAATGTCTGCACAGATGGCAACCTTAAAAATTTGTATTTGCTCCCAGGTGTGTGCCTGAAGTGCTTCTAATTGTAGCTTTCATGACCTTTGATTCCTAGTCTTCCAAAGGCTGCTTAAACCCCTAATGCCCTTCAGTAAAAACTCTTCTACATGGAGACGGAGGGAGATTCCATTTCTCCAGTGGAAACCTGAGTGAGACATTGGCAGGGTGATCCCCCCAAAATATCAGCTTCCTTTTACTTCAATATCGATATTAATGATTGCTAATATTATTTCAAATAAATTGATGCCAAGAAACAGATACACTAATGTCATAATTTGCATTTTCCTAAATTTGAGATGAACATCCAGGACCAATTTTTATTTCACATCTAGTTCCAGGATACACACAAGCTGTGGGGAAGCTGAGGCAGAGAAGCTAGAGAAGCCTGAGAGGTATGTGGGTGAGAGAGGTACTGCTGTGGGTAACTGAGCTTAATCCCTCTTGGGTGTGTCTGATGGAGTGGAACAATTCCAGAAGGGTTCCACTAAAGCTGTGTCAAGATGGTGTGTTTTCCACAGACACCTGCCCCTCACTGGTTGAGGGTTACCTTGAATGGCAGGGTTAAATCCCTCCACCTGAGGGCTGTCCTGCTCACAGGTAAAGAAAATCCCCTTCGATGCTGGAGAAATATCGGGTCCCCTCTGGCCGCAGAGAGAGACACGACAAATGTCTGAAGCTTTGGAAGTTTATTGTGCACAGTTCCTCTCCTACGCTTCTCTTACCCCTAGCTTCTGCGCACTCCCAGCTTCCCTTTTCCCAGCTCCTTCCAGCTCCCGCGTGCTCCCTCCTTCCAGCTCAGCTCCAGCCGCTGCTGCTGCTGCCGCTTCTTCCGTCCCTTCCTCAGCTTCTGCCTCTTCCTCAGCTTCTCCCCCCTACTCTCCCACCCACCAGGCTTATATACACTTCAACCAATCAGGGGAGAGTACACGAGATAAACGCGGACAGCTGCAGGCACAGGATGGGTACACGAGGGGGCATGCTCTAGTCACATCATTAACTAGCCAATCATTGGAATTCATTGGTTGTTTACTGTATAGCTGGCCGCTTTTGGCTCAGCGTCAGGCGCCATCTTGACCACGCCCAAGGCTGGGGTTCCCGGGAACCCCCACAGAGAAAACCCTCAGGCAGAGATGCAAAAAATCAGAGGTAGGTGAATTTCTAGACCTGCAGAACTGATGTCCAGGTCATGGGCATTGCCATCAGCATATGACCCTGCTGCAAGTCCGCCAGTATCTTTCCTCCACTCCTGGGCAGTGGTAGGAGTAGACATCAGAGTGCAGAAGGCTGAGCTGAGCGTGGTAGAGAGAGGATGAGGCCTGACAAAATGCCCCGTGGCTATGAAGGTGAGCCCCGAAAACGGCTAGAATTCAGCTAGGATGGTCAGGGAAAACCAGCACGCCCTGTTCCTGTGTGTTCCCCTCTATCTTCTCTCTCTTCCTCCTCCTTTTTCTCCTCCAATTCCTCTTCTTATAATTGATAATAATTTCTCTTTCAGATAATACCTATCAAGAAGTTCAAGAAATGAATAGAATCATCCTTAAAGAATTCCCACAAAATAAAATGATATTCCTTCTTCTGGATATCCTCCCTGGACTGCTTCCCTTCTCCCTGTCAACCCAAGGCTGACGGAAAGCAATCACCTGCCTTCAGCAAATATGAGAGGAACTGCTCAATAAATATAGGTTACCATGGAAACCAAACCAAAAGAGAATAGAAAGTTGAGTCTGAATATTAAGAATGTGTTTGGGCTTCGTGACATTTTCTTCCATCTCTGAAATTTTAAGGCAATCCCTCACTGTAAGTTTCTGCACATTTTAGTGCTTTCTCATTTTAGTCGGTCCCTCCTTGACCTCTTTCTCATCTTCCAGGAGCTCACAAAATTGCCACTGCAAATGATCCCTGGGGGCTACAGGTATGTGGTGCACAGGATAAGAGATCTGGAGTCAGACAGTCCTAGGTGTGTGTCAAGCTTAGATATTTTCCCATCAGTATTTGAGCCTGCTAATTCTTCTTACATAAGGTCAACTTGACAAAGTGGTAAGTGGAAAAGCTTTCAGTGTGTCTTTAAAAGGTGAAGAGTGCTTCAAGGTCCAGTGTAGTTTGCTCTGTACATCTCATTGTTCATATTCAAATCTGAGACTTGTTTCCTATTAATAAACATAATTTTCTTAGTGCTATAAAGTATTCTGACAAAACAAAAGTGAGGGTGACATGAATTCCGTAGATTTCTCTACAACTCAGAAATGTCTCAAGAAAATTGTCCTTCACTGATTTGGAAAGGATCCACGGGTATATATATATATTTTTTCCAATGGCAATTAACCAATGGCCCTTCTTTGAGATTCTAAGAAGTTAATTTTTACTGGGATTTGGAGAGATCTCACAAGTGAGCTTGGAATCAAAAAATATGTGTTGAATTTCAGATCATGCAATCCATCAACTAATTAAACGTAGGCAAGTACTTACACTTGAATCCCAATTTCTTTAAAAGCCATGGAATAATTTCTAATTGCCTAATTGAACAAAGGGACATTTCTTTATTTCTAATACAAACCGGCATTCATGTAACACCTACTATGTGCCAGGAATGGTTCCGCTATTTCACGTAGGAACTTGTGTGTCACAAAGTTACATAAATCAAGCACCATTTCCTGTAGCTCACAGAGTGGCTTGTTACATAGCAGAAACTAATGAATATGAGGGATTGTAGAATGAAATGCTTCAATTGCACAAATCTAAAAAGAAAAAATGGCATGCATTGGCTTTGGGACTAGGTGACTTGTAAAGACTGGAAAATCAGGAAGGAAACTATTGGAAGTATTGAAATGGAAAATCTTAGTGGAAACTGCTGTAACCAGATGGGAAAATGAATAGTAGGATCATGGAGGCAAAGTTCTGTGTTACCCATAGAATTACCTAATGAACTTGTGGATATGGCTAAGGAAACTTCTACACACTGGATCAAACCACGATGTGACTTGTTTTGGCCACTTGTACAGTAGAAAACACACAAGCAGAGACTTGAAAAGTTCTTGCACTTTGGGATTCATTCTTTCTTGCTTTGAGAACCTTCCATATGAAAAGAATAAACTAGTTTTACTATAAGATGGGATTTGATGTAAACAAAGTCCCACTGATTTCAGACAACCGAAAGAAAAATCATTTTGTTTTAAACCACTGAGTTTTTGAGATTGTCTGTTATGCAGCAAAACAAACCAATATTTGTTGAATTTGTACAAATAGAGAGCAGGTAGAGAAGAGAAAGTTCCATTTATGTCTTTGAATAATACAATATTTAGTGAGCAGCATTTGTTAAAAGAATGCAGAAATATCTATGTGCTGTAACAGTTTATTTTTTCCATCTTCTGGATTTAACTAACACACCCAAATAAATAACTACATAAGTCCGGAAGGAACAGAGATTTGTATCTGCAATAATCCAAGCTTCCAGTGAGGATTAGGTCGTGAGATAATGTATTTAGAGAAAAGCTAAGGCACAAAACAACTTCTGATCATACTCATGAAATTGTCAGAGAAAAAGGTACTGAATTAAGCAATAGAAGCAATTGCATTAGTTCACCAAACATTGACCATGTACCATATTGTGCTAAAACAATATGTGATTCCTTTAGGGTACCGTAACAAAACTTAAAATTTGCTTTCTAAGGCATTTGCCATGCTTTGAAGCTCCAAACAAAAGGCTGATAAGAAAGAGCTCAAGAAAATAGAAATAAAGCTGTATCTGGGCTGTAATTTCACAGCAAATTTAGTCTAATAAAAATTTCACATGAATTATTTTTATTTGCCTCTCAAGAAATACATCTCTTTGGAAGACAGACATACTTCAATGTGATGTCCAACAAAAATGGAAGACTTTACCTTACTTTTGTGGTTTATTATCATTTCAGGTCTTCAGGTTGAAGAGGGATTATAGTTATTCTTAAGTTTTTAAAATTTATTTTTCCTTTTGCCTCCTGATATAGAATTCTTACTTTATTACTATTGAAATTGCTAAAAGGACATAGTCAAAAATTAGAGTATTCTTAAAATTTCTTTGTATTTAATCTTGTTCATTTAAATAATTTTTAAAATAAACTTTTTTATACTTTCATATTATATTATAGTACAAACTTGAGTTTAGGCTTGTATTAGTTACTGTATTGTAAGTTCCTTTTGACAATATGTGGAACATATACCTGTCTATTACTTTTTAAGTTTTTCATCTCTTTTATTTTACCTTGCTGATATTATTTTATTTTTTGTTTTTTATTTTATTTTATTTGTTTATTTGTTTCATTGTACAGAAATGGAATACAACTTTTCATTTCTCTGGTTGTACATGATATAGAGTCACACCATTTGCGTAATCCTATATGTACATAGGGCAATGATGTTTGTCTCATTCCATATCTTTCCTTCCCCTTACCCCTTCTCCTCCCCTCATTTCCCTCTACACAATCCAACATTCCTCCATTCTTCCCTTACCTCTCCCCCCAATTATGTATCAGCATCCACTTATCAGAGAAAACATTCAGCCTTTGGATTTTTGGGTTTGCCTTATTTCACTTAGCTTGATATTCTCCAACTCCATCCATTAACTTGTTAATGCCATAATTTTATTCTTTTATGACTGAGTAATATTATATTGTGTATATATACCACAGTTTCTTTATTCATTCATCTATTGAAGGGCATCTAGGTTGGTTCCAAATCTAACTATTGTGAATTGAGATGCTATAAAAATTGATTTGTCTATGTCACTGTAGTATACTGATTGGAGAAAAGATAGCCTATTCAACAAATGGTGCTGGGAAAACTGGAAATCCATATGCAACAAAATGAAATTAAACCTCTATCTCTCACCCTGTACAAAACTCAACTCTAAGTGGATCAAAGACTTAGACACTAGAACAGAGACCCTGCGCTCAATAGAAGAAAAAGTAGGCTCATATCTTCATCATGTCGGCTTAGGACCTGACTTCCTTAACAAGACTCCTAAAGCACAAGAAGTAAAAATTAAGAATCAATAAATGGGACGGATTCAAACTAAAAAGCTTCTCAGCCAAGGAAACAATCAACAGTGTGAAGAGAGAGACTACAGAATGAGAAAAATCTTTCCCACATGTACCTCAGATACAGCACTGATCTCCGGGATGTATAAAGAACTCAAAAAACTTAACACCAAAAAAGCAAATAACCCAACCAATAAATGGACTAAGGAACTGAACAGATACTTCAAAGAAGAAGAAATACATCAAACAACAAGCATATGAAAAAATGTTCAACATTTGTTGCAATTAGATAAAAGTGAATCAAATCTTCTTTAAGATTTCATCTCACTCTAGTCAGACTGGCAATTATCAAGAATACAAGCAATAATAAATGTTGGTGAGAAAAAGTCACACTCATACATTGTTGGTGGGACTGCAGATTGATGCAACCACTATGGAAAGCTGTATAGAGATTTCCCAGAAAACTTGGAATGGAACCACCCTTTGACCCAGCTATCCCACTCCTCAATTTATACCCAAAGGACTTACATAAACTTTATTTTTAAGAATAGTTGCAGAGTCACAGATACATTGTGATGATAGTGCAGAGACGTTCACTGGTGCCATGGCTCCCAGTGTCTCCTGCCCTTAGTGTCTTACATTGGTATGGTGCAGTTGTTAACAATCAGTGAACCAATATGGGTGGTATTAACTAAAGTCCACACATTATTCAGCCTTCCCTAGTGCTTGCTTAGGGTTCTCTTTCAGTTCCAGGTTCCTATTCAGGACACCACATTCCGTTTTCATCCTGTCATATCAAAGGTATCAACATGGCTTATCAGTGTTGATTCAGATCATCATCTGGCTGAGGTCATGCTTACAAGGCTTCTCCTTGGTGAAGTCATTCTTGTGTTCCTGTTTTCCATACTGTATGGTTTGGAAGGAAACCACTGTTATTCCATACACAAAAGATTGTTTTAGTTAGTTTTTTTTGCTGCTGTGATGAAAGGACCTGACCAGAACAACTGTAGAGGAGGAAAGGTTTATTTAGGGGTTCATAGTTTCAGAGGTATCAATTCATAGAGAGCAGGCTCCATTCCTCAGGGCTCCACATAAGGGTGAACATCATGGCAAAAGAGTGTGGCAGAGAGAAACAGCTTGTATGATCATCAGGAAGCAGAGAGAGAGAGAGAGAAAGAGAGAAAGAGAGAGATTCCATTTGCCAAATACAAATATATACCCCAAAACCACTCCCCCTATCCCCATCTCCTCTAGCCACACTCTACCACCCCAGTTACCTCTCAGTTAATCTCTATCAGGGGATTAATTCACTGATTGGGTTAAGACTCTCACAACCCAATCATTTCTCCTCTTGCATTTTCTCACATGTGAGCTTCTGTGGGACACCACATCTAAACCATAACAAGGATGTGGAGCTCCTGGAGGGTGGAGTATCTACATTTAGGTATTTGAAAATCTTGTCATTCTCTCCCATTTATTTATGTAATAATTTATTTATATCAATATAGATTCATGAATGTTTATTTTACACTTAGATTTATAATCCCATACTTCTTTTATTGTTTAAATTGTATGGCTTTGACTGGTGAGACCTCTTTCAATTGACGCCTGTGTCCCTTTGAGGTATCCCTAACATCATGGAGTTTTTTTGCTTGTTCTTAAGTTTTTGAAAGACAGGCTCTATATCAATCTCGTTTTAACTGGGCATGTCTCTCTCTCTCTCTCTCTCTCTCTCTCTCTCTCTCTCTCTCTCTCTCTTTTATCCATTTATCTCATTCATTAAGCTCTGAAAATAGGAGCAGATCAGTGATCTCAATTTTACTGCTTGAAGGTGAATTAATTTTCCTTGGTACCCAGACAGTGATTCTCAAGTGCCTGTACAAAGGAATCACTGGGGAAATTTGTTAAAATTTCCAATTCCTCCTCTCCTGTGGACTGAATTGCATCCCCAAATCCCAATTCATATGTTGAAGCTCTAATCAATGTATCTGCATTTGGAGAGAGAGCTCTTAGAAAGTTACTAAGATTAAATGATGTCAGAAAGGCAGATTCTTAATCTTATAGGGCAGGGTGGGTAGCCTTATAAAAAGAGGAAGGATCTCTCTGTTTCTCTCTCCAAAATTCCAATTGAAGAAAGGCCACATGAAGACATAGCAAGATGACATCTGTCTTCAAGCCACAAAGAAGCCTTCACCAGAAACCAAATTGGCCAGCACCTTGATATTGGACTTCAGGCTTCAAGAAAGGTGAGAAAGTGAATTTCTGTTTTTAAGTTACCCAGTCTGTGGTGTTTTGTTATGATTGCTCCAGCTAAGCTATCTTCCCTATCTGGTTCTCCTGACAGTTTGATAGAATGGATAAAAGAAGGACCTGGGATTCTGCACTTGAAGTAGCACCTCAGTAGAGGCTCACAGCATTCTTGGAGGGCTCTGCTTTGGAGAGCAGAGAGCCCAACAGTGCAGGTGGGGCTTTGGCATACTTTCTCCTCTAGTGGCTTATTGTACTATTTGAGCGCATACCTACGGTTTGTGGCAAAAGGGTATAGATTTCAGGATTTGCCATCAAAAAACTTGCTATACCATAGGAAGAAAAGAACACATTCAAGATTTAGGATCAGAGTTAGTTTTGATAATTTAAACTTTGAATACATATTTGAATACATATCCACCCTTTTCTTACATGGTATGGACAGCTAAGGACCACAGAGACATAACATTTTAAGGCTGGAAGAAAACTAAGGGATCATCAGCTCTAGTCTTCTTTTCCCTTGATGTATAGAAAAGAAATCAGGAGTCTTTAGAGGACTGGATTGTCCAAATACACTGCATAGTGAAGGTGGAGCTAGGTTTAAAAGTATTTTTTCCTAGTGGGCTTGTTCTATAAAGACAAACACAATTTGACATAATTGGTTTAAATAGATTATTGTGAAATGTACTATTTTAGATTATTCTTTCAAATTTCATATTTTACATCAAGGTATAATTGCACTTGAGTTTCTGAATTATGTCTTTTGTTTATTCAAGCAGATACTATAAAATGTCAGTGTGTCCCATTTGAAGGTCTGTGTTAAAACTATTTTTAAGTTAACCATGAAAAATATTGCATCTGACACATAGCTCTTGGCTTGTGTGAGCTTTAATCTGAGTATGATCATTAACGTTTGCTTCTACTGTGATACAGGCAACAAACTACTAAAGGAAGAACAGGCTGGACAAGGCATTGTGACAGGTGTGTCCCTGGGGAAAACCCTTGCTGAATTAACTTTAGGCAAGGTTGCTGATGACTAATAAGGAGACACACCTCATCTCCATATAGGACGTTTCATTAAACGCAACCAGTTGACAAAAGAAAGACCACCTTGACCAACTATGGAGTTAAGGGCTGCACTAACTCCAGATGAGTCTGGAGCTGGGAGTTTGCACTTTTGTGGTTATCCAAAAAACAGTGGACTAGATTGAATCTTGGCTCTACCCCTTACTGCTGGGTGTCCTTTAGCAGGGCAATTTACTTCTCTTATTCTTAGTTTCCCTAAGTTCAGGGGCTGGTTTAAATATCATTAATTAACCTTCCAGATTTAAAAGTGTTATGAATATATAACATTTCTGGACAATTGCTTTTAAATGTCACAAAAAGTATGAATTTGTTTATCTTGTTTTTGATTTTTCTTAAATTCTGGAACTTTTGTTTTGGCTTTCAGAATGCAAGGATTCCCCTCTCCGGAGTATGCCACTTTGGGAAAAGTGGGCAGGAATTCTTGATACCTTTGTGATGTGCCTACATGATCACCAGGCAGATGGGCTTGGCCTTTCCCTCTCTCTTTCTGCCTGATTCAGTCTCCTCAGTCCCTTCTCTCTTCCTCTGAGGAGGAGGTTTCTACCTTGCTATGCTGTTTGTTTGGGCTTTTGCGATGCAGAATCCAGAGGACTTGGGACAGGAGAAGGAGGAAAAGTCAGAGAAGGGGTTTTCCGGGGAGGTTGGGTAAAACCAGCACAACACACAAAATGAGAGAGAGGCAGCTGGGAGGAAAAGAGGGTGCTGAGAAACATGGTCCTGGTTCCTGTGTCCTTTTCCCTTAATTTGAGGAATCCAACGACATCTACTCTGGACTCTGTTTCTGGATGAGAGTGTTTGGTGACCAAACCATACAGTTAATGGCTCCACAAGCATCTCAACTTTTTTAACTACTTTCAAGGAAAATGGAAGGGGCTCCTGGGGAAAATCTTGTGGAGAACGTTAGAATGGATCATTTTGCTCATGGAAATCAGCATTGAGGCTCTCAAAATGATGTTACAAAGACAGTCGTAATCCTGCTCAAGATGGAGACTGAGAAATCCTGGGAGGAAGGAGACTTTACCTGCTGTGATTACTATGGTATATTGAAAGCACAATATTCCTCATTTTTGAATGAATGAGTATTGAATAAAGAAGACAGTGTGTATGCAGTGTCCATTTTAGATCACTGATTCATACTTAATTAATCATGTTGGGCTTTGTAGGGAATGGTTCATTGGGCCAGTCCTGGGGAAGTAAAGATAAGTTGAGAGGCAGAGAGACTGAGGGGCAATAAATAAGACATGGGAGGAGTTTGGAGTTGAGAAAAGAAAAATATTGAAACCTGGTAGGAAACTAGGGGTGGTGATAGTAGTGGGTCCTTTGCAATGTATTCATCTATTGCTTGTGGCATTCAGCTACGATTTGAAAGAAGAAAGGACCGTATGTGTCTGGGGTCATCGATCTCATCTGCAGGAAGAAAATAGTACCGTCTCTTTTGCAGCATTGCCACAAGGACTAGAAGCGACAGATGTTGATGTGAAGAATTTATGGGGCCTGGAAACACAAAAGGTAAAAACGCCTTATATTTTACTATGCATTATAGTTACCATTAACTAGTCCCATTTTGCAATTTTTCTTGAACAAGAAACAAAAAAAATACTTGTTTCTAGTACAATCTTAGGTGAGCTAATATGTATCACAGATAAAGGCTGAGGAGTGGGTAACTTGGGTTCCCCTTAAGCACAAGCCCAGAGACCACAAAACTCCACTTGGTACAGTGTAGAAACCACTGATAGGGTCCCAGGCCCAACTGTGGGTTGTAAGGGTCAGAGGTGGTCACAGTTCAGTGACTGAGAACTTCAGTTTTCTTCTGGAGCACCTCTCCAATCAGTAAAAGCAGCTTCTCTCAGAGTAGGTTAAAATAAATGGATAAATCAATAAATCAATAAATAAAGAGATAGAGTAAAAAAAAAATCTTGCTACATGACTGAGATTTCTCCAATCTTAACAGAAGTGCTTAGCCTTTAGCCTTTTCTGTTTTGCTCTTATTTAGCTTTAGTAATTAGTTTTTTAAAAATGTTTTTAGTTGTTGATGGATCTTTATTTTATTTATTTATATGTGGTGCTGAGAATTGGACCCGGTGCCTCACATATGCTAGACAAGTGCTCTACCACTGAGCCACAACCAGTGAGCCACAACCACAATCAAAGTTGATTACTGAGTCCCAGTAATCAGCTTTGAAAAGAAATAACTCACATAGTGAAAATGATCTGGATAGTTGCATTAAAAAAAAAAAAATCCTATCCCACAAAAATGTTGATGTGTTGTTATGTGACTCACGGTTGCTTGAAACCCACAAAAACTTGTTTGCACAAATTAGTAACAATTTTTAATACACAAACTTTATGGTCCACTGCTCAAAATATTCTAGACAGGTTTTAGTGGAAAAGAAAGATAAAGTGGGAATTTCTCTCCATGGCAACAGTGATTTAGGAGTAGTTAACGCTTCAGCAATGCTCTGTGACAGCTTCTGAAGATGTTTTGGGGTTTGTGTTTCACAGCTACCTAGGTAGGTGAAAGGATAAAAACAGAAAAGATACGAGCTGAATATGTGAATTTTGAATCATCAGCGTGTGTGACTATGGCTGATGAGACTTTCCTTAATTGTACTAGGAGGTGAAACCTAACAGTGCTTGTGATGATAAAATTGAAATAAAGGTAAATCATCTCTCTTTATTCTATAAGCTACACTTTTTGAATTAATCTCTACATGAATAGGAGACCACATGCAAAGCCTTGATAAGAATACTAAAGATTTGTACTTATTTAAAATGAATGGAGTCAAAATAAGGTTTCTTGGGCTATCTCACAAGTCAAAGGGAAACAAAGAAACTAGTCTCAGTTGAAGACATCCTGCTGTATACATGGCAGGTTTTATTAGAAGCTGTCTCAATATTGTCTTGTTCAGCTTCACCATAATAAGACCTTAATAAGCTAGACCGTGCTGTGCCTTTTGGAGTCAGAATGAGTGCCTACAGAGAAGCAATGCAGAGCAAAGAGAACTCACTTCCTGCAGGCAAGTTCTGGGCAGCAAACTTCAGGACTGGTCTGAGTCTTAGTCCATGCATAGGTAGCTATTCTGATGGTAGGTAAGCACCAAAGCAAGGGCAATGGGGTGCAAGCTTCCAGTTTAGAACATCCATGCAAAGCAAATGCAATTTAGGGTGCTTTTTTTCCCCCCTTGATCCTGATTTTGATTGGGATTATTGGTTTTGCTCAAGAATTTCAAGATACACAGAAAAGTATAGGGGAAGGGAAAGTCATTCATTATCACAAATCAGAGGTAATGTCAACAGCTTTTGACATTTTTTCTGATGTTTAAGAGTTACACTTTTAGAAGTGAAAGAGACTTCTAAAAGTCTAACTTTTAGACCAAGACCAATAAAGAATGACCTTTAGGCCCCTTGGATGAGGAGTCTTCAGGCAGCCTGAGTCTGTGCCTGAGCTCACGGGGCCAAGTGCATTCAGGTTCAAAGACTGCTGGTCCAGGATGTTTAAGCTCACATCACTTGGCCCCTTGATTCAATTATTTTGTCTATTTCTTCAGTCCTGAAGATTTCTCAGAGAACAACAGCTTGCAGGAAGCAAAAACACATTTGGAATTGCATACAAAGTCCAAATTGTTCTATTTGTGATTATCTAAATGCATTTTGTAACTTGGACAGCATTCTTGTGAAAAAACTAATTAATGGATAAAGCTGGGCAAAAAAAAAAAATTATTTGTTATCAGAAGTACATTTATTTTTCTCTCTAACCATGTGTTTAATTTCCCTACTCTGGTATATGGGGTGGGGGATAGATCTGTAGTTAAACAGGGGAATTGTATTTACTCCAAATGCCTTATGCTGAGAGATGCCCCTAGGAGCGTTTCTGAGTACGCAGAGAGCCTCTCAGGATCCACAGGCCCAGGGACATGTAAAGATGTTCACATTCTGAGAAACTCTTATATTAGGAGCCTCCATTCCTCATCCTATCAAATACATTACAGTCTACCCACTTTGCACTTACATATCATTTTGGGCTGTAAAATTCATGAAAGGATTTTTATGAAGTTGAGAATTATTAAGAATTTATGGTCTTAGGACAAGAACTTTGTTCTATTATTATGTTTATGATAGTTGAGCTACAGATGTCACCTTGGCATATGTATTAATTTCTTATAACTTCCTTAACAAACAGGTGGTTTAAATTATTATTATTTATTCTCTCACAATGAATGGGGCCGAAGTCCAAAATCGGTTTCTCTGGATTGTTATCAAGGTGTCGGCAGAGTTGTGCTCCCTCTGGTGGCTCCAGGGGAGAATGTTTCTCTCCTTTTCCAGCTTCTGGAAGCTCCGGCATTGCTTGGCTTGTGTTCTCCTCTTCCCATTCTTCCCTTCCATGTCCAGGTTGCCTTTTCTGCATGTGTATAATTTCCTTCCACCCCTCTTTTATATGGACACTTTTGACAGCATATAGGGCCAATCCAGATGACCCGGGATTATCTCCTCTTTCCAAATTTCTTAACTTCATCATATTCTACAAAGATCCTGTATTTAATAAATAAAGTAACCTTTATGGTTTCTAGAGATCAAGACTTGATATCTCTGGAGTCACCACTCAGACCACTATAGCACGATTTTGTAGCTATTTAACTAAACTTAAACTTATTAATTTTGATTTAGTAAGATATTTATTTGTATATATGTCAGTATGGATACTTTTTTTCAGATCTCGAACTTTTTTGTGGACCCTTCAGAAGCTTCTAGCTCTAGCATCTTGCTCATATCAAGTGAAACCCAGGTGAAAACTTTTCTCCCCATCTAAGCCAGTGGGCTGAAAGAACTCATCTCATTGCTTATAGCCAGGACAGGTAGTTTTCTAAGAGATAATTTGCAAAAGGAATTGCAAAGATGCATCAGCATAGAAGAATATTCATGGCTACAAAGCCCTTGGATTTCATATTTCTGTGGCAGCAAATAGAAATTCAGAGATAGTAAGATGCTTGATGTCATCTACAGTTCACAGAGAATCATTGTAGCTTAAACCCCAAACTTTGAACGTTTGCTCCATTTGCTGATTTTGGGGGCCTTAGTGGGCTGCAGGTATCATGCACCATCCTTTTAAAGTGTTGACTTTACTATAGCATTTTTTCAAAATTAGACATAATCCTCAGTTTCCACATGAAGAGGCCAGATCCAGAGAGGCTAAGTTAGTTTCCCAAAGTCACCCAGCACATATCACCCAGCACATAGATATCAAGTACCTGATTATTTGAATCCAGGTTTTTCTAGTCACTAAGCCCAAATCCTTTTCTATACACTATGCTATATCATTTTTTAAAAAAGGAAATTAATATAATCAATGTGTTATGTAGATGGCAAGGGATTAGAGGATAAAGAAGTAAAAAGTGTAGCCAAAAAACAAGAGGATTAGAACCAGGACAGTGACTTGACCTGTCACTCCAAATTAATGCCCATTCTGTCCTAGGATGGCCAGAACATTTGACACCATTACTTAAATTATTGCTGTGTCAATTTGTGTGTTTGTTTGCTCTTTGGTAAACTGTGTATAATTGATTCCATTGCAAGAATTCTGATCTTTGTAACTCAAGTGTTTTAAGATCTTTAGTCTTTGCTTTTTGGTGTCGTTGTTTTGTTTTGTTTTGTTGTTGTTTTGTACTTGGGATTGATCCCAGGGGAACTTTACCACTGGGCCACAGCCTCAGACCTTTTAAATTTTTTTTTTTTTTTTTTTTTTTTTTTAATTTTTGAGACAGGGTCTCACTAAGTTGCTTAATTTGCTGAGGCTGGCCTCAAACCTACAATCCTCCTGCCTCAGTCTCCAGAGGCACTGGGATTACGGGCATGTGCCGCTGCACCAGCTGGGTATTTTAAATTAAAAAGAACTTCCCTAGCTAGCGTTAGCATTCATACTTGATCAATTCAGTTGATGTTAGGAGTCATGACTATGCCCACAGTAGAACCAGAAAAACCAATACCCTTACAGAAGTAATTCCCAAGTGTGAATGCTTTGTTTAATAGTTCTACTTATTTCTGTACTCTTATCTGAAGTATTATTTTCTCAATATTCCTTTAATTTCTGCATTTTAAATTTGTATTTATTTTAAAAGTCAATCATATCATTATCATAATTGGAAAATCAGTGTTACTGAACATAAATAGAAGGTAAATAACACCTATTAATACAAAGGACAAAAACATTTTAAAATTCTGACTACAGGGTGTTAACTGCCCACAGAATAGGTTTCAGTCTTGCTATATTATGGAGAGAAATGGAGATTTGCAAGAGGTGGTGAAAGCACTTTGGTATTGACCTCAGATTTCCTCCTTGATAAAATCTGAGGATTTTAAGACCTAAAAAGGGAGTCACTTTCCCGCCAAATGATTGAATGTGCTTATCGGTGTAGCCATGATCCCCTTGAACACAACTTTCCACCTCTGTGCCACCTCTTTCATGGTGGACAATGTGCTGGAAGTAAGAGTCAGAGTTATGTGCTTTTTGACAACGTAAACTCGGAGGGTCTTGAACGACAGAACCACAGCTCCTCTCCCATGCTTCTGTGGATAAAGACCCTCCTTCTCAAGGTAACCAGGCACTGCGCCTGGTCATCCCTTTATGCCTGGCTTAGTTTCTGGCCTGCCTGCAGGTTTATTAAGCAGGCAGTCACATCCTTCTGTGAGAACCAAGGGTTGCTTCACCCTCTTGGTTCTACAGAGCTGCCTCGCACACCTCCTGCATGTTCATTCTGCTCCCATGAGCAATGCCCCAGAGTGGCACAGTGTCATCCTCCCGAAGGCTGTGCGCACACGTGACTGAAAACTCTGATCTCACCATCAGCTGTTGGCTTTGTGTATCCTGCCATCCCCATGACTCCAAGGTGCAAATCCCTCATCCATGGAGTGAAGAGGAAGTAATCAAAACACTCCGCATGTAGGGAAATACTGTCATCCTATAAAGTGGTGGTGGTCAAACAGATGCTCTATCTGTTTACATGAGCCCTCTCAGTCCTTAGAGTCCCCAGCCATCACCAGAACTGCCTGACTGCTTCGAGTGTCTTTCAGGTAGCAAGTCCTTGACCTGAGGAAATCTATCTTTTTTCTCCTTTTGAGTCTTCATTTAACCTTATGAAGAGGAGCGTGTGCTCATTGGAGGCTCTTATCTTTATTAAGTTCTGATGCAAGCGCTTTTTTATGCAAATTCTCTTTCCCCAGTGCTCTGTCAAGGCAGCTGTAATGCTACACTCACCCTGCTTAGCATTCAAGACTTACTTTCCAAAAGGATAAAAGTTGAGCGATGTACGGCTCACAGCACAGACTAGAGAAATTCAGGAATCTGACTGCCTAGGTTCAAACCATGACCACCAATCTGCTGCATGAACTTGAGTCAATTTCTGAACCTGACCCTCAGTTTCCTTACTAATGTTTCCTTCCTCATGGACTTGCAGTGAATACTAAGTGAGTTACACAGGAAAAACTTAGAACAGTACCTGCTGCATCTGTAGTAAAAGTTTAATGAAGGTTAGCTCTTGTTATTAGAGAATAGGAAGCACAGAGTCCTTTATCACCTGGACTCACACTAATTTTTTAAACTATCAGGCAGTAGGATCCCAAGGAATAGGAACAGTTGACGTACATATTTTGATGGGAATATGAGCACAGGGTGTCATCCAAAGCTGATGGGGCTCTCTGCAAGGGAGGCACAGAGCAGAATAAGGGCTCTGGGTCCGTGGTGAGGGAAGAAGGGATAAGAACAGGCAGCAAAGAGGGGTGCAGATGCACTTCACTCTTATCGTTTTTGCGGAGGACAGCTGATCTCTCACACAGGGATGCTTGAGAAATGTTACTGGTTGGCACTTTGAGAGATTGACGGGACATTGAGCTCTTCCTTCTCTGAAGCACTACTGTATACTCCCTTGCTTTGTTGTGATTTCTGTAGGTATCTTTTGTACTAGTTTCTAATCAGCTTGAGGGCAAGAATTGTACTTGCCTATCTTTATGATTTCCTTCTAGGAGTTGTACCGTGCCTGGCACAAAGAGTGAAGATCATTGAATCTGTGTCAGATTAATTGCTTTGGGTGTTAGTATGGATACAAATGGAACTGTAATCATAAAGAAATTCAAAAGCACAGTGGTTCAGACATAATAGAAGTTTATTTATCAGGTAACAACCCAAAAGTACGTGGCTTTTTAAATTTGTTCCTTTTAGTTTATACTTTACAGTATACTACATTTTGACTATTTATTCAAACCTGAAATATGTCTTATTCTAATTAGGATCCCACTCCTGTGGATGTACATAATGTGGAGATTCACCGTGGAGTATTCACATGTGAAGTAGGAGGCTTTGTTCCATGATGCCATTCAAGGAGGTGTGGTCCTCTAGCTTACGGCTTCATCAACAACTGGAAATTTGTCTTCATCTATGTGGTTAAGATTGTTGGGTTCAGCTGGGGATGTGGTTCACTGGTAGAGTGCTGGCCTAGCACACACCAAGCCCCAAGTTCAATCCCCAGCACCACAAGAAAAAAAAAAAAAAAGAAAAGAAAGATTGCTTGGTTTCAAGGGATGAGGGACAGAGCAGTGGAGGACATGCAGCAAGTACCATTTGATTCTTGGAGGAAGAGGATGCACTCAGACCCCCTTGGCCAAAACCTCACATGGCCTCACAAGGCAGGCAGAAATAGTCTATAGATGGAAAGCCATTTGCTCAACTGGTACTCAGAAATATAAAGGATGAAGGGAAGAATGACATTGAGAAATTATCAGTCTTTGGATACTTTTTCAATTCTGTAATATTTACTTGACATTTCTTTTGAGTTCCTTAAAGGGAAATGATATGAGGTGGGGTGGAGACAAAGACATTTCTGACTCTGACACCCTTCTGTACCAGATTTTGTGTCCTAGGCTCTGGACCAGGCCTCTGTGACGGATACTCCATCTTTCCAGGAAGCAAGAGGTGATATTTGGTTGGAGGTCAGATGGCCTGTGCCACCCGTAACTTTACAACTACGGATCTTCTTCTGGGGAAGAAAAATGGAAAGGAATAGGGAGCTATAATTATATGTAAAACATGGTATGTTCTTTTAAAATTAAATGTGCATATTTTGGTGTCTGATGCAATTCTACCAAATATAGAAACTACTTGGAAATTCTTAGCTAGCAATCCTAGATTGGAATGTAAATATAGACTTGATAAATCATTTATAGCACAAATAGACAGACACATAAATGCGAGCAAGTTTTTCTAATTCAGGACTTTTCCATTTTTAAGTAATGAAAACCTTACAATCAAGCAGTTTTGAGGCATTAATCATGTGAAAAATCTTTGCTGATGTAAATATTCAAAGTAAATGGCAATAAAATGAACAGTTTACATTGGTGGACAATCCATGACTGTCAGGGTGGGCAGTTGGAGAAGGCGTCAGAGTTGGATCACTTCACTTTTCTTCTTCTTTTATCCAGGGCATGGCAATTCAATTACAAAGCAGTCTGCCTATTTGTGGTCATAGGACTTCCATTGCTCTCTTTTTATCTCCTTAATTATACTTGAGAATAATTACTCTAATACATCCTATAAAAAGAAATGTAATTTTTGAGTTAAGAGAGCATGAAATAACTGGTTTCAGAAGCAATAGTCATATGAAACATTATATTAAAGTCTAGTGACATCACACACACACACACACACACACACACACACACCAGCTTTAAAAAATATTCCCAAGAAACTCAAGGGTCATGCTTCACTGAAACTCTTAATACTTGAATCTGAAGGTGGGGTTATTAAATCGGGGTACATCTGTTCACCCTGATGTGGTTCATCTATGAAGACACAACAAGAGCAGGGAGTTGAAGGGACTCTGGTGTATTCACATGCTCTGAAGTCTGTCACTGAGATCAGGGCACTGACACGAAGCCGTATGCTTGATCCACCGCTCATTTTCACAGAGCAGCCTTCCTGCTTTGAGGACAATAGGTTGGGTGCCTCTTCAGGACCAGATCATCCAGGTCTTGGCACAGTTGCTTACCATTACTGAAATTTCAACTCCGCTTAGAGAAATTTATTGCAACTGCCTTTACCTGAAGTCACTCTACTTAACCGTGTCACTCTGTGACACTCTGTGGTCTTCTCTATCCTCACTTCCACTTGGTTGTGGATGAAACAGCAGGGACCACATTGATGGGTCATAGCTCTGTCTCTCATGCCTACCACAGTGTTTGGAGGTGGACATGCGAGGGAGAAATGGGTGAGGCCAGGTGCTCAGGTTGTCCCTGAGACAATGAGAATTCTCAGCTCAGATGATCCTGTGGCATCGGCAGATGGTCCTGAGGAGAAGATAGGAGCTCTTCCATTAAGGGAATTCTGAAGAAGGTTCTCATGAGAGCTCCAATCAAACAACCTCAAGGTGGGTAAGGACTCTAAGCTTTGTCAAAATGGTCAAACTAGATTAGGAAATAATTAGGAATATTAAAAAAACAATAGTGCATTATTCCTTCTACATGAATCTAAGTGTTTATGTAGGTTTGCAATGTGGTTAAAAACTATTTTGCCACAAAACATATCAATTATTTACTGTAATTTATTTGGACAATGTTTGGTTTTTCCAGGTCTTTTAGCAAATGCAAAAGGAAGTAAAAAATTGATTATCAAATAATTTTTGTTTGCCAGACATTATAAATTTGAATGTAATCTGAGAATAAGAGGGAAATAATGCTTACACCTTAGAATAGTTGTGCTCTTCAGGCAGGTACAATACAGGAATGCAATTGTTATTTAATTTACAATGTGTAAGAATTTAAGACATTTCCATTTATTCTATCCAGACAAGTAGAATTCTAGTAATGAAACAGTATTAATTGAGTTTTTCTGGTTATATAAATGATACATAGTAGTGGTATTTTATTTAAAGAGTGTAGTAAAGCAAGATAAGTTGATAGGTAGATAGAGGAAAATATCCACAAGTTTCTATAACCTTTTATGAGAGAATAATCACACCTATCCTATATTATTAATATTTTATACAACAGAATTTTCCAAAGTTAATTCTAGTAAAACTAGGCATTTAGATTAATAATGATATGTTTGGGAAATGCAGTGCACTATTTCTCCTTAATTAAAGTAAGCTATTTAATCTTGTTTAAATTGGTGTTTCCAAATCACTGACAACAGGACTGATTTTAATAAAATCTACTAGCACAATTCAATAAATAACACATGTATTTTAATAGCAATAGAATGTGTAATCATATCAGTTAAAAATAAATTAAAATTCAAATGGCAGAAGACTCAATCACTGTAGTTTTACCAGACAGGAGTTTGTTTTCTCATATAATAAGCATGGCTGAGGAGCTCCTGCTCAGTGATCTTGTAGGAGCCCCTTCTGTCTTCTTGTCCCACCATTCTTAAGTTTCATCTTCACGATTGCAAAATGGGGGCTACACTTCCAGGTAGTGCACTTCTGCTTAGTGAAAGTGGAAAAAGAGGGGAAACAAGAAAAATAGAATGGCAACCACATCTGTCCATTAAAAGCCAAATCATATTTCTTGGAAGTTTCAGCAGTAACTTCTACCTAAGCTTCACTAGACCAACACTGGTTTATTTTGCTACCCTTACCTGTAAGCAGGTTTGAGAAGGTGGGTAATTCAGCTTTCCAGCTCCTGTGATAGAGGGAGTCATAGGGAAGGGCACAGTGAATAACCTCAAGATAGACAAACCAAAATAGTTGCTCTTTCTATTCCCTTGATAGCTCAGCTTCAACAGAGGCCCTTCCTTATCACTCTCCCCTTCCTCAGAGAGACCATACCAAAGTCTCATAGAGTTACCATATCCAGCTTGAAGTTTAAGACACCTGCTGTCTTCTTTGTCAAGTCTGAATGCAGCTCATGTGCCAGTGACCTATACCAAAAGATAAACCATTTGTCTTCAACATAGACATCATGCAATGATAGAGAAAGAGTTTTCATGTAGCAAAGTGAGAAAATAGCAAACAAAGAACAGGGTCTGAGCTATAGAAAATGCCAAATCCTGCTGGTTTTGAATATTGAAATACTGCCTGACCTGAACAGGACTGTACTTTCTGAATAACCCTCCCTGTGAACCCCAGTCTCTGCCTTGTTGAGGATCTTCATTACTCATTATTCTGTATGAACATGAGGATGGTGCCCTTCCTGGAGACTAAAAATCCATTTTAGTCTGTTCTCATAAGTACAAGACGATCATGCTTGATTTAAAGATAATTGTCAATCAGGCCTGAGATTCTTTAGCCACCACAGTTACTTAAAAATTTAGATTTCTTATCTGGGTTAGTTCCATGGATGAATATCTACAGCCACAGAGCCTTTCCCTAGTGACAGAGCTGTGTGATATACACATCCTCTTCCCCCTTAGGCAAGGTAATCATCACCTCTAGACGGAGGAGAACAGTCTCTACTGGGGCACTCCCATCTCCCATTCATCTCTCCAGATCCGTTCTGTATTTTCTCAACTTTTAAATGAGCAAGTATTTCCCTTGCCCGTGCTTATTGTCCTCCCATTTTCACATGAATACCCATACCCTGGTTTAATATCCCATTACTTTTTCTACAAATCTTGCTTTCTGCTTTTGTGTGCACTTGCATGTTTGGTATCAATTAAAAAATCAAATGTGACCAGTTCATTAAGTAGACTGAAGTCAGTGGCTCACTGAAAGAAAATAGCTCAAGTTTTTTACCTCTTCAACTCTTCTGTTTCTGATTTACCTTCTGTACTTTACATGACATTGTGAGCAACTCCAGCACATTTTCAGTTGGTTGAGGCTCTTAAAAAAGTAATCAATTTCAGTGACTCATGTTCAGATATTAAAAGTGCAGGACAATCAAAATTTTGATCTCATATCTAATTAAAATCATTCCCTCTCCCAAATAATTTAGTCCTGACTCTTGACAGTTTTTCTCTCTTCTTTCATCCCTACATTTTCCTACTTTGGCTTCTTCAGATTTAGTAGAAGGAGGAGGAGTTAAAGGAAGAGGTACAGAGTTGTATGCATCCATAACACCTTTGGCATCTTCTGTTACCACTTAATATGGATAGTACACCAGGCTGACCTATTAGAGCACTACCGCTCCCCATTGCCCCTGACAGCTGGGTACACCTCACTTGTCTTTGCACAGGTGCTTCTGAATCACGTCCTCTCACAGTGACTGTGTCTTGACCACTTACCCAGGAGAAATGCATGCATTTGTACCACTAAGTGGTGGAAATATGGCTGCCCCAAGTGCTGACCTCTTTCTTGTTGCTCTGCTTTCCTCTACTGTTGTGGTGTTTCTTCTGCTTTCAGTTTTCCCCATGTAGAAAATAGGTATTGATTTCCATGTTCTTAGAACTCCTGAACTCAACCCCTTCAGGATTGTCTAAATTCCCCCACATCAACTCTCTCACCTCCTTTGTCTTCTGTGTCTTCTAATAGAAGCACCCAGACTTACATTTCAGACTTGGTGAACAGAGGGTGAGGTGTCCATCTCCTTCCCTCTCTAACAGGGGTGGGTCCCAGAAGTCTTCCCTTAGAAGACTTAGGGAGAGGGAAGACCCCTCCCCCAACAGTGCCCTCCTGCTCTACCTCTAAGAATTCCCTTCTCTGCAGCCCCGCTTGCTCTGAGAAAGCCTAGAAGAAGTGATGATCTCAGCACTGGTCATCACTTGAATAACCTGCATAGAAATTGTCAAGAGAAGACCTTTTCAGAGAGTGGAGGTACTAATCACTAGTGTCTTTGGTGGAAGGATTTAGCCAAACATTCCAAGATGTTAAAAGTCTTGAACACCCAACTAATGCATACGGTTTTCTGTAAATCAGGCACTGAAGTAAGACATTGCATAGATTCTTTCATTTATTTCTCACAACCCTATGAAGTAAATAATTATCCATCCATTGTACAGATAGCAAAAGTGAAGCTTGGTTGAAGTCCCCACCCAAAGGCATATGGCTAACAAACATCTTAACTGAAATTCAAAGTTCAACAGTTAATCCCAGAGCCAGGACCATAAACTGCCATGCTGTTTTGTCTCTCCTGTTAAAAGTCCTTTGCATCCATGTTTCTCCCTTAGATCAAGTGATACTTCTCCTGCTCTAGTCTCTCTAGAAAACCTAGGGAAATCATTCCTCCAGATCAGGAGATGTCCTGTGTGGGGGAAGAAAGAGGAACAGGAACACTTCCGTGCCTGTCTGTCTGTGCACCGCCTGTGGCTGCTTTCACAAGCTGGTGTCGGGTTGAGCTGTGCTTCAGAGGCAGTATGCTTTGCCAAGCCGAAAACATTGCTTGCCCTGAATGACTCAGGAAGTCGATTCCAACTTTGCAACTTACCTTCGTCATGCAGCTTCAGTGGTGGCTCTTGTAGCTATCCAAGGTAGTAGCTACCCCATGGCTGTTATGGGTATTAGTTGTACAAACCTAAAAAACCCCTCATCTGAGGTGAGCAATGATTCTTAGACTGTTAATAATGCTAAACTTATAGTTGAGTATGTGTCATGCTGTAAACCATTTGAAATGGCCAATAACAGCACTTTTGAAATATAAAATGGCAATTTCATGTGTTTTGACCAAAATAATATATAGTTTTGAAGTGAAAAAGATATAGGGTTTGAATTCAGTGTCCTTCGCTTATCAGATATGTTGCTTCCCCAAGTCTCTGTCTTCTTACCTGTGAAATGTAGGATAGTTAATACCCTCCTGTAAAATTTATCATGAGAATTTTATTATACAGAGTGCTTAGCATAGTTTCTACTGGAAATAAGCTCTTAATGATTGATATCCAGTCTTTTATAAAGTTATTATTATTAGCATTAGTAAGAAGGTATAGACTAGGGAACCGTCATGAGATCTGGAGACCTGGGCTTGATAGGGCAAGTTACATGCCTTGATGTATCTCAGCTGGGATGGTGGTTGGTACGTGGAGAAGAAGGGTGACCTTCCCTACCAAGTGAGACTTAGCTTCTTCCCTGAAATACAGGGACACTGAGAAACACTGTTATAGGGGCTGGGGTTGTGGCTCAGTGGTAGAGTGCCAACCTAGCTTGTGTGAGGCACTGGGTTCAATCCTCAGCACCACGCAAAGATAAATAAATAAAAATAAAGGTGTCCACCTACAACTAAAAAAAATTTTAAAAAACACTGTTTATGTGTTTATGTGATTAGTTCATGGTTACCCTAATTTGATATTTTTTAAAATTACTCTCTAGTGAATTGGGTTTCTTTTCCATAAATGCTCCCCTTGGTTCAGCGGAAGCCTAGAGCATATATGGTCACTCAGTTTGCTCATGCCCATGAGCAGGGAGTGACTGCCAGCTAGTAATGCACCCAGCTCCTTCAGTCGAGAAGAGCTGTATTTTAGGTGAAGTATAAAACCGATACCTCCTGGCTGGGGAGGTGGTGATGCATCCATGTAGAGGAGAAGAATAACAGAACTGAATTATGCTCACTTAAAAGCCAAATGTTTTCAAATATTTTAAGAAAAATGTATTTTGTTTTAAAACTTATATTCTCAAATTTTTATGTTAATGGTTAATGGTGTCTGTCATAGGAAAACACCACCAAGTGCAATGTTGGCAGCTGGGAACTGGAAGGGGCTGAAGAACAATGTCAGAGCAACATGGAAATGGACAAGGAGGGAGGGAAGTTGACGAAGTTTAGACTCTGGGGCACCTCATTTGCATGAGTCTCTTCTAGGTCCCTGTATCTAATTTCATATTTATCTGTTGTATTGTCTGTCTTTGAAAAGGCACCTGAAAGAGTGCAAGCTTCAGACCCGGTACAACCCAGTTCTTGAATTTCTTATGAAATTCATTATGAAATTCAAGAGGCAAGGTGATGTCACTTGTGGTGGACACAGAGAAAGGACCAATGTGAACAGGTGATGGGATGAAAGGGGTGTCAAGAGTTCAGAGGGAGAGGGACACAAAAGACAAAAGTAAGCCCTCTTTGCCTCCCCCAATCTTAGTTGAAATTGAATTTTCACTATAAGGATAAGGATATTTCTTCTTCCTTTATTTTTATCTTAGCCCACGAAGTCTCAAGCTATCAATTCTAAAAATGTTTCAATTGCAGAGCTCCATTAATATAGGTTATTATTTGTGCCCAGTTTAAGTCTGTATAGATTCCAGATGGTCCCTATCTGGAAGGACAGGACAAAGTGGATTTTAAAGAGAACAAGTCTCACAGGATGGAGTGCTTGGCAGTGATAGGCATGCCTGGCTCTGGGATATGTCTTTAAATAAAGTATAGGAGTGGTGATTAACATCCATATTTGGTCTAGTGAGAGGAACATTCCTGGAATATAGAGTATGTTTGGATAAGCTGAACGATGACATCTAAGAACATTCATGGTGCCCATCTCTTAGGTTAAGGAGGTCCCATGATCCTTTTTGAGGGCATGCATGACTCAAGTGACCCCATGATCTCCCATAGAGCTTCACCGCCTCGTTATAGTGTTACCCTGGGACTGCACCTTTAACACATGGACCTTCGGGGGACACTTATTCAAACCATAGCACACCTCCTCGGCTGATTACATTGGGGATAAAGGTCTATTATTGTATTTCTTTGGCTATCCTATCATCTGTTGTTTATGTATAAATTTTCTCTTCTTGAGCAGGGAAGAATGATATAGTTACTGAAAGAAGGCACTGCATGAGATCAACACTCCATAAATTAAAAGGATGATAACAAAGGGTTTGTCCACCGCAGATCTCTGGAGCCTCCTAGGTCCTATCTCTGGGAAAGCGCTTTCCACTATCTCTTCACCACCTGTACCTGAATGATCCAAAGTGATTGTTCTACCAGGTGAGCTGTGAGCTCTGGAGGTAAAATACTTCTAAAAGTTGCCCATGAATTTTCATCTGTCATTGATGGAGAGATGCTTACAGCAATTCCTTTACAACTGCTTGTATTTTATAAGCATTAATAGATTAGTGGCTAAAAAGGTACCTAGAAAAGAAATGACATTTGTCTGAAGTGATAGAATACATGCCAGTTACCTTGATCTGATCATTACACGCTGAATACATGCACTGAAATGTCACACTGTAAAAATATGTGTGCAAATAGGAACAATTACCATGTGTCCATTTAGAAATCAACATACTGAAATTTTAAATAACAAATAAAAACATATAAAAAGGGGGGAAAATTTTTGGTGACTCTTTTCTCTGAAGATGTTGGTCCAGCACTGATTTCCAAAGCTCCTCCTCCTGCTCTTGACTTCCTGGAGTTCTCCTTTGCCTGGTCAGATGTTTCCCTGGACTGGTGGTAGATTTGCAAGCATTCCTTTGAGGACAGAGATGGATGAAGTGCGTGAGTTTGTTGATGTTCGCTCGGTATTTTTAGCGCATGGTTAGGAAAGTAGGGACAGCAGCAGGATGGTTTTTTATTGAATATGAAGCTGCACATCTCTGCTGTGAAAGTCCCTTTCTCCAGGAGAATCCATTTTAGTCAGCAGCTGTAGTGGCCGCCTCTGTCCCTGCTGTGGGGATTGCTGCCTGAGTCCTGGCATCTGATGTGGTGTGGCTTGCTGTTGCTAGGAGCCTTCCTATTCCTTAAAAGGTTTGGTGTGTAGTCTGTCTTAAGACTAGAACTTAAAGACTATAATCATAAGTAATTTAGTTAAACGTGTTTCTAAAGTATGAGGAATTTTGTCCATCTTAGGAAATGCTTGCTACAGGACTGAGCTACAGTGGGCTCAGAGTATGGGAGAGAAAGAATACTAGTTTCCATCTTCCAGGGCCATTCTCACATCCAAATATTATATGACTGCAATATTGTTTTAAAGTTTTCTTGCTTAAAATAAGGTAAAATAGATATAGTTAGATGGTATACATATCCAATATATGCCTAAATGAAGAAGGTATATCTGTGTGAGTATGTATCCTCATTTGCATATGCAAACATAACACGTACAGGCACATGTGTAATTCCTTCCAGACACATATGCTGGGCTTTCCCACACTTTTGCTGTTCATTTAGGTATCAAGGACCTCGTCCTTTGTTTTGCTTTGTGTGTCCTGAGGTTGAGAAAAGGGTGGTGGTATCCACACAGCACAGTGTGATGGGCTTTAGTAAAGCCAGTGTAGGAAGGATAGCCTTTCTACAAATGCTACTGGAATAATTCAACATTCACAGACAAAAAAAATAAAAGAACCTCAACCTGTCTCACACCTTATACAAAAAAAAAAAAAAAATTACTGAAAGTAGATCACAAGCTTAAATGTAAAATACAAAACATTTAGGAGGAAACAGGAAGGTTTTTGGGATTTATAGCTAGGCAAACAATTCTAAGACTTGACACCAAAAGCAGGACATCTCCAAGGAGAAACAGATAAATTGTCTTCATTAAAATTTAAAAACCCTGTTAGAAAGATATAAGACAGATACAGACTAGGCTAAAATATTTGCACACCACATTTCTGACAAAAGACTAGCATCTAGAACATATAAGCAATTCCCCAAACTCAACAATTAAAGGAAAGCAGCAAACAACTCAATTAGACGATGGACAAAAGACATGAAAAGACTCACTGGAGAGGATATATAGATGATAAATAATCCCATTAACAATATTCAATCTCATTAACAATATTCAATACCATTAACTCTCAGTAAGCTGCAAATTAAAACCATGGCATGATATCACTAGTTACCTATCATCTTGGCTAAAGTAAAATATGGTAGCAGCACCAAATGCTACGAAGGATGCCTACAGTCTGGATCTTTCACACACTGCAGTGGAAATATAAAATAGCATGGTCAGTTTCTTTCAAAACTAAACATATACCTATCATACAAACTAGCAGTTGAACTCCTGGGCACTTATTCTAGCAAAATAGCTTGTATTCACACAAATATCAATACACAGATGTCCATAGCAGTTTCATTTGTAATAACTCCAAGTAGAAACAGCCCAGATATCCTTCATGGATTAAATGATTCACAAATGATGGTTTATCCGTGTTGTGGAATACTTCTCAGCAATAAAGAAGAACAGACTGGCTCATCAAACAACCTGGGTGATTCATCTGAGAATTATGCTGAGTGAAATAAGCTAATCTAAAAAGGTTACACACTACATGATTGCATTTTATAATAGCACTCTTGAAATTATAGAAACAGAAAAGATTAGTGATTGCCAGGGGCTCAGGAGTGGGTGAGGGCAGGTGGGCAGTAGGGGAGGCTCCAGAAGGGGACATGAGGGGTTCTTGCAGTGGTATTAATTTTCTGTATCTTTATTATAGCAATCTCAACACCCTGAATATTGAATATTTTACTGGAGTTCTGCAAGATGTCACCATCTGCTACTACTGGGTAAAAAGAATACACAGGATTTCTATTATTTCTTACAAATACATATCAATTTATAATGGTCTCAGAATCAACAGTTCGATTAAAATAGGTAAAGTCATTAATGAAAATAAAAAATGACTCACTTTTTAGTGTCTTAAGGTGCCAGAATCAATAGATAAGTTGCAAATGTATCTAATAGTTTTGGAATTGAGATGGAACGTTTCCATTAATTTTAGACAAAATGTTTATTTTATATGGTAGAAATTAGTTGAAGAACAGAGATTTAAGTGGAGTTACTAAGAATGCTCTTATCAAGCCAGGCATGGTTGTGCATGCCTGTAATCCTAGCGACTTGAGTGAAGAAGTAGGAGGATTCCAATTTGGAAACCAACCTGGGCAAAATAGTAAGAACTTTGGGTCAAAATAAAAACTAGAAAGGCTGGGGATGTAGCTCAGTGGTAGAACACCCTTGGGTTCAATTCCCAATACATCTTTAAAAAGAGAAGACTCCTATCATTACAGTTTAAACCTAGGATGAATAAGTGAAACTCAAACACCCTTTAGGGAGTGAAATATGAAAGGGAAATGATTCAAAGGCTGTGCAGGGTCATGGTCTCCTCCTCTGCAGGACTTACATGTGACCACAAGAGGGCGCCACTATTCTAGCTATTAGTGGGCAGAAGGGAAGGTAAGAACTTAAGAGAAAGGTGGAATAGTATGGAGATGAGTAATTCTTTTTAATTAAATACTTGTGTTTCTTCCCTCCCCCCACCCCCAAGGACTTTAAATCAGCTGATGAAAATTGATAAATACTTGGCAAATCAAGGGAGGGCAAGCAGATGATGAAACGTACACTGAAGGAAGATGGTTCTGATGGGTCCCTCCTCTGAAGAGTTGGAGGGGAGACCTCGCTTCCTTGGATTTGCTCTTCCTACATCCCCTTGTGAATCCCCAGGTACTCTGAAAGCATTCCCACAAGTAGGTATCGGATTCAGCTGAGTGTGAGGCTGACCTCCCATACTTGGTAGGCAGATGTACAAGATTTACAAGTAAAATGATCTCAAAGAGAACTTACCTGAAAACCTTTGGACTCCTCATTTAGATCAGGGTTACAAGAAGGAGTCAGAGATGAGAGAGGAGATATTGGTCAGGGATGTGGCTCTGAGATTGGTAAAGAGAATTCATATTTACTAAGAATCCCTGCTCTGAGTTCTCATCCTTTTTCCTTGGGAAAGGTCTAATGGATTTAGACTATCATCCAAACCTTAGCCTAGAATAGACCTGGGGAGGCCACACCACACTTCTAGAAGTCTGGTGCTCAATCTCTGCTAGGAAAGTGGAAAAAGACTAAACAGACTCCTTCCCACCAGGAAATCCAGAGGGAGGAAGAGGGTGACTGCTGTGTGCCCCAGGGCTGAGGAAGAGGTTGCAAGTGCCCAGCCCACCTGGAGAAGCATGTACCTTGGTCAAAGAAAGTGTGGGAAGGTTTTGAAGAACACCTGCAAACTCTCCCATGAAAGAGAGCTTAGCTTTCTGCCAGTCCTGGGGAGTCTGAAGCCTCCAGTCCAGTGAGAACCTCCTCATCTCCTTACATCTTCCCTTCCCCTGCTGGGTCCCTGGTGTTGAGTAGTCACTACCAGGTCTCAGTGAGAAAATGGGAGGAGATTTAAATCTGGATTCAGAATTTTGGTTATTGTACAGATTTGGACCTTTGATTTTCTGAATTGAGATTGTTTTACATGAAAATTATTCTGAAATCTTGTTTAAGAGTAACTAGAAAAGTGGTGGACTTGCCCAAGTTTTCATTCAGGGACAGGGGAAAATTACCCTGTGAATGAAGTTTAAGGGATAGCAGATACAAATATTAACAATGTTTTGTAATGTGGTTTCCCTTTAAGTAACTGGAGAGATAAGTTATCTCTTACATGTTGATTTGTCCATGGCCTCTAATGCATATAGTTTTCCTGGCTGTTGGAGTGTGCTTCTGAATAGCTAGCTTCTTTGCTTTTGATTTATGCTGTCAATGAGCCAATAAGATAAAGTACAATGACAAAACTGAAACCCTCTCCTCAGCAACAAATAGAAGTGGTACAGATTAAAAGTCCAGAAAGAATCTCAATCTTTACCCATCCCCAAAAGAATTCCTGAATTACTTCTGTTCCCACGAAACCCATTGTTCCTTTAGTCTTCCTCATCTCAGGAAATGACACCACAATTCACTTTATTTCTCTGGATAAACACTTAGAAATTCTTGGTCTCCTCCTTTCCTGCACCCACCACTCAACCAATCTAAGAGTGGTCAGTCATCTCTGTCTTCAACATGCATCCCACAACTGACAATTTCCAGCCTGCCAAGCTCTGCATCCTGAACCATCCCTGATCTCTCACATGAGCTCCACAGTAGCCTCTTGATCAGTCTGTGTACTTCATCTCTTGCCCCTTTACAATTCATTCTTCCAGCAGATAGTCGGATCTTAAAAAATTTGACCCCCTTATTCCAAGCCTGTAATATCAATGAAATACCAAAATTTCTATTCTGCTAAGAACTTCTATGATCTGACACCTGCCAGAGTCATAGACATCATGTTTTATGTCTGCCTTTCATGTATCTCTTGTGATGATACCAAGATCTTTTGCACCAAAATAATTTCCCCTACATCTTTTTCATGGTGTGCTCCTTGAATTATCAAATACAGTTCAATTTTCTGTTCAGTCTTGCATCCTCAAAGATTTTTACTTATTTTGTGTTAGTAAACTTTCCTTCACTATGACAAAATGCCTGAGATAATTAACTTATAACTTATCTTGGCTCACAGTTTTGGAGGTTTCAGTCTTTGATCAATTGGTCCTGTTGTTTTGGGACTATGGGGGCATAGCATGATGTAGCAAAGGAAGCTGTACACATCATGGTGAAGAAGTGACAGAGAGGAAGAGGAGGGACTCAGATTCCCACCAGACCCCACCTCCTAAAGGTTCCACCACCTCCCTATCATGTCATGGGCTTTGGAACCAAGTCTTCAACACCTGGACCTTTGAAGAACTTTCAAGATCCAAACTATAGCACTAACCCTTCTAGGAAAAAATGCCTTCTTCTTCACTAGCTGTCTTTGTAGACTATTTTATTTTTCCGTTTAGCAGTTACTATGTGACATTTTATTACTTGTATTAATTTATCATCTGTCTACGCCACAAGAACCAGGACTAAGATTGTTTTATTCTTTGAGCACCTGGAACAACTGTAACGCTTAAGAGTACTCAAACAGTATTTTATGTATTTATTAATTTGTTAATAAATCAACTAACTTTGCAAAAGTCATTATATGGCATAGTAAACTGAGCACTGAATTTGGAGTCATGAGTTCTAGATTAATTTTTTTCCCCACCACTTAGTTGTATGAGTTTGAACAAATACTTTCTTCACTTCAGTAATCATTCTGAAGGCAACTTGAAGTCCTGAAATTTGAAAGTTGTCTAAAAGAGAACCATCTGTGATATAAGGTGGTATATTTATTTTTTGCATTATGTATGCAAGTATTATGAATCAACACATTTTTTATGCCTCTTTGGGTACATTTTATCCGTCAGGCTTTCTCTATTTCCCTTTCTTTGTTCCTAAGTTTTATGGTGCATCTTTATGTGCCAAGACCCATACAAGGTAGTTGTGAGATGGTAATTCAGACGCTTTCTCTTCTTGCAAGAAACTTTTAACCTGAAAGGAAGACAGAAGTATAAGCAAATGAGTTAGAATATAGTTTGAAAAAATGCATAAACAAATGTTTTTCAACACATAAGGGACATTCATTGTCCGGGAGTCCAGAGCAGAGCCAGAGAGGGAGAGACTGTGTGAAGTAACTGCAGTCCTGGGGAGAAGAGAGGAAAGCAGTGTAGAAGTAGAGGACTGTGTCCAGAAAGATGAATGCAGAAGCACCAGTTCACTGGTCTACTAATTTAGAAGTCTCGGCAGTATCGGTCATGGTAGTTTTGGTAGTTTTGGTGGATGCAAGAGCAGAGTGTGGTGCATTGAGGAGGAATTTGAAAAGGATGGAAGAGCAGACCTGTTGCATTAGTTTCCTTCTAGGATGTTTGGGGAAGAGGAGAAAACCAGGAAGGAAGAGTGGTCGAGGAGATTTTAAGAATGGGAAAAGCCTAGGCATGATTGGGGAAAGAGCCAGGAGAGCCAAAGAGCCAGACTTGGACAGGAAGATGGAGCAGCGCAAGAGCTTGTGCCTCTTGGATGGAGGCTGCAGGGGAAGGAGATCCAGAGCGCAGCGCAGGGACGGGACTCATCTTCCTCGCAGATGACAGGGAGGAGGGAAGGAAGATAGGCTGTCTCTGGGTATTTCTTGGGCACAGGCGGGAGGCAAAATCACCCACAACCTGTATTTTGTTGGTGAAGTAAATGTTATAGGTCATGTGCTGAGCTGAAGGGAGCAAAGATGGCTGGGAGAGTTGAGGCTGTGAGACATTGGAATGGCCTCTGCACATGAATGCTACCCCTAGGGTCCTTCAGCTGACTCACGCCTGCAGATGAGGAGATAGTATGTCTGTGACCAATTATACTCTCAACCTAATGGGTTACTTTTTGATGATTCCTGTCTTTATCATAGGCTGTTAGTAGGCACTAAATTGTGCGTGGGCTTAGTCTTATTTCTAAGGCTAATTATTGTTAATATTCTTTTTGCTGTTTTAACTTCCTAATAAGAAAGCATAATAAACAGTGATGCTGAGAACAGAAGGCTCAGCATATAGTGTCCCAATCAAGAAGGTCTGGATGCCCATTAGTCAGCTGAAGCACTTTACCTGTCAGGTAAGCAGGTGCACTTATCTATATTGCTTAATTACTTCTTAATGATATATATAGGCATATGCATGCGTTCATTCGCTAAGCATTTGTTTATCACCTACTGTATGTCAGGCACTCTGGCAGTCAATGAGAACTCGGAAATAGGAAACCCAGTCTTCATCTGGGAGGTGTGAATACTTTTGTGGATGTGAACCTAGGGATCTATCCAACACATCTGCTGAATTCTAATATTAAAATTAAATACCTCAAGTGTATTTCATGTGGAATCTTTTGATTTAATTTAAATTTAGTGTATTTAGGCTTCTGTAACATCTTTTGTTCTACTGCTCGATTGAAAACCACTAAGATTATTTCATGAATTAGGAAGCTGCATTTAGCACAAATGAAGTGCAAAGAGTAGCCTCATGTGTGCTGCTTGATTCCCCATCCTCTGCCCTCACCCCTCAAAGTGCCATTCTGTGCACAAATCCACCATCTGCTTTGGCCATTTGCTCATGATCTTCCTGACCACTCTGTCAGTAGGAACTAAGGACTGTCTGCTTCCCAAGCTACTGTCCTTAGCCTCTGGGGGGCATTGCTGCCCTTTCCTATCCATCTCTTCTGTAAGTAAGTTATTTAACTGGAATAAAAGGTAATTTATTTGGAATATAAATAGATAAAAGAAAATGTGTAGGAAATTTCAACTTCCTTCCAATCCTAGGGACCCAGGTTAATATATTTACTTCTTCCTTCTTTATTTTTAGCACAGAAGTAACTGTTTTTACTACACTTTGTATCTTTCTGCCCTAGGGGTTGAAGAGATGTGTTGAAGGTGATCTCTGGAGGACATTTCTAGTCTTCTTTCTTCCCTTTTCTTTCTTTCCTTCCTTTCTCCTTCCCTCCCTCCTTCTCTTCTTATCCTCCCTCTGTTCTTTCCTTTCTTCCTTCTTTTATTTATCCATTGCATTAATATTTACTCGGCACGTTTTCTGTGCAAGGCTCTTTTTTGGCATCTAAGGAAATCAAGCAGAATAATAAAGCCTTTGGCTTGAGGGACTTCTCAGCCTGGACAGGCAGGCAACATAGGCTGTGGTTGCACTGGGGCAGGCTTAAGTCTCCGTAGCTGCACATGCAGGAGAACCCAAGAGAGGTTCTAAACAGCAAAGAAGGCAGCTAAGCTCCCTCTAAGTCGACTGGTATAGGATGATCAGGAGTCAGTCAGATGACAATGGGTGGAAAGAAGGGAATGAGCTCGACTATTTAGAGCTTTTTATTTAGCGTTTTGATATAAAGGAAATTATCAATGAATTTCAACAAGCTTACTATAGAATCTTCCAGAAAGTACTACAAAAGAACGTATTTATCCTCTGTACTTCTACTTGAAAATTTCTCATCTGTCAGTCAGATCTGAGTCAGGAATTATCAGAGTGCCATGGAGTATTTAATTCTCTGTCCATTTGGGATGAGAAAGTGTGAGACTTAATTCTTTCCACGTTAGTATAGCACATTGCTTCTAAGAATACTGTTTGGTCTTCTTGAGCGTGAACATAAGACTTGAACAGAAGTACAATCCATAATCCTCCCAATGAATGAACAAGGATAAAAATTCCCTCATTTCATTTAATTTTTCAAGGTAGACAAACTTTCTTCTTATCTCCACAAAGTCACTTCTCAAGTCAACCTACACATCAGAAACTCTCAAGGATGATTTGAAAAGCATAAATGCTCTTATTTCTCAGGAAATTCTGTTTTGGTATCTGATCTGGGACCTAGATATCGCTTCTTAAAAAGAAATCCCCTACAAACTCTCATGATCAGTATTCTCATACTGATTCTCATATTCTCATATTGGGACTCCGTCCAATAATACTCAAGTAGTATCTCGAAGTGGAAAAGTTTAACACTTGGAGTCACTAAAATTGAACTCTGAAATCTGGTTCTGTCACATACTGATTGTGTGACCTGTCCAAGTTACCAAACCTCTGGACCTCAGCTTCCTCATCCATGAAATAATATCAATAATATCTACATTGTAGGTTTTTTATAGAAAGCACAGGAGCTTCATTATACATGAACTAGAGAAAAAGTGGAATCTCAGGAGCCATCCCTTGTCAGCAAAAATACTAATGACCTTTCACATTTCTCAGCTCCTTCCAAGGAGGTGACACTGAAAGTGACCCAGGGGACTTTGATAGTCAGTACTAATTTGGTTGTCTGTGCATTTTTAAAAATAAGATCTATTGAGCATTTATTTTATGCAAGACCTATTTATTTTTTTCTCTTGAGTATCCACAAGTCTCCATCCCTTCTGACACTATCATAGTTTAGTCTGTCATTGACTTTCACTATTCTACCAGACTCCTCATTTTTTTATTGGTTCTTTTTAGTTATACATGACAGTAGAATTCATTTTGATATAATTATAGAAGCATGGAATATATCTTATTCTAATTAGGACCTCATTCTTATGGATGCACATGATGGTGGGATTCAGTATGGAGTATTCATATATGTACATAAGAAAGTTATTTCAGATTCATGCCACTGTCATTGGCTTCAATATCATTCAGCTACAGTACAATCACAGTTTCACTGTTCGAATCCCCTCTCCTAAAGGATCACATCCAAGCTCCTTGGCATGGAAAACAAAGCCCTTAAGAGCTGCCTGCCATCTCCCTGTTGAGCAAGGACTATAATGGAAAGTTAATGATTGTGAACAAAGTTTGCTCTCTTGCTACTTTGAATTCAGGACGTTCCCTTGGCTTGAAAGACTTTTCTCCCCTTTTTGGTCTAGTAAAAGACAAAAATTTTACCTCCATTTACTAAGTGCTTAGTTGGAGTGGGTCATTTTGAGGACATTTTGTTTCCTCTGGATCCCCCTCTTGTGGCACTAATGTTTCTGGGGTTTCAGTAAGGAAACCAAGAGCCAGGGAGTGTGAGGTTGTACAGGAACCTCCTGCCTGGCCTTTCAGAGCCTTTTGTCTGGGGTCTGTTATGATGCTACTTGGTATGGAAAGTAAGGGGAAGGAAGGGAGCCAAAAAGCGAGGGATGGAGGAAAGTGAGGATAAGGAAAGAGGGGAGAAAAGAAGGGAAGGAGGGAAAGGGAAGTAGATCTGAATGTATGCAAATAGGAGCTTGGTCTCCATTGTCTCTGAATCCTCCTCATGCAGTGCACAGATGAACACAGGCATGTATGACTGCTTTGTTACTTGATGCTAAACTTTATGAAAAGATCAATTCCTTCACATCCATGCCTCTAATTGATATTTAAGTAATTTTAAATTCAGCTAACTACCCTCTCTCACACCTATGAGAAGGGAATGTAGAGAATTTCCATTTAGTTTATGTGACTCTTCTAGCAAATCTACTTTGTCATTAGAATGATCTACCCTACCCAGTCCCCATGTCACTCCCAGCATCCCCATCACCTCTATCCTGTGTCCTCAGTGAGGAAAGACTTGGTATGAGAAAACAAAAAACAACAAGGAAACTGTGATGATAAGCCTACTAGCAGCACTTCTCCAGTAAGGTAGCACTTTTGCTCTTACAAAAGGGACAGACATTTACAGAAAATGTGCCCTGCTCCCAAAGCTTGTGCCCTGTTATAAAATGCTGCCTTGGACCAAGCAAGAGTCCATTATGTTTCTTAACCAAACAAACCTCTTTGAGGATGGCTTTGTGGTTAGAAGTCCAAAGAAAGGTCACATGATTTTGAACCAGGTATCATAGGTCATAAACTCTGTGATTTGCTAAACAAACATTCCTTGCTTAATAAAACTCGGCGAGTGTTTCAACTTAAAGGGTGCAGCTCTCTATCACAGAGAGCTTGCTCTATGCACATCTCAGTTTTTTAGTGATAAGGCAGTCATTAAAACACACAAGGTCTTTAAAATAACAGCAGCCGAGTCAGATGAGATTTATCTGAAGAATGATTAAATGTGAGGATATTCACCTCATATTACAGGACAATCCTTGGGAACACAGCTATAAAAATAGAAGAGATATCGAAGGCATCAGTGTCGGGGGGCAGTTCTTGAATCTTGCCCTGGACTCCCCGGGGAGGAGGCAGGATGCCTTCTGAAAGGTTTTTCAGGGCCCATTAAAGTCAAAGAGGTATCGGGTTAAAAATTCAACATTTCATTTCCTCAGGTAGACCTTAATTAAACTAAGAAATTATACACAATCTCAAAAATTTTCTTCTTGCTGGCCACAATTTCTTACTAGTAAGGTATTGTCCAATCTTTCAAGATTCCTTGTTTAATGATGAACAGTGACAGAGAAAAGTAGAAATGGGAACTTGATTTCGAAAAGGGAAAAAGTACCTGCAATTATCTTGATGGCTCAGTCTTTACTTTTATGCCCATGGGGGGGGGGTTTGTTTGTTTGTTTGTTTTTCTTTTTTTTTTTTTTTCTGGTCACTTGTATTTTATGAAATAGTCATACACATATACTTTGTGTACAAAGAGTTCCTGGAATTCTAAGATAACAGTGTTCTTAGTTTTTCTAAGAACTCAAAGGATAGATGTCCCCCCAAAGAAGAAAAAAAATCCAAAAGGAATGTTTGAAAAACAGTTCAACCTCAGTGACAATTAACTGAACACCAGGTAAAAGAAGGGTAAGATACCAATTAGCAAAGGATATAAAAAGGATGCTCAGGTAGTTTGGGTGAGGACGTAGGGAAGCAGGCAGTCTCCTTCACGGGGGCACCAGAGAGTGAGAGCAAGCCTTTTTGACAATACTCCGGAAGCTCTTAGGCCCTTGGAAACACTAGTTCTACTTCCAAGAATTTATTCTAAGAAATAATGAAAAAACAAACCTTTGGGTACTAATATAGTTATTGCAGCTTACCTTAAATGGCCACAAGCTTAAGTATTTTTAAAATTATTTATTTATTTTTTTATTTTTTACAGACTGCATTTTGATTCATTGTACACAAATGGGGTACATCATTTCGTTTCCATGGTTGTGCACGATGTAGATTCATACCATTTATGTAATCATACATGTACATAGGGTAATGATGTCTGTCTCATTCCACCATTTTTCATCCCTCCCTTCCTCTCATTTCCTTCTACATAATCTAAAGTTCCTCCATTATTCTCCCACTTCCCCACCCCTTCACCCCCATTATATATCATCATCCACTTATCAGGGAAAACATTCAGCCTTTGGTTTTTGGGGATTGGCTTATTTCGCTTAGCATGATATTCTCCAATTCCATCCATTTATCTGCAAATGCCATAATATTATTCTTCTTTATGGCTGAAAATACAGTACATCATTTCAAGTAGCATTTACAAAGGTTCTTTTTGCCATGGGAAATGTTAATAACATAATTTTATTTGCTTCATGAGAGCAATGAAATAAAAGACACTTCTCTTCACCTACTATCACCTATAAAAGCATAAATGTACCTCTCCCTTGCTATGTGTCAGGTGTTCTTCTAAGCCCTTTATGTACATTCATTTTTTGAAATCTTACAGCAGTCTGGTGAGCTATTACTATTCCTACTTTCACATCAGAAAGGTGAGCGAGCATACAGCTTAAATACCTCGTGCCAAGTCATATAGCTAAAATAGAAAACCCAAGCACTTACAAGCTCATGGAAGCTCAGTGGGAGGAGGAGTGTCACCTTGGCAGGGGTAGAAGTGAAAGAGGGAGAGTTCCAATGAGCACCACTGGCACATGAATCAGCACTCTGCAGAAATAGTGTCTGACCAGACAAGAGACCTAGGATTTGCATGGTGAGCTAACTCTGGAGAAGTTCTCTACTTTTCAGCATATTTTCACTGTACTATAATGGAGCCACCTTGAGAAAGGCCTATTTTCTTAGCTTATTTCTCTGGAAGTCAAAGTTTTCTGCATTTTCCTGTCTTTGGAACCCTGAGACAATTTCAATGTACTGACTTAGCAGATGATGGCCTTGTAAGTCAGTTCAGTGAGACTCTGACACAAATTCATTAAGAGTTCTATGCCATGGAAGACTGGACTGTGGTGCATGGGGCAACAGAAACTACTTCCCTTTGGAATCAGTGGCCATCTATGGGGGACCAGAGGGAAGTGAATGACTGTGTGTAATTTCATGCAAAAACCAGAATGGGAACACCAGAACCTTGGGCTGCAGATCACATGAAACCACCATTATCAACTCCCAGCGCAGATCTTTGGGCCTCCATAGCCTCTTCCCCTTGGGGCATAAAGGATCATGCCACAGAGCCAGTTGCCACTACTCTCTGAGCACATAGTCCAGAAAGCTCCAGAGAGATTATTTGAGGAGTTTGGCATTCTGCCCTAGCTTGCTGGCATGCTACTACATTGGTGAGTCCTCTAATTTCAGAGTACCTTACCTGAGTAGCCTCAGAGAGAATCTTGGGGGAATTCTGCATGCTGCCTTAGCTCATTCCAGTGTTCTAAGCAGCTGAGGTTTTCTGGCTAACTCTAATTACAATTCATTTCTGCTGTTTAGGTGATAAGAACCACAAAGGAAAAATGAAGGGGAGTAAATAACCCCCAGCTTTTACTCTGTCCAAGGGGTACACAGCCTAAGTCGACACAAAGAAAACTTTGATTGGCATAGGCTGAGAGTATCTACTCTTACCTGATCATTCGAGCGCTGTGGCAGAGAGAAAAATTTTATCCTTTATTAATACAATTTTGTTGTTGCTGTTTTGCATTTGTTTGATTCTCTTTGTGTATGTGTGGTGCTGGTGATTAAACCCAGGGCCTTGTGCATGGGAGGCAAGCACTCTACCAACTGAGCTATACCCCAACCCCTTTCCTCTTCTTTTTAACATTTAACTTTTTCATTCTTTTTTATTTTGTTTTCTCTTTTTACCCCCCTTTAAATTTTTATCCTGTGTTACCTCCTCCCCAATTTTCTCCTCTCTTTAATTTTTTCCTTCTTATGCTTGCTTTTCTCCTGCTTTTCCCATTTCTCCTTATTTATATTAATTTTTATTTTATTCTTATTATAGTACTGTATATAATTTCCTCCTTTATTGATGGTTTTGCCATCATTTTTTGTTTGTTTTTTATGGTATTTCTTTATTTTTTTTTCTCTTTTCTTTTATTCTCCTTTTTTGCTGTGTTGGGAGCCAGTGCACACTGAGTCGATGCTTTGCTACTGGGCTACACTCCACAAAACCAGCTGAGAAGAATTATGCCTTGCTTCAGCTATGCCCTAGTCCTGCTTGAAACTTGGTGGACTAGGGAGGGGGCAAAAGCCCCCAAGTGACAACCCATCTCCAAATAGGCATTGCTGGAAGAGTCTGAAGTCTTGCTCCTAGATAATCATACCCATAGAAATAACAGAAAGAAATTATACAACTGTTGTGGACACCACCCCTACAAGGGAACTCAGCATCAGACCTTATCAGACTGCACATCACTGACAAGACTGGAAGTGAATGCCACAGAGGGGGAGCCCTTCCTCTCTTCATGAAACAACTGGCAAAGTACCAGTTCTAAACAGAGGGCAAAAGTTCCAGTCCTATCACAATTGAAACAGTCAGTATCAGAATTGCTTTCAAGCAACAACAGATGATAAGGGCTTCTATTTCCATTGTTGGAGTAACCACAAAGGGTGCACACCACATACTCTACTGTCATACCACACCTACTTGAATGACCCCACTATTACAAAGCCTACATAGAAAGTGGGGGGTCCCTCAGACTCTGATACAGTATATATCATTTCAAAACCCACTAATCACAGAAAAAGAAATTATAGGGAAAACTACACTGTGAAGTTCAATTGGAATTAAACTCAACAAACCAATATCCCAGGACAAATAGTCAAGAGAAGGCTGCTTACAAATGAGACCCTCATATAAAAGTAGAAGAGATATCTATCCCAATATATGTACAAATCCTAAAATGGAAAACATAAGAAATATGAAATAACAAGGAAATATGACAGTCCCAAAAGGTCATAACTCCCTAGTAATATATGCCAAAGATATTGCAGTGGTGAAATATGGGACAAAAATTCAAAGGAATGATTTTTTAAAAACTTAATGAGCATGAAGGGGTACCGTATTTTATCAATGCTTTTTCTGCATCTATCAAATAATCATGTGATTCTTGACTTTAAGTCTATTGATATGGTGAATGACATTTATTGATTTCCTGATGTCGAACCAACCTTGCATCCCTGGGATGAAACCCACTTGATCATGGTGCACTATCTTTTTAATATGTTTTTGTATGCGATTTGCTAAAATTTTGTTTAGAATTTTTGCGTCGATGTTCATTAAGGATATTGGTCTGAAATTTTCTTTCCTCGATGTGTCTCTGTCTGGTTTAGGTATCAGGGTAATATTGGCTTCATAGAATGAGTTTGGGAGGGTTCCTTCCTCTTCTATTTTATGGAATACTTTGAGAAGTACTGGAATGAGCTCTTCTTTAAAGGTTTTGTAGAACTCGGCTGAGAACCCATCTGGTCCTGGACTTTTCTTTGTTAGTAGCCTATTGATGACTTCTTCTATTACATTACTTGAAATTGGTCTATTTAAATTGTGTATGTCCTCCTCGTTCAGTTTAGGCAATTCATATGTCTCTAGAAACCTGTTGATGTCTTTGAAATTTTCTATTTTGTTGGAGTATAGGTTTTCAAAATAGCTTCTAATTATGTTTTGTATTTCAGTCGTGTCTGTTGTGATATTTCCTTGTTCATTCCGAATTTTAGTGATTTGGGTTTTCTCTGTTCTTCTCTTTGAAAATAGGGATAGTGGGAACATTCCTTAACATTGTAAAGGCCATCTACGCCTAGCCCATGGCTAATATCATTCTAAATGGTGAAAAACTGAAAGCATTCCCCCTAAAAACTGGAACAAGGCAGGGATGCCCTCTTTCACCACTTCTATTCAATATCATCCTTGAAACTCTAGCCAGAGCAATTAGACAGACCAAAGAAATTAAAGGGATACGAATAGGAAAAGAAGAACTCAAACTATCCCTATTTGCTGATGATATGATTGTATACTTAGAGGAACCAGGAAATTCCACCAGAAAACTTTTAGATCTCATAAGTGAATTCAGTAAAGTAGCAGGATATAAGATCAATGCACATAAATCTAAGGCATTTTTATACATAAGTGATGAATCTTCAGAAAGAGAAATCAGGAAAACTACCCCATTCACAATAGCTTCGAAAAAAATAAAATACTTGGGAATCAATCTCACGAAAGAGGTGAAAGACCTCTACAATGAGAACTACAGAACACTAAAGAAAGAAATTAAAGAAAACCTTAGAAGATGGAAAGATCTCCCATGTTCCTGGATAGGAAGAATTAATATTGTCAAAATGGCCATACTACCAAAAGTGCTATACAGATTCAATGCAATTCCAATTAAAATCTCAATGATGTACCTTACAGAAATAGAGCAAGCAATTATGAAATTCATCTGGAAGAATAAAAAACCCAGAATAGCTAAAGCAATCCTTGGCAGAAAGAGTGAAGCAGGGGGTATTGCAATACCAGATCTTCAACTCTACTACAAAGCAATAGTAACAAAAACAGCATGGTATTGGTACCAAAATAGAAAGGTGGATCAATGGTACAGAATAGAGGACACGGACACAAACCCAAATAAATACAATTTTCTTATACTAGACAAAGGGACCAAAAATATGCAATGGAGAAAAGATAGCCTCTTCAACAAATGGTGCTGGGAGAATTGGAAATCCATATGCAACAGAATGAAACTAAACCCATATCTCTCACCATGCACGAAACTAAACTCAAAATGGATTAAGGATCTCGGAATCAGACCAGAGACCCTCCATCTTATAGAAGAAAAAGTAGGTCCAGATCTTCAACATGTCAGCTTAGGACCAGACTTCCTCAACAGGACTCCCATAGCACAAGAAATAAAAGCAAGAATTAATAACTGGGATAAATTCAAACTAAAAAGCTTTCTCTCAGCAAAGGAAACTATCAGCAATGCGAAGAAAGAGCCTACAGAGTGGGAGAAAATCTTTGCCAATCATACTTCAGATAGAGTGCTAATCTCCAGAATCTATAAAGAACTCAAAAAACTCTACACCAAGAATGTAAATAATCCAATTGACAAATGGGCTAAGGAAATGAATAGACACTTCACAGAAGAAGATCTACAAGCAATCAATAAACATATGGAAAAATGTTCAACATCTCCAGTAATAAGAGAAATGCAAATCAAAACTACCCTAAGATTCCATCTCACCCGAATTAGAATGGCGATTATCAAGAATACAAGCAACAACAGGTGTTGGCGAGGATGTGGGGAGAAAGGTACACTCATACATTGCTGGTGGGGCTGCAAATTAGTGCAGCCACTCTGGAAAGCAGTGTGGAGACTCCTTAGAAAACTTGGAATGGAACCACCATTTGACCCAGCTATCCCACTCCTTGGCCTATACCCAAAGGACTTAAAATCAGCATATTACAGAGATACAGCCACATCAATGTTCATAGCTGCTCAGTTCACAATAGCCAGATTGTGGAACCAACCTAGATGTCCTTCAATTGATGAATGGATAAAGAAACTGTGGCATATATATACAATGGAATATTACTCAGCCATAAAGAATGATAAAATTATGGCATTTGCAGGCAAATGGATGACACTGGAGAATATCATGCTAAGTGAGATAAGCCAATCTCAAAAAACCAATGGATGAATGATATCGCTAATAAGTGGATGATGACACATAATGGGGGGTGGGAGGGGTTAGTGTTAGGGTTAGAGTTAGGGTTAAGGAGGGGGGCAAGAATGGAGGAAGGAAGGACTGTATAGAGGGAAAAGAGGGGTGGGACGGGTGGAGGGGAAGGGAAAAAAATAACAGAATGAATCAAACAACATTACCCTATGTAAATTTATGATTACACAAATGGTATGCCTTTACGCAATGTACAAACAGAGAAACATCATGTATCCCATTTGTTTACAATAAAAAAAAGAGAAGAAAAAAAAAACTTAATGAAATTCAAAAGAATACAAGTAAACAGATGAATGAATTAAGGAAGACAATGTAGACTATGAATGAACACTTCAACAGACAGATTTTGAAAAAGAACCAAATAGAAATCTTGGAAATGAGGCTGGGGAGATAGCTCAGTCGGTAGAGTGCCTGCCTTACAAGCACAAGGCCCTGAGTTTGATCCCCAGCACCGCAAAATAAGAAAAAAAAAAAAAAAAAGAAATCTTGGAAATGAAAAACTCAACACATCATTTAGAAAACTGAATTTAAAGTCTTGATAATAGACTAAGCCTAGAAGAAGGGAGAATATCAGAGCTTGAGGACAAATTAGCCAAAAGATTACATTGTAATAAAAAATATATATATAATACACACACGTATGTATGTTAATGAACCACAAAGGGTGCACTGGACATACAGGATCTCTGTAACACCATTAAAATGTCAAACATCTAATGATTGTCATTCCACAAAGAGAAGACATGCATGTTGAGTAAACACAAAGCCTATTCAGTGAAAAATGGCAGAAAATTTCTCAAAACTTGGGATGGACATCCAGGTACCAGATTTATTTAGAACCTCAAAGAAATGACCAGAAAGAACCTCTCCATGACATACTGTAGCTCAATTGCCAAAGTACAGGACAAAGAAATAATATTGAAAGCTCCAAGAGAGAAGTACCAAGTCACATTTAAAGGATAACCCACTAAAATAACAGTTGATGTCTTAGAAAGAATACTAAAGGAAAGGAAGGCATGGACTGATGTATTTCAAGTCCTTAAAGAAGATAATTAGTAATCAAGATGACTATACTTAGCAGAATCAAAGGAGAAATAAAGAACTTCCAAGATAAGAAAAACCTGAAGAAGTTCATAACCACTAGACTAGCAATATTGAAGCTATTAAAGGAATCCTACATCCAGAAGAGAAAGATTAATACAATCATGAGAGCATGGGAAAGAATGAATCTCCCTAGAAGAGTAGACACACAAATGAGAAATAGGAAAGGACTAAACATTACCAATTAGTAAATCATAGAAATATCTAATATGAATAAGACAAGAAGAAATAAACATAGAATACTCAAAACAACCACAAGAATATCACCAAAGTGACAAAACATCTATATGTCTTTCAATAATAACTCTTAGATTTAATGTCCTTAATTTTCCAATTAGAAGATACAAACTGGGTGATTGGATTAAAAACAGGACCCAGCAATATGCTGCCAACACAAAACCCACCTAACCTCTAAATACATATGCACACTGAAAGTGAAAGAATGGACAAAGTAGTCCAAGAAGATTCAATGAGAAAGCAAACAGGAGTAGATATACTTATATTCAACAAAATAGACTTTAAGCCAAAAGTCAGTTTGAAGAGGCAAAGACTGTCACTACATATTGATCAAAGGAAAAATTCCTCAAAAACATAATTATTATAAATATATATGCACTTAACATTGGAGCATCAAACTTTATAAGATAGATAGGACTAGATGTAAAGGGACAGGTAGGTCCCAATACAGTAATAGTGTGTAACTTCATTATAACTTTTTCGCCGATAGTAGATCACCCAGACCAAAAAATAAATAATAAAATGTCAGAGTTGAAGTTGAATTATACCATGGATCAAATGGACTTAACAAACATTTACAGAATATTCTATCCAACAACTGCATAATACACATTTTTTTTTCATCAGCATGTGGAACTTTTCCAAAGTAGATTGTATATTAGTTCATAAAATAATTTTTTTTTTTTTTTTGCGGTACTGGGGATTGAACTCAGGGCCTTGTGCTTGTGAGGCAAGCACTCTACCAGCTGAGCTTTCTCCCCAGCCCTTAAAATAAATTTTAACAAACTAAAAACAATCAAAATAACTTCTTGCATCTTATCAGATCACAATGAAATGAAACTAGAAAGTAACAGTAAGAGAAACTACAGAAATTATACAAACATATGGGGATTGAACAATGCACCATTGAACAAACAGTGAACCATTGAAGAAATTAGAAGAGAAGTTAAAAAATTCATAGAATAAAATGGAAATGAAAACTTAATATACCAGTCTGTGGGATACAGCAAAAGCATTACTAAGAAAGAAGTTAACAGCAATGAATGCCCATATCAAAAAGACAGAGATCTCAACTTTATAACCTAACCTAATGATGCATCTCAAGGTCTTAGAAAAACAAGAAAAGAAAGAAAGAAAGAAAGAAAGAAAGAAAGAAAGAAAGAAAGAAAGAAAGAAAGAAAGGAAGGAAGGAAAGAAGGAAAGAAAGAAAGGAGGGAGGGAGGAAAGGAGGGAGGGAGGAAAGTAGGGAGGGAGGGAGGGAAGGAAGAAAGAAAGGAGGGAGGGAGGGAAGGAAGAAAGAAAGGAGGGAGGGAAGGAAGGAAGGAAGGAAGGAAGGAAGGAAGGAAGGAAGGGACAGAGAGAGAGAAAGGAAGGAAGGAAAAGAGAAGATAAAGTAAAGAAAAGAAGAAAAGAAAAAATAAAAGAAGGAAGGAAGGAAAAGCTCAAAATCAGTAGAAGGAAATAAATAATAAAATTCAAAACAGAAATAAATGTAAAAATGACTAACAGAACAATACAAAATCAATGGCACAAAGAGCTGGTTCTTTGTAAAGATAAATGAAATTGAGAACATTTTAGCTGGACTAACCAAAAGAAAGAAAGAAAGAGAAGACCCAAATAAATACAATTAAAGATGAAAAAGGAGACATTGTAACAGATACTACTGAAAGAATTATTGGATAATATTTTGAAAAACTATTTTCCAACCAATTGGAAAAATCTAGAAGAAATGGACAAATTTCTGAACACATTTGACCTACCAAAACTGAACCAAGATGATATGAAAAAACCTAAATACATCGACAACAAGTAATGACTGAAGCAGCAACAAAGAAAAGTTGAGGTCCTGATGGATTCACTGCTGAATTCGATAAGACTTTTTAAGAAAAACAAACAGCCAGCACCCTTCAAACTAGTCAATAATGTAGAAAGGGAAGGGACCCTTCCAAACTCATTCATAAAGTCAGAATTATCCTGCTTCCAAACTTTGATAAAGACACAACTGCAAAATAAAACTGTAGATCAAAATCTCTGATAGAGAAAGAAACTTCCTCAATTAAATATTTGCAAATCAAATTCAACAGCATTAAAAATATCACATGCTGTAATCAAGTTGGTTTCATTCCAGGTATGCAAGAATGGTTCAATATATATTAATCAATAAATGTAACACAGTATATAGGTAGAATTAAGGATAAAAATCCTATGACCATATCATGTGAAAAAAGTCTTCGGTAAGATTCAACATTCCTCCATAAGAGTCCTGAATAAATTATGTATATAAATGTGTTAGTTAGTTTTTTGCTACTGTGACAAAATACCTAAGATAAACAACTTAAAGAAAGGAAAGATTTATTTTGACTCATGGCTTCAAAGGTTTCAGTCCATGGTTGGATGTTTTCATTGCTGTGGTCCTGTGGTGAGGCAGAACATCATGGCAGAGAGGGCCTGGTGGAGCAGAGCTTCTCACTTCATGGTGGTCAGAAAACACAGAGAGAAACAGAGAGAGACAGAGACAGAAACAAAGAGAGAAAGAGACAGAAATGGGTACAAGGGGCCTGGGACAAGATATACTGGTCAAAGACATGCTACTAGAGACCCACCCCTTCCAACTCTGCCCTACTTCCTAAAGTTGCCACCAGCCTCCAACAGCTATCAACTATCAACCCATCAATGGATTCATTCATTGATGAAGTCAGAGCCCTCATTATCCAATTGCATCCCAAGTGCCCCACCTCAGAACATTATTACACTGGGAACCAAACCTTCAACAGATGATCATTTTGGGGAAATTACAGATCCAAACCATAACAAAAAGAATCATAGTTCAATATAATAAAGGATATATATGACAAACTCACAGCCAACATCTTACTGAATAAAGAAAAACTGAAAGCATTTCCTGTAAGATCAAGAATAAGTGTGTCTACTCTTACACTCTTATTCAATATAGTATTAAAATTTTATCCAGAACATTTAGGCAAGGAAAAGAAAGAAATTGAATACAAATAGAAAAGGAGGAAGTCAAATTATCTCTGTTTGCTGATGATATGATTTTATAATTAGAAAACCCTAAAGATTCCACCAAAAGACTTGAAACTAACAAATTCAGCAAAAAAAAAAAGCATGATACAAAATCAACATATAAAACTCAGTAGTTTTTATAGACACTAATAATGAACTTATTGAGAAAGAAATCAGAAAATGGAATTCCAATTTCAATAGCCTAAAAAAATTAAAAATTACCTAGAAATAAACCTAACTAAGGAAGTAAAAGGTCCCTACAATATAAATTAGAAAACTCTGAAGAAAGAAATTGAAGAAGAAACTAGAAGATGGAAAATTCTCCCATGTTTTTGGATTGGGAGAATTAATATTGTTTAAATTTCCATACTACTCAAAATGATCCACACATCTAATGCAATTCCCATCAAAATATCAATGATATTTTTTGCAGAACTAGAAAAAAATCTAAAATTCACATGCAAGTAGAAAAAATTCCAAATAGCTAAGGCAATCTTGAGCAAAAGGATTGGAGGCATCACAATACCTGATTTCAAAATATACTACAGAGCTGTAGCAACAAAAACAGCACAGTATTGGCATAAAAACAGACAAATAGACCAATGAAACAGAATAGAGAACTCAGAAATAAACCCACACATTTATAGCCAAAGGATTCTTAACAAAGATGTCAAAAACGTATGGTGGAGAAAAGAGTCTCTTGAACAAATGGTACTCAGAAAACTAGAGATCTACACGTAAAAGAATGAAACCACAAACCTATCTCTCTTCCTGGACAAAAATCAACTCAAAATGTATGGATTGATCACAAGCCATGGTGTAAGACCTGAGGCACTGAAACTACTAGAAGAAAATGTAAGGGAAACACTCCAAGTCACTGCATAGGCAACAGTTTTCTAAATAGGATTTCAATAGCTCAGGAAACAAAAGAATTGATAAAGGGTCAATTTTTACTTCAAGTTCAGAATAAAAACAATCAACAGAGTGAAGAGAAAACCTACAGAATGGGAGAAAATTTTTATCAGTTATTCCAGAATATCCAAAGCATTAATATCCAGAATAATATAAACTTAAAAACAAATGGACAAGTAGTCCAATTAAAAAAGGTCAAATTTATCCCAATAGACACATCTCAAAAGAAGTACAATAAACTAGTGAACTTATGAGAAAATACTCAACATCCTTAGTCACTTAGGGAAATGCATATCAAAACTACTTTGAGATTCCTTCTCACCCCAGTGAGAATGGATATTATCAGAAACAGAAAATACCAAATGCTGGAAGAATGTGGAGAATAAGGAACTCTCATACACTGCTGGTGAGAATATAAATTAGTAAAGCTACTATGGAAAACAGTGAGGATGTTCCTCAAAACACTAAAAGCAGAATTACCATATAGTCTAGCCATACCATTCCTGGGTATATATCTGAAGGAATTGAAAGAAGCATACAAAAGTAATACCTGTATATCCATGTTTATTGCAAACTATTCACAACAGCTAAAACATGGAATCAGTGTATGTGCCCATCAATAGATGAACAAATAAATAAAATATGGTATCTAAACACAATGAAGTACTATTCACCCACAGAGAGAATAAAATCCTGTTCTTTGAAGGAAAACATATTGAATTGAGTAATGTCAAGACATAGATAGACAAGTATCATATGTTTTATCATATGAGAAAACTAAAAAGAAAAAAAAAAGATGATCTGAAAATAAAAGAGGGACTATTAGGAAAAAGGAAGGGAATCCCAGGGAGAGTGAAGGGAGGGGAGGACAAGAGAGGGTAGAAGGGAATGTGGACTTGATCAAAGTGTAGTGTATGCATGTATGTAAATGTCACCATGAAATTCATTAATTTATACAATTAATTGCATTAATCATAATAATAATAAATAAGTTAAGATGTGTTTTTGGGACCCCCCAAAAAGAAAAAAAATAGAATTTTCTGGAATCTGGTTGATTTTCTTGCACATAGTACATAGCATAAAGATAGGAACTGTGCCTTTTGTTTTCTCTTCATGGTATCCTAGGGCCTAGCAGAGCATCAGGCCCATAATGGATGATCAAAATGTATTTTTTTGTATGAACAAATAAATGAGTGCCACAGTGAACTGAAGACTAATCCTCAATGTCAACAGCATGCAGCAGGCTTAACCTGGGTTTCCTGATTCCAAACTGCCTCTCTGATCTTTGGCCAGGATTGATCTCCTGGTTTCTGCACTGCCCACCTGGTTCTGACCCACTGCCTTCTCTGACCTACCTGTGCCCTGTGACTCAGGCTGACTATCACTGGGCTCTTGGCCACCAGCTCCATTTGGGGATCACCCAACCCGTTCCTGTGCTGTCTACCCTGCTCATGCAGCTCTGGCTTGGCTCACTCAGGGTGGTTCCCATCCTGTTCCCAGTATTGCCAGCCATCTGATTCCAGTGATGAAATTCTCTTGGGCTGGCTTAATTTCCTCCCATAAATGGATCCTATTTGTGCTTCCTTAGGAGGATTCCATGGAACAGGGAGGTGGTAAAGAAAGAACTTCCAGGGCCTTCACTCCTGTAAAGTGTCTCTCCTTATTATAAAAATAGAAAACTCTTCATGTTTGATTTGGGATCAATTTGAAATAAGAATACTGCTGGAAACAAAAATTTAAAAGAATAATTGCTATTTTACCTTTTATTTCTTAAAAAAAAGAAACTTATGGAAAAATGTCAAATATGGCTGCAAACCTATGTTCTCACTTGATCTCAGTTGACTTTTCTTCACCTTCTAAATAAACATTTCTATTGAACACCTTATGATTCTAACCTCTACATCAACAAAACCAATCTAATCATCCTTCTCCCTCTGCCTTTCCCATCACCACCAGTGGAAGCCTCTCCTGACAGAACTACTCAGGCATTCTCAATCCCTGCCTTCTGTGTTTTTAATCTTTATCCAATTAGTAGTCTCTCAAATGAATTTAAAATGTTTTTTCCTTCAAAATCCTTTCAACACATCAAGATGTTTCCACTCAGCCATCTATCTAAAAATGTTTCTCTGTTGCCCCCAATGGCTATGGACATTTTCTTCTTTATTTTTCTATTATAGCTATTTCTGGGTCTGGCTCAATGGCTCCCACCTGTAATCCCACTGGCTCAGGAGGCTGAGGTATGAGGATTGTGAGTTCAAAGCCAGCCTCAGCAAAAGTGAGGCACTAACAATTCAATGAGACCCCTGTTTCTAAATAAAATACAAAATAGGGCTGGGAATGTGGCTCAGTGGTTAAGTGTCCCTGAGTTCAATCCCCAGTACCCCCACCAAAAAATATTTCTGTATTCTCCAGTTTAATACTCCTCAATGCTTCCCCACTAAAATATCAAGCTGTATTTTGGTCTCTATTTTTCAGATTTCTTCACTATATCATCCCAACCTACCAATTGAAAGCAATTAGTTTCTATCCCAAAGATTCCTCACTTGAGACTTGCCCAATGTCTCATAAGGGCACCATGACCATGCCTGTCTTCTAAGCTTTTCTCCCACTGCTTTTTTTGCCTAAAGTCTTCCCTCCAGTTCCTGCTTCACTTCTGTTTCTAATTTGAACTCCACTCATTTAAAAAATCTTGCTTTTCGAGGAACATATCTCTTACTAATGAAGTCATCAATAATATGACACTGATACTCCATGAGGCAAATACCATGGTTTCTAACAAGATCAGTTGTCCTTGTATATATTAAGTAGTTCACTCTGTTCTGTTCATTGTCAATTGGACCTCTAATCCCTTTTGGGGCCAAAAAACCATGCCATCAAATTATTCATTATCTAGCATATGTACACAATAGTAAATTTAACTCAACAAAGAGAATATGTATGACATCCTTTGAAAGAACTTTGTCATTTCCTTTTCATGTGGCATTTGATGTAGAGCTTTAAACACAGCTAAGTAATCTTGCAGTTGACCATCTTTGTGTGTCAACTGTAATGGTATTTGAATGGGGGTTCAATTTTTAACTTTAAATTTTTGTTAAGATTTGGTAACAGAATACTTCGATTATATTCCTGAACTGTTTTGCCAATGATCTTTTGAATCAAAAGTAACACTTTAGGTAAAGATAGCTACACGCTCCTTCTCTTTGTGATTGTGATCTTATAAGTCATGTCAGAATACTCAAACATGAATTTATGCTCTTTTAAATAAGCATCCTTGACCATCTCCAAAACTAATGATTTCTCATCGTAGGTGTTTGTTTTGTGATTTTCCCAGGATCTCTCTTATTTTTTTCTGAACTCCGGTGTTTGGCCAAGTTTCTTCTACACCATCATTCAGAGTTTCTTCTCTAGTGAGCTACCTGGACCTCACAAGGGGAACATCTTGATCTTCCCTCAGTACCTATGTATGCTTCACATTGTAGCACTTGCTATTATTGCCTATTAATTTGGTTAAATCCTTCCCAGACTGTAAACTCTACAAGTGCAAGATTGAACATGTGGAACGCAGGTGAACTTTATGACAATGAATCTCTGCAGTTTGAGAGAACTGACTGTTTAAACAGTCATTTGCATCAGTTATTTTTCATAATTAATTTTCACCCCTAATGGACTTCTCTGACAATACATATGATTTTTCAATTACTATCTCCAAAGCTAATGCTTTTTTATTCCAGGTATCTGTCTTTCCATTTGATCAGAATGTCTTCTTTTCTTTCCTTAAAGATGTTATTTTTCAGTCATACATATTATAGAAAAATTCCAAAAAGTGTGGAATTTATTTATCTCCCTATACTGTCAATTCTCCAACCTTGTCTTTATCCATGCATGCTACATCATTGCAAGTGCTATTTTGTATTCTTTTATTTAACCTCTTTATATATAGTCTTTGTATCAATACAGTCTGAATAAAACCTTTGATTCATTTTGAAATGACATAATCACTCATTCTTTTCACAGTACTGTAAAGGGACTTACATTTCTATCAGTATATTTCCAAGGAGATAGGTTTTTTCCTTTTGGAATCATATATAGCATTCATTATGAATTTTACACCTTGCAATTATTCTTAGAAGAATATTTAGCAAATAGGTAACTTGAGACGCTGAATAATTATGTACATTCTGGTCATTGGGTTCTCTATCAGGATAATTACTGCTAAATTTTGTGACTCTTACTGAAGAACTGACTCCTTTTTGAAAGTGCTTTCCAAATCAAGACACGGTTCATCTAGAGGAATGGAGTCCCACAACAAATGGAGTAGTCAGCCTTTTACATTTTCTGCCTAAGTCGGGGATCCTTTGGAGTGAAGGGGTAGTGTCTGAACTCTTACTCATATTTTGTCATAGCAGTCATGGCACCTGGAGAGTCCATTCATCACCAGAATTCAATGTTGGGCTGGAACTTCTGGGAAGTTGAGATAGGGTGGGGTGAGTGGAAATCAAACATCTTTGTTATAGATTAATTTATTCTCTTTACACATATACTTTGTGTGGGAGAATGAGTCACATTCAGACTAGACCCCAAAATGATGCTCCTGGGCATACCTCAGCATCTGCAGATAATTTATTGAGCTATTCAGAGAATTTCCTGCAAGGTTTTGTGATGGGCTATGGCCCAGACCACTAATGGGTGAAAACTAGCAGCCTCTATGTCGCCTGAGCGAGCCCTGTGAAGAAGGAATCTTGCAGTAACTGGCATTTTCATTGTGCCCTTGCTTCCAGGACCTGGGTTTCATCACTAGAGTCCTTGCTTGTCTTGTCCTGCAGCAAGTGAAAATGCAGTCTTGTTTGTCTAGGAACTGTGTCTCGGCTGGCTTCCTGCTTTCAGGTCAAAGATGCATTCCTTTGAGGAAAAAGACTGGCCATTTGAAATGGTCACAATGACCTTATGAGAAGAGAAATGGGGTCTCTAATAGTCACAAGTCAGCAACTACTTGCTGAGACCCAGAGGCTTGTGACGGTAGTCGGAAGTTAATGGCACTGCTCTGTGGCCTTCTGGTCCCTTCAGTTACTGACACAGAGTACATGGTTTTGACACAAATAGTACCATGGCCTCCAGAACAGGCCTCTGTAGACTTAGAGACCTGGAGGCAAAATGGACTCCAGAAGAGCACTCCATCATTCACAGTGCCATGGTCAGTGCTCTGAGCATCTATTCTTGCAGCTTTTTCTATTTTAACAAGTTTAAATAGCTCAGAAGATTTCACTTATTTCATAGATTCCTATATGTAGAAAACAAAAAAGGAAAACCCTCATACAAATTTCAAGTAAATCTTTCCAATTTGGCAGAGGTTCTAAAATCTCACCATTTACTTAGCATACCAATTATTCCCACAGCACACAGTTCCAGGTAAATCTGGGCATGTAGGTCAGGGGTTTCAGGAGCATGGGTTCAATTCTTAGCTCCTCTTCTGTGAATTCTGGGAAAGCTCACCAACTGCCCCAGGTCTCCACATTTTCTGTAGCACACATTTTCAAAGAACTTTTGATGCACCCGGCACTGTACTGAGTACTCTGTGCTTAATTCCTATAGCAATGCTACCACAAAAGGAAAGTATGTATCTCCATTTTAAGGATGGAGAAAGGGAGGCACAGAGATATTATAAGCTGTCTAAGGACATTAAGGGAGGAGAGGTCAAACCAGGATTCCAGCCCAAGCCAGGTGCTGGAGAGCCAATACTGCAGAGCACTGTACAATGCTACTGCAGAAACCAACCCCAAAGGCCCCACACTGCAAACACAAGGGAAGAAGCCCCCATGAAGAGATCTCGTCCACCTCCCCCATAAACTTAGTATCCAGTCAACTGAATTTAGATGTATGTACTTTGAATATAATAAAATTAAGGAATCCCATTCTGAAATATTTCTTGGAAACCAAAAATATGACAAGATTAGTGATTTATAAATAATGTTTTAATTTGATATGTGTCCCCAAGAGGTTCATAAGTAGCTTCCAAAAAATTGAGGAGACCTACTGGCTCAATTCTAAGCCTATGGCTTTGACCAGTCAGTGATGTCTATCTTTTCCATCAGGTTACTGTGTTATATCCTCAGACATGGATCCTATTACTTTATTTTGAGAATATTGATTTATCATTTATATATTTTCTTTGTTTCTATTGTTTATTTCTTATCTTTATCATCATGTAAAGTTGCCATCATTTCAAAATAGCTTGTAAATTTAAAAGAATCAATTGGCATGTGCTCTGATGAAAATTAGACTCAGGATAAACTTTAAAAAGCATTTTCCTATTAGTAAGCAAACTGTGCTCTTTGTGTTTAAATTAATTGTTCTAAGACTATGCTAGTTCAATAACCAAGCAAATCATAGAAAAGCCTCATTGTGTATTAGGATAAGCATGAAGGAAAACATGGGAAAATTGTATTGAAACTATAGAGATCTGGGATGAGAGCAAAGTGTCTTGCTGTCACTGTGTGGGTATCTTTGTGTGGAGGTTAGGAGAGGATGACCTTTGAAAAGAAAGAGTAGTTATTGAAAGTTTTTAAATTTCTTATTCTTTCAAAAGTTTCTAGGGTATAATTTGCATAGTGTTCTTTTTTCCTGTCCTTTAACCATCCTCGGTGAAATACATTTGAGAGATCAGCTTCACCTTTCACCTCCCCATCTCTCATTTTCTTGTGACTCATAGCAACAACTCCACCCCTTCTCTTCCAAAATCCAGTGGCAGCTGCTACGGAAGTACCTCTGAGTCAGTCAGAAGTAAGGCAGGATGCCAAATGTCTGATTCACTCCTCAGAACTTGGAGGAGGAGACAATTAGAGAATTAAAGGTTGTAACTTCATGGGGGGGAGGTAATAACTTGTATGGTGGTTTATGCAAGTGCACTTACTATCTGTGACAGCACAGGAAATTCATCTTAATTTTTATTCAAACACCTACACTACTCTTGCCTCAACTTGTTGGACATAGGAAACCATGAATAAAGGCTGGACATGTTATAGAATAGAAAAATGTCAGCAACTTCTACTTAGAATCACTTATATTTCATTTTTCTAGGAACAAGTTCAAGAGGGAAGGCTAATTCCTTGGATAAGGGTTCTAGAGGAAGACCACAAACTGTGGATCAAGTATAGTATAACCAATGTGTCATATTAGGTGTTATAATTGCTTTGTACATTTGAACTTAGAAACAGTCCTTTATGAAACTTGAAATACCTAAGAAGTAAAAAAGCAAAATTAAAATCAAACAAATATGAAGTGTTACCAATCATATTCTTTACCACACATATTTGCCTCATTATAGTTGAAACTTCAATAAGATGATTATTTCATTTGCAAAAAGTAGAAAAAAAATATGTTCAGAATAAATGGAGGCAAATCAAGTATGGTTTTATCTTCAGTTTGTTCAGATGTGATACCCAGTAACTTTCAGAACTTTGTTTTGCATAGTTGCATAGTGAAGATGAATAGATTTGTATTCTGTTTCATCTTGAGGGAAACAAAATAGTTATGTCTCTTCCACATAAGTTCCCATTATGTCTAATTTTTTTTTCCTCATCATGAATTCCTTTTCATCTCTTTATCACTTGTCATTCCCACAGGAGAGTTTGATAAAAAGTTACAAAGGAGACTTCTACTCTATGGGTTGAGATTTGGAGTAGGCTTTGAAATGTCACATGATCATCTTTCAAACGTTATGCCACAGAGCTTCGGCAATGTGTTGTGTTCAAATGGGCATGATGAAAAATCTGAAAGAAAGAACCAAGAATAACAGTCCTCTCCCATTGTCTGGTATGAGAGAAGGAGACTGGAGAAAAGACAGTTGAAAATAAATGAGATGAAAACAATGTTCAGAGTCAAAGCTTACAGATCAGTATTTGGAAGACAATGAAAGTCAATGAGCAGGAAAAAAAAATAGTGTGTGAAAAAGTACATTCTTTACCTTATTCTTTTTCTCTGTTTTTACCTGTGTGATGGTTCATTTCTATGTAAATAGAGTATGTGGTAGAGTCTAAAGAGACTCCAAATTGATCAGGTTTTTTTGTTTATTTGTTTATTTTTAATGAAAAGTTTAGGTTTTCTACTCTGTCCAAGAAACTATTTTCTTGTTGGCAAGACTTAATATTTAAGTAGAAATGATTACACATTTCTTCAGTACAGATGGTGTATTTTACTTCTTTCTTTACATCAACAATAGAATCTAAGACTGTGCTGTTCTCAATTGATACCTGAAGTTGGGTTCTCTTAAGTACACCCAAGCCCCAATGTTCCTCAGTTTTCCTTTCTTGTTTCTGAACAAGTTGAGAAATAGACATGGAGGCCAAACTCTCATTTTAATCCTCATAGAGACATGGCTGGAAAACTGGATTTTGAGTTGTTGACCAACTGGACTTGCTAATGTTGAACTCAGATTTAGGAAGACCCACTGAACCATCATAGCAGTGAAAATAAAGGTGGGCCACAGGGACTGAAGTTGTAGCTCAGTGGGAGAGCACTTGTCTAGTATGTGTGAGGCACAGGGTTCAGTCCTCGGTACCATATATAAATAAATAAATAAATAAATAAATAAATAAATAAATAAATAAATAAATAAAGTTACCAAAAAAAAAAAAGGGTGGGCCACAAGGATGGAGCCTGTCTAGATAAGCCTTCATCCAGAGAGAGTGAGAGAGAGAGAGAGAGCAGAATTCCAGCTCTCTATAAGTAGATTTACTTCCATGAGAAATACCTGGAGCTGAGCCAAACATAACCAATTATTCCCCCAAAGTTATCAATCAAATAAGTCAGCTACCCTCCTAAATATGAAATAAGTAAAGGTTCTAAGAGAGATGTAGAGTCATACAATTTGAACTCCCTTTATGAAAAGAAAATACCAGGATTGGAGAAAAATTCTCCTTCATTAGTATTTGCCCATTAATGAATACAGTGAATTCATGGACACATCATGTGCTTATATTTGTGTGTATGAGTATGCTGGAAGGCATTTTATGCTGGAAATGCTTTAAGGAGAAGGTTAGTAACAGAAGGGCTAGTTCGTTTGGTTATATGGAATTTGGTTTAGAGGCAAAGAGCTATCTATATTCCTTTTCCTTCCAAATGATAGGTTTTTTGTAAGTAGTTATAAATAATTCTACCATGTCATTCTCTCATTTATGTTGCTTCAAAGGCTTCCTGATGTACTTAGATTATAGTCCAAACTCTTTGTGATTGTCCATAAGGTCTAGAAGACCTCCACATGGTCCTTGCTTACTCTTATTCTCATTTCTCCTTTTCATTCTGCTTCAGAAATAATGCATTTTGATGTTGCTGTGTATCATTTCATTCCATTTCTAAAAATTGGTTATAGGAAGTTTATTTCCCTGTGCCTGGAATCTTTGCAAGTCTGAGTTCATCTTATCATTTAAGTATTTGTTCAAACTTCATTTTCTGAGAAGAGTCTTCCTTGACTACCTAGTCTAAGGATGTCAGCCATTCAGTCATCTAGTTCTGTTCCCTGCACTTAACTGGAGTCAGATACTTCGGTTGTTTGCTTATTTTCTTTCTCTCATCAGTGGACTGAATGCTCAAGTAAGGCAGTGGTCCAGTCCATTTTACCCATTACATTGTGTCCCAGTCAGACTTTGGTAGGAACTCAACAAGGATTTGGAGAATAAATGGATAGTTCCCATCATCACACTACTGCTGAACATAAAAGTTACCCTGTATATACAGCAATTAATTCAGAGGCCACGCCAAAGTATAATGTCAGTTTTGGACCTAGATGAAAGTGAGGATGAATTTCCTAACAGGTTGGTTGCTTGCTTACAAAAAGGAATGAGCATGTTAAACAATATACCTTAATAGAGTCCAGAATAGTCACTATAGTTGCAGAGAATTTCTTGGGATTTCACCTGCTAAAAAAGATTTTTATGGCTAGCAAGCATTCCCATGGATCAAACAATTTCGTTTAGCATTTCTTACTTTACTGAAACTATTTGTACTGAAAATATTGGATCTTAAACATTGTACAGAAAAGGGTATTGCATGGGTTTTAAAGATGAGGTGTGTTATTGTTTGGGGATAATGAATTAGAATAATCGATTCATAGACCTCACATTTGAACTACCTTTTATGACTGGTTTTTAGAGGAATTTTATCTTTAGGACTATGGTCTGACTTCCCACCCCTTGGACCAACATGAAAAGGTTGAGTACTGTAAGGTTAATTCTGATAAAAGATTGAATGTTATTTGAAATCAAATGACAACTTTGGAGATTTTGCTTGTTGTGCATCCTGATGTCCACAATGGAGGGTTTCAAGTGTGCATTACTGTCACACAAGTGTACAAGCAAATTTCCCTCTTTCACCATCTTTCCTCTAACATGGACTAATACTTCTTTACCTCAAAGTATTTGTTTAACACCCAGCCATGTTATAAGGAAGCTATGAAGGTAAGGCCACTTCCAGGAACTGGAATTGCAAAAGGGTGTGGGCTTATGGTAGCTTCAAGTTTAGGGCATGGACTCTGGAAGGGAGCAATTAAATATTTCCTTCTAAATACACGGACACACACACACACACACACACACACACACACGTGTCTCTGTGTATCTCCCACTCATTTGCACTGTTCATTTTTCCAGCACGAATTTCTTTTTCATTCTTAACCTGTGTTAAATACCAGTCTCTCATGCTTTATTTCATGCTCTGCAGTACAGAAACACAGATTCATCTGGACTATGCCTCAGGCATCTCCAAGGTCTATATCAAGTTCTTAGACATAGCTTAAGGATCAAGGTATCTCATGTTAATACTAAGTGGTCCAGGCATGTATGAAATAGTGCTAAATATGAGGTGAAGTGTGTCAAATGTTCATTTTATGTTTAATGTCGCCCCAACTTCTTCCAGATATGGGTGCCAGGATGAAAGTGATGAAGAAAATTCATCTGTCTAAGTCCAAAGGAGATAAGCTAAATTCAGTTTTAAACATAGAGGATTATTCATGGGAAGTACCTAAACAGTACTTACTTTTTAAAAATTTATTTTTATTGAAAACAAATGGGCTACATCTTGTTTCTGTGTACATGAAGTAGAGGCATACCATTTGTGTGATCATATGTTTACATAGGGTAATAGTTTTTGATTCATTCCGTTATTTTTTCCTTCCCCCACCCCTCCCACCCCTCTTTTCCCCCTATACAGTCCCTCCTTCCTCCATTCTTGCCCCGCTTCCACTCCCCCATTATGTGTCATCATCCGCTTATCAGCGAGATATTTCCTTTTAAGTGGAAGAAAACAAGCAGGATCCAGTAAGCTCTCAATCCTCAGGAGGTATGTCTGCTTTAGGACCAGCTCTTACTACTCAGATCAAGAGTAACCACTCCTAAATTTCCCTGCACATAGAGAAATCATAGGCTCAGGAGCCATGCCCTAGAAATCTGTCTCATTTTAATATTTTATTCACACTACCAAAGATTAGAAGATAAAGAAATAGAACTTTTGGAAATGAATTAAGATAAAGTTAATGTTCTCCATGCTATATTTCATAGCAAGAATAAAAGCAAAAAGTATTTAAAGTTTCCTAACACCCTTAGTGTATATGAGGTGTGAGAAGCTCACTCGATGGGAACAGAAGTCTGTCTTATTCATTGTCAGAACTAGAAAAGTTCTTAGCAAGAGATTGTATGAATATTTGTAGAAAAAATGAATTGATGCATTGATGAAAATCTTACATTCTATCAGATTTGCTGAGTCAGAGTTCTTTTGCCCCCAATAAGGATATTCTCCTGCTTCAGGCCTCAGTCCAGATCAAATGAGGAGAATCTATTTTCATGAGGTGCTTTGTCAGCTCAGAGCCATGTGACACTCATAATTTTCCATTTACAAATGTACTATAGTTTGAAGAACAAAGCCTGACCATACATCCCTGCAAACACTTGTGAGCAGGTCCAGAGATAATCCACTAGATAAGCTTACTCCCTGTTGCATCATATGGGAAAATCATTTACCAGACCGAGGAGGAGTCTAGCTTTTTCTTGCACGCAATGGGCAGGTGAGTTCACAGAGCAAGGAGAATTCTTGCTGCATTGTAGGTATTGAAGAGTAATTACAAATTAACCAGGTGGGTTGGGGTCAGTTCCCCCAGAGCAGCATTCCACTACATCCCTATCAGAGGATCTTCAGGTTAAACCCCTTCTGACCGTACTCTGGAAAACCCTACTTTCACCTGAAGAGGACACATACTTAACATTAATTTCCTATGGGAATTAACCCCTCACCTACTTGTAGTTTCAAGATCTTGCACAAATAATAACTGGTAAGCCAAAGGTATTCTAGGAAAAGAACTTCAAGCATCTTCCTGAATGTTTGGCTGAACTTGATTTTCTATTCTGCCACTGAGTTATTCAGAAGTAGCTAAATTTCACATCGGAAATCCAATGACTTTTAAAGATGTCAGAAATTTATGTAGTTTCATCTCTAAGGAAAAGCAGTAGGAAACATATTCTTATCTTTGTGAGTCCTTTCTCAGTTTTGTACTGATGTCTAGGGACATATACAGAATTTGATCACAGAAACTAAGCAAATATCAAAGCTTCCTTGGTGAGTCATAAATGTTCAAAGAATAGACAAGTGAGTGTCATGAGAAAGATGGATGGACTAGCACTTAAGAAATTAGAAATGGTTGGTTTCATTCAAAATTTTAAAATGTTTTCTACTAGTGAATGAGTTTAATTTTTAGTTTTTATTTAGGTTTTCTTTGTAGTATTTAAAACTTATAAGATCTTTTCTAACTCTCAGAATTCCTTTCTATTCCCTGAGAGGATCTGTTGGAAGGATAAACAGAAATATTAATGGCTAACAATTATTTAACAGTTATTATGTGCCGTATTTATACCTGTTCTGTGAGACAGGTTCTGTATTGGTCTCAAGTTTGGGATAAAAGATACATACGACTTGGAGTCCAAGTTTAAAAAGAAAACTTTATATTAACTCAAAGTTTAACATTCAGCTAAGAACTAGAACTAAAAACCTAGACAAAATCAGGAGGAAAATCTTTGTAACTTTGAGTAAGCAAAGATTTCTTAGAGTAAAACAAGAAAAAATAAACACAGAAAACTGGACACATGAAAAATAATGAACAAATACTTCTCAGCACAGAAAGATGTTAAGAAACTACAAGGGCAAATCATAGTTTGGTAGGAGATGTTTGCAAAGTTTTGCCTGATGAATAACTTATGATCGAATAAGAAAAGGATAACCTGATTTAAAAGTGACTTGAACAGACACTTCACCAAGGATGATAAAATGAAATGCATGAAAGTAAATTAAAAGCTGCCCCAAATCATAGTCACAGGAAAATTTAACTTCACACTGTGATGAGATAGCACAGAAATGCCTAAAAAATTCAGAAGACCAACAATGCCAAATGATGGCAAGGTTGTAGGACAATTGTATCTCCCATAACTTGGTCAGGGAATGTACTATAATACAGTCATTCCAGTAAACAGTTTGGCAGTTCATTAAATAAATATAAACTTTCATATGACCTAGTATGCCTGATCCAACATATTTTCTAAATGGAAAGAAAAGGATATGTTCACAAAAAGATGTGTACTTCATCCATGACAGATGCTTTTAAAAATAATAACCCCAAACTGAAAAAAACTTCAACCAACTTGTGAATAAACAATTTGTACCATGTCATATAATGGAATGTAACTGCACGTTAAAAAGAAACACTTCTGCATAAGCAGCAAACTGATCAAATAAATCGTTATACTGTTTGATAGAAACCAGACACAGAAGACTGTATATGTATGATCATACACAGGAAATTTTGGAAAACATAAAAGAGTAGTGACAGAAAGCAGATCAGTGTTTGGCAAGGGCTAAGAGCAGGGGAAGGAAAATTTGGTGATAATGAAATCTATATTTTACTTATGGTGATTACATGGCCAGGTGTATTTGTTAAAGTTCACTAATTGAACATTTTAAATGGATATGTTTTTATTATAAATAAATTGTGCTTCAATAAGACTGATGGAACAAATCTAAGTTAATGTAGTAGGATTATGTGAAGAGATACTAAAGTGCTGCATCCTTTCCTCTTCTCTTGTGCAATTACACTAACCCCATGATTTTAGATGCGATCGTTGCTTTGTTATGAGCTGCCAAGAGGAAGGGCACAGATACAGCCTAGAACTGCACTGCCCAACCCAATATGGTGGCCACCTGTCACACGAGACCATTTGAATTTCAATTAGCTAAAATTAAGTAAAATTTAATATTCAGTTCCTCAGTCAGACGAGTCACATTTCAAGAGCTGGAAAGTCACGAGTGACCAGAATAGGGCAACACATAGCACATTTCAATTGTCACAGAAACTGAACAGTGTGGCTTAGAAGGACTCATTACTGAATAAAGTCTCTAAGAAAATAGCACAAACAAGAATCTAAAACCTTTGAAAAACCAAAATCACACTGTTAGATGAGAAGGAGAGAATGTTCCTCCATACTTTCACAGAGGCATGGAAATATACAAGAGTAAGCACTGGACCCAGGGCCATCCTGGGAGGACAATTTGTGGACCAGGAAAATGGGGAATGGTGGGTATCTCAAATTTCAGGACAACGTGTTCACAAGGACAGGGATTAGTCAAGTTCTATGGATCCCAAGAGGTTGTCAGCAAGGACAGAAATAATCAGGCAGATAAGGCATGCTTCTCAGAATGCCATAGATGAACACATAGTCCCTTTAAACTTATATTACCCAGGAAAAGAAGAAAGGAGGAAAATCTAAAGGGGAGTAAGAGGTCCTAGAAGGTGACTGGGAGCTGCCTAAAGGAGACATGGTTTTCACATGGAGATGATCAAAGTGCTATCAAGCCAAAGTTTTCAACCACCAATAGTAATAGACCTCATAATCTAATATGAATTCAACTACAAGAAAAATAGACTATTGCATATTATAAAACTCATCAGAAGCTTTCATATATTTTCTGACAGTGACTCAAAATAAGAACCACATTTTCTATGCTTGTGTATATTCATACATATTTAATTGAAACAAATACTTTACCCTAGCTACTTACAATGCAATACTTTTCCTCTCCTATTCTATTTTATTTGATTTCAAGAAATAAAACTGTTGTTCAAGATCCACTAAATTAGTTTCATGATCCATTAAGAGGTCAAAATCAGAGTTGTAAATACAGTGCAATAATTTTTTTGGTGGGGGGAGGAAAGTAAGGAAAATGAGTTAGCATCAGTGATATTGAATAAGAGTTACATCATGTCACTCAGATAACCATGTTGTATTTTTTGCAAGATGAGAGTCATGGGTCTTTGGCAGTTAGATCAGGTCTTCCTGAATGATGTGGTCATTTCTAAATTTTTACAATTTCTAATCTAAGAGAGAAAAGTTCAAAGAATCGAGAGTGGAAAAAAATGGCTTATTTTCTTTGAAACTAGATATTTACAGAAGAAAAGCAGCTGTTAGAGGGGAAAATACATCATTACATTTAAATCAATGCAAACATGAGTAAAAGTGATAAATTGGTTTTGTTATCTAGATTGTAGGTAAGAAGGGGAGAGGTTGAAGATTTTTGTGGTGAGGTGACTAGGGGTCATCAGAATTATGAGCTGGGTCCTCATAAAAGGGTTCATAGTCTAGTTCTAGTTATGGAAATTTGATTTGTTGAACCTACAAATTTGATAAATTGTTAGAGAAACTCACATGTACAACAATTTTTTTCCAATGAAATAAAACAGGTTTGAATAGGACGTATATGGCATTGCAAGAAGCTAGGGTAAATTTTTATTTATATTATATATGTGTGAATGTATACCAGGTTTGGATAGAAAATACATTTCTTGAGTCTTTTCTGAAAATGTATGCAAACTTTTGACTTGATAAAGTTAGGTGAGCCTCTCCAAATTTCCCATTTCTTCCTCTAGATCATTATTTCTTAAGGTGTTTTTCTGACAATCTGTATGAGAAACCACTAGAGCTTGTTGAGGATTAAAATTTCTTATCTTTATACTTTAGAATGAGTATCCTGGGAAGGGAGAGGAGAGAGGAAGGAAGAAAATATGCGTTTTTAGCAACCACCCCAGTGGAATTTTGATCAAACAAAATTTCAACAAAATTTTCAACAAAGACTGCCTAAGCCCTTGGGGCTAAATGAATTCTCCATGGGGAATCTGGTCAATTCATTCATTTGACAGATACTTATTGAGTATTAAAATATGTCAGGCTCTATACCAAGTATTCTGAAACACAAATCTCATTTTATTTACTGTAGCTATGCAACATTTTTTAATATCTTGCAGACCAATATTTCTTAATTTCCTTTTTTTCCTAAATTATTTCTAGGTAGTCGAATATATACTTTTTAGGGGGATGGAGATTGTGTTGTGGGGTTTGTGATATCTCAGTCTTGAGTTAGATGGCCTTAGTTTAAATCTACTGTCTACCATTTCCAGTTCAGAAACTCTAAGGACTGAAAGAAAATAGTGCCCACTGAAAGTAGAATCTGTTTCTGGATCCTTTATTTTTGTCCTATCAGTCTATTGGTTGGACCATTCTCAGATTGTTATTTTTCAATTAATTTTTGAAAGACAATAAAACTTCTTACAGAATTTGATAAGTTCATTTCCATATTGGTTTCTGGTGAGGGTCTGTTTCTTGGCTCACAATGCTACCCCTCTGGTTGCACTCCACGCACGGGCCAAGCAACTCTCTGGGGCCTTTTACTAATTCCAGTGTAATCACTTCCAGGAGTTCTTGTAATCTAACACCAAAGGTCCATCTTCTGATACTTTTACCTGGGGGGTTAGATTTCAATTTATGAACACAAACCTTTAAACTACATTAAACCGGTTTGTTTTGTTTTGTTTTTTTTTTTCTCTATTCTTATTTTGATAGAAGCTTCTTAAATTTTACCACGAATAGGCATTTATAGTGTATCAGTCAGTTGTTCATCTTTATAACCAAAATACCTAATGTAAACGACCTGAAGGAGAAAGGCTTTATTTTGGTTCACAGATTCAGTTTTCAGTCCATAGTCAGCTGTCTACAAGGCAAGGCAGTGGAAAGGTGTGGCAGAGAAAAATGCTCAGCTCCTGGTAGCAGGGGAGGTGGGGAAGGGAGAAGATAAACACTTCCAGGGCACACCCCCAGTGACCTACTTCCTCCAACTAAGTCCCACTCCCAGTAGTCGATTCAGCTATAAATGGATTAATCCTCATGATTCAATCATCACCTAAAAATTCCACCTCTGTAACATGAGACTTTGGGGGATGTTCCAGTTCAAAATTACAACATATAGTTATTAAACATTTTTATCTATCAATTAGATCATTTGGGTTTTATTCTTTAACCTACTAATGTGATAAGTTGCATTTATTGATTTTCTTGTGCTAAACTATTCTTTCTAGGGATAAATTAGGTTTGTTGATGGTGTACTATTCTGTTTGTGCATCACAGGATTTAGTTTTATTCTATTTTGTTAAAAAGCTTTACATCTTTGTTCATGGATGAAATTGTCTAGTAATATTTCATTTGGTTCCTTCGTCCCATTTTTGTTTTAGTATTATGGTTATACTGATTCTTTAAATGAGGTAAGGATCATTTCTTCTTCTATTTATTAGAAAAGTAAAGAGATTGAAATGAACTATCCTATAAAGTTGGGCAAACACATCTATAAAACTATCTGGGGTTGGTATTGTCTATGGAAAGATTTTTTAAAAGTAATTTTAGGATTTTTTTATTTCCCCTGAATCAGTTTTAACAGTTCCCCTATTTTCATGATTATCTCTGCCTTCAGTGCTTATCACAATGTCTAACTGTACATTTATTTTTATTTGTCCTATTGGATAGCAAATTAGGCTTCCTGAATCTATGGATTTGTGTTCTTCACTGGTTCTGGAATACTTTTAATTATTCTTTAAATTTTTCCTGTCCTCAAATTTTTCTTTCTCTTTTGGGTTTTCAACTACAAGTATATTTGACTCTAGCCTCTACATCTAAAATCTTCCTTTTATGATTTACATCATTTCTTTCCTGTATGTGCTAAATTTTGAAGTTATACCTCAGGTTCACTGATTTTTTTCATCAATGCCTAACCTGACACTTAACTCATTTATTTTATTTTTAACTTAAACAACAATATTTCTTATTTCTAAAGCTACTAAATTACTGTTATTTATTGTTAAATTATCTTGGCCATTTGCTTATGACTTATTACTTCATTTCTCCCATTTTTTCTATGATTTCTTTTTAACACCTTGTATGTTTAACTAGTTTATATTCTATTCATGATAATTTTGACATCAGAAGTCCTTGGGGATCAATACATATCATCTACTATTTTTACTTTCTCTTGGCTATGATGAATTATTTCTGCACAGATATGTATGTTTTTATCATAAATTTTAATTTGTTGAACATAATATTTGCCTTCCTGTAGAGACGATTTGTATTAGTTTCTGCAAGGAACCAGAGGTTGATCATTTCCCAGGGCTGTGATGACAGCCCTCTGTACCTCCCTACCTACAGGGTGCAAAACTCAACCAAAAACAGACCTAGCATGGACTCTCCTTTACTGGGAAAACCAAACTTTGCAACCTGTATTCCCCTACTGTTTAAAGTTTTCTGTGGGGCAAGGGTGGTGGCTCAGTGGTAGAGCACTCTCCTAGGATGTGTGAGGCACTGAGTTCGGTTCTCAGTAACACATATAAATAAATAAATAAAATAAAGGTCTATTGACAATTTAAAAAATGTTTTATAAAAATTTTTTCTGCCATTGTTTTAGTATACTTTTTGCCCCCACTCCTTTTTTTCTGTTTATTTGGCTTAGTGTTTTATTTTGATATTTCCTTTGGAGATTTCCTCACTTTCTAGTGACATAAATAGTGGTTGGAATTTACATTGAATCTAATTGCATGTTATCAGAAGAGTCCCTTAATGTCTGACTTACCATTGCACTTAATAAAAGCAGAAGTTTGGTAATTGTTTTATTAGCCTCCTGAGTTGACTTATTTCATTTAGCTTTTAATTTTTTCATATAATAATAGAATTTAATCCTTAGTTTAAAGTTGCAGCTTCCCAAGCTTTAATCAAGTCATCTAGACACTACAGTTTTGTCTTAGCTCAGCAGCTAGCCAGGCTCATACTTACACCAGAGGATAAATGGAAATGAATAGTTCCTGCAGCCAGTGTGGTGGTGGGAGTAATAAGGTGAGAATCCTAGAGCAGTTTTGTATTAGTTCAAATAGACAAATAAAAGTCAAAGATCCAATTTCCCTTCTCTTGAGAAAAATTTTCCATTGCTGCTATGTTTGCATGACTTACCTTTATTGTAGTGAGGGATTTATTGTAGTAAATTTAAATGTGTAATTTATGAGTTTACAGATAATGTATTTCTTACCAAATTCACCTTTAAAATATGTATTTTCAACTTTTCCTTTTGGAACAAACTGTTGAATCTTAAGAAATCTATCATCTCTTCCTTGTTTTCTTTCGTTGAAAAAGAAGAAAGTCTTGGTAATAAAGCACATTTAAAATATATTGAAAACATAATCTGTTAAAATGAAATTTAATCCATAGTATCACATCAATACAGCATATATATTTTCAAAAAAATTAAACGCTGATATCAAATAAAGGAAAAATATTCTCCAAAAAATTAACAAATATTGTCACATAAAATTTTTATTTGATATGCAACTCTTAGAAGAAAATGTAGGGTCAACATTCCAGCTTTTAGGCACAGGCCATGACTTTCTCAATAGAACCCCTAAAGTTCAGGAAATAATGCCAACAGTTAATAAATGGGATAGCACCAAATTTTAAAACTTTATGCACAGCAATGGAGATAATTGGAATGTGAAGAGAGAATTCACTAAATGGGAGAAAATCTTTGCTAATATCAAAAATACATAACTCAAAAATTTTACATCAAAAAATGAAATAACCCAATTAATAAATGGGAAAATGAAGTAAACAGACACTTCTCAAAAGAAGAAATACAAATGACCAACAAATATATGAAAAAAAGTTTCAACATCATTAGCAATTAGGGAAATGCAAATCAAAACAACAGAGATTTTATCTTACATCAGTCAGAATGGCAATCATCAAGAATACAAAAAATACAATGCTGAAGTGCATGTGAAGAAAAAGGAACACTTTTACACTATTGGTGGGATTATAAATTAGTACAACTACTATGGAAATCAGTATGGAGTTTCTCCAAAGGGTAGGAGGCATGGAATCACTGTATGACCCAGTTATACCAATTCTCAGTATTAACTTGAATAATTAAAAGGCATCTTGCCATGCATACCCATGTTTATAGCAGCACAGTAGCCAAACTGGAACTAGCCTAGGTGTCCATCGACAGATGAATGGTTAAAGAAAATGTGGTATGTATACACAATGGAGTTTTATTCAGTCATGAAGAAACATGAAACTATAGCATTTGCAGGAAATTGAATGAAACTAAAGACAATCATGTTAAGCAAAATAAGTCAAATTCAGAAGGTTAAGGGTCCTATGTTTTTTCTCATATGCCGAAGCTAGAGAGGAAACAGGAAAACAAAGGTAGAGGTGGATCTCCTAAAAATAAAAGAGAAATCAATAGAGGAAAGGGACCAAAGGGTGGTAGGTAGGGAGGAAGGGGACAGTGCTGGCAATGATATTGACCAAATCATGTTGTTATAGTGTGTACATGTACAAAAATGTAACAGCAAATCCCATCAATATGTACAACTATAATGCACCAAGTAAAAAATGGGGAATAAAAACACTTTTATTTGAAAACATTATAGTCAACTCCTTCCATTCTTGACTCTTAAAATTTGATCTTTCTACAGACAATTCCAGGTCAAGGCAGACAGAAATGTTGCTGTTATTGTCAATCCTCTATAACAAGTGGAGCTTTCTCTCCCTGGTCTTGGGGTCTAGACTAAAGGGGAATAACATGTTTATTAATAATCAATAAATGTAAAGCTTGTATTAATACTCTTTTTTTTTTTCCCCTCGGAGGTCCTTTAATCATTGTACCATGTCCTGTTCATGGTGGAAATTCAAAAATGTATTCTACAATAAAAAATGGGAAACAGGAGAAGGCCAAAATGAAAACTGTATGGAATTATCCTTCTATATTTAAAACAAAAGGAGAGCCAAATCCTCCAGATGGGGTCAGTGCCTCTTCCCTGCACTTTGAGGCTGTGGTATGTTGCTTGTCCTCAGAACTGTTATCATCCAGATTCCCAGTGTAGTGTGGCAGCACTGGAAGCCAGGCTGCCCCAACTCCCAGCTCTGTGCTTGGCTGTACCTAGAGTCTCTGGACTTTGGTTTTCTTATCTGTGAAATGGGATACTGTTTGTAGACTTATTTTGGTTTTTAAACAAGTAAAATACATGTAAAATACTTGAAATAGTTCTTGATGTGTAGTAAATGATTGAAAAATGTTTACTTTTTTTTTATCATGGGAGTTTTATATTCAAGAAAATCATAATCCAGAATAAACTCATATGTACCAGATATGGTAGTGGAGGGTCAGAGCAAGAAAGGTATTTTTTAAAAACTGAACTTTCACTTGGCTAGTCTAGACTTTATTAATTTATGATTATACTGTATATATGGCATAATGTAATATATTCTAAGATTTTCTTTTCTCTTCTTTTCTGTATTGGGGATTGAAACCAGAGGTTACCAACTACTGAGTTATATCCCTAGTCCTTCTTTCTTATTTTTTCTTTTGAGACAGTATCTCACTGAATTGCTTAGAGCTTTGTTAAGTTGCTGAAGCTGGCTTTGAACTTGTGATCCTCCTTCCTCAGCCTCCCAAGCTGCTGGAATACAGGTGTTTGCCACTGCCCCTGACTTTCTTTTCTACATCAACTGCATTTCATAGAAGGAATATGCCAGGACTGGTTTGAGCAGGCATTGTGATGGTTATTGCCATTATCTAAGAAGCAGTTCATTTTAGGATATTCCTTAGTGAAAAAAGAATAATGTGTGTTGATTGCTTGTTTTTCTTACTCTTTATTTGTATCCTAAGTCACAACCTAGAGAACAAGCTATTTAGTATTCCAGATCATTGCAGAAATAACAGTTAATTGCTTGGCACTGAGATGAAAAATGCAGTAAGATACCACCTCTTTCTTGACCCTTTTTGATGGTGGCCTTCAGAAGCCACTTTTCCTGAAGTCTTAAGTACAACCTCAGTATCCTCATCATGACAGTCCAAGAAGTCACTGCCAACTGGTCAAAATGATGTGCCCATTTAAATATGTTCACCATCTCTAACTTCACTAATAACATGTATGCAAGCATTCTTTTGATTGGATCACAGATCTGAGAGGTTTTGCATCCTTAGCTCCTAACTTAATGGAAGCATTTAGTAAAAATCTGAAAACCGTATAAAGAATTCACAGAAAAAAATATTCTTCTAGCCTTAGTCTTTAATGGCTTAAGACGGAAGATCTGGAGTTCTGCATGTGTTACTTTCACCTGTAAATTATAGGTGCCTCTTGGAGACCAGTTTCCATTTCTCAAAATTGCATTCTAAAAAGGTAGGAATTTCTTGATTTGACACCTCTAATTTTATGAACCTGTCTATGAAAAGGGCAGTGTAGTTGCTTGAGACTGTAACATCTGTCAGGAAGTTAGTGGCATTCAAGGATGGAAGGCATCTGGCTCTCTTGCAGCTCCCAGTACAGAGCTGATGGAGAGGAGCAGAAAGAGCAAATGAAGTCACATGCGTGGGGAGAGGTGGCTGGGCATCATCTCCACGGTAGTTGGCTGATGAGGCCATAGGTCTGCATGACTACACCACATATTTAGTCATAATGATTTGCCAAGGCTCATAGGATTAGTGACCTGATATTAGCTGAGGCCTTCTTGGAAAAATGTGAGGGTGAGCTAGCAAATCCACACTGTGACCTCACTCTCTCCTCAGGGTTCCTGCATATCACCCAGAACCCACAGGTGGGGACACTGGAGATTTATGAGTCACAGGCCTTAGTGCCTAGGGTGGGAGTTCACCCCCACCCTGACCCCTCCTTTATCAAATTAAAAACACTCACCCACCTTATAAATTATGCTTTTATATCCTGTGCCTTTAACATAAATTTACTTAAAATATCAACTTCTGGATTAGTAATATCATTTTCATCCTTCTGGAACACTTACTCAGTCTTGTACTAGGAGCAGTGTTTTGTTGTTGCTTTATTTATTTATTTATTTATTTAGTACTAGAAATCAGAGGTATTTTACTATTGAGCCACATCCCAAGTCTTTTTTTTTATTATTTTTTATTTTGAAATAGGGTCTCAGTAAGTTGCTAAGTTGCTGAGGGTCATGCTACCTTGCTAAGGCTGGCCTTGAACCTCCGATCCTCCTGCCTCAGACTCTTGGTTACAGGTGTGGGCCACCATGCCTGGCATAGTCGAGTGTTGTTTATCCAGTATCTTGGTATAACTTTTAGTTTCAGGGCATCAGGGAAGTGCTCATTATAAACCTAGCAACTATATTTTATGAACTGACCTTCCAAGTAGTGAATCTCACACATGAGCTAACTCTTTTGAGAATCATTATGACTTGTTTTAGCCAGTAGGTATTTTTTCAATGCTATTGTGGGTAAGTAAAATTTGGAATAGTCAAGCCATACTTAACCTGCCAGGCATATATTCCTTAAAGAAATTCTGTATAATTCTTTATGAAAAACAGTGCTTCTTTTTTATAAAGTGAGCAAACATCCCATTAATTTGTATTGCATTCAGATTCTTATATTTTAAAATATAAACTCTTTCCTAAACAGTTTTTCTTAAACATAAACCTCCGTATTTGCTCTGACATAAGAATTTCTGCATTTGTTTTTCACTGGAGACTTTTATTGCTCAGGATATTCTTAGCCCAGGGTCACTTTAACCCTGAAATAAATGTATATGTCATATTATTTTCCTGAGCTTCAGTTTTCTTATCAGTAAAATGGAGATATTACCAAAAGTACAAGTTTGTTACAGGCTTTATAAATAATAGTGTACTATCCAAACACAAGGCTTTTTCCTTAGACCGTATATATCGAAATGTTCTTTTTTGACAGTCCTGCAGACATACGCACTGTCCAGCTGGCGCAAAGTGATGACTCTGTCTCTGATATCACAGAGATTGTCTTTATAAAAACAATTAGGTCGGCATTCTCTGAGCCTGACATGGACTCAAGGCGGTGTAATGCAGTTAAGTGTCCTTGAATGTCCTATGTCTAGCAGAGTATGAAAGTTTCCCATGTAAGATGGTCAGATAAATAATATGTACAGCTCTCCCACTGGACCCACTAGACACCTGACTGGAATCACATGATACTCTTTACTTCCTCAGAGAGTTCCAGATCTTGATGGTAACTTTTATGATTTTCTGCATAATGGAGAAATTAACACCAAATAGGAGAGTGGTTGAGAAGTCCCCAGGTGAACAAGGCATGGAACTGAAAAAATCTGAGTGCCAGCGCTGGTGTTTCTGCCTAGAACACTGCACTCTGGGCTGCCACCTCCTGTCTCACCTGCACAGTCTTTTCCAGAGCATCACTATCTGCTTTCTTGCTAAGAAAGTTTAGGTGGTTCTGAGGAGCAGGAGTTTCCTCTGACAAATTAAGAAATGGGAGGAAAACAGAGGATTGTGCTTTGTTTTATATTCTTGGTACAGGATTGTAAAATCAGAGTACATACCAAGGTAATGCCACTATGGCGGAGACTATGGGTGAAGTTTGAGTAACGTTGCCCTACCCACTCACTGACCTAAGGGCTTTGGCAGAAACCCCACTATCTTTTAAAGTGATTAAAAACAAAGAGAGATTTAGCTCAGAGGAATTTGTGGTTAAAATTCAATATTATTTCATTACGTGTCTGGCCCTCTCCTCAGATAATTTTCTGGTCTATTTTGTTCAAATTTGCACTTGGAGTGTCTAGCACAGTACCTGGTAGGAAATGAATTTGCAACATGTTTTTGTTGAATAAATGTAATGGCTTTTGAAGATTTCAGACTCTTACCCATTTCATCATCATCACTTTGATCTAGCTATCAAGATGAAGAGACAGAAGGGGAGAGAGAGAGGGAGAGGGATGGTGGCAGGACTGATTTATGTAGACATTGATATTTAGACATCATATCCTGATAAGTTATTGCTTCCCAGAGGTCTTCAAATAGGGAATAAAGTTATAAATGTGAGCAAATATGTTCATAATATTGGTGATAAAGATGGCAAGGAGGCTACAGGACAAGAATAACTCTCTAAGAATTTTGGATTCATAACCTCCTATCTTCCTTCCAAATCACATGTCAAGTTCACTTTCTCCAAGCATTGCCTTGCTCTTTATCTTGGTAGGAAAAATAATTTTTTCCTCTTTTACACACTTTTTTTACACACTTTTTCTTAGTTACTTTAGCTTAGTTTAATTTCCCATCTAAAATTCTATTATTCCAGTACTCAAAATGTGTCTTTCATCTTGCAATGAAGGAAAATGTTTAAGCTTGAAAATTAGACTTGATGGAGCTTGCTGCATATGAGAGTGAAAAGAGAAAAGAACATGCAAACCAGAACATGAAAGATTCCTATAAGTCCTTCTGAGAAATGCAGGAGTCATATGCCCAATTGCAAAATCAACACCGTCATTAAATATGCAGGAGGATGATAGTGCAAAGTATGAGCCTGGCCAAAACCACAAGCCCTGGAATAAGTTCAAACTAAACACAGACAGGAAACCACCCACTTAGGCACAAAGAGTTAGGTGCTTCTGAGCAAAAGGCAGATGTGCCAATGACTGACAATCAACTCTCCTTAGTGAGTGTCTCTGTACTAGGAATTTAGGAAAAGATTTTGTCCAAAAACATATATAAAAAAGTAGAGGATGCAACAGTATATTGCAACTCAAATATTTAAAACAATCCTGCTTCCTTTTGGCCAGAACCTCCATCTTCTAGTAATTCTCCAAAATGACAAACATAAAGGGAAAGAGGAAAGGGACCCAATACATGTTCTCTAGGCCTTTTAGAAAACATGGAGTTGTTCCTTTGGCTACATATATGTGAATCTACAAGAAGGATGATATTGTAGACATTAGGGAATGGGTACTGTTCAAAAAGGAATGCCCCACAAATGTTATCATGGCAAAACTTGGAGAGTCTACAATGTTACCCAGCATGCTTTTGGAATTGTTGTGAATAAGCAAGTTAAGGCAAGATTCTTGCCAAAAGAATTACTGTGAGTATTGAGCATATTAAGTACTCTAAGATCCAAGACAGCTTCCTGAAACCTGTGAAGGAAAATGATCAGAAAAAGAAGAAAATCAGGGCTGGGAATATAGCTCAGTTGGTAGAGTGCTTGCCTCACAAGCACAAGGCCCTGGTTCAATCCCCAGCACCACAAAAAAAAAAAAAAAAAAAAAAAGAAGAAGAAGAAAGTCAAAGAGAAAGTTACCTGGGTTCAGCTGAAGTGCCAGCCTGCTCCAACCAGAGTACATCTTGTGAGAACAAATGGAAAGGAGCCTGAGCTGCTGGATGCTATTCCCTAGGAATTCATGGCATACTGAATGTAAAAAAATAAAAGCCTGTGAACTTTAAAAATAATAAAAATAAAAATCAATTAATCCTATTTTTCAAGAGACACAAACCCTTTAATAGTTTTGGTTATTTACTTGGTTATATTGCAGTAAAATATTTTACAGCATGGGCCATAGACTGATAATTGAGACCTATTGTTCACTTAAACAGGGGAAAGATTTAGTGAAGTTGTTTCTATTGTTCCCTAATTCCCACCTTTTAATTGAGTTTTATGATAAATCACTGAATGATGTAGATTGATTTTCATGTGACTTTCTACTACCACCATTACAATTTCCACTAGATAACACTAACAAAACACTTAACAAATGCCAAGCACTATTTGAAGTACTTGGCATATTTTAATTGCCTTTTATCTGGTAACAACCCTGTGAGTTAGTGTCATTATTATCTCCAATTTTTGCAAGAGGAAATTGAGTCAGAGAGATGAAACCATTTAACTTGTAAGTGGCCAAGTCAGAGTTATTACAAAAACAGAACACTTCTAACGATAACAAAGTTAGTATTTTTTTAAATGAGGAAGTTGTTTTTTTTTTTCCTGAAAACTTTATTGGAAATAGGAAATATCTTTGAAACATTTATTCACGATTTCAAGAATATATGAAGTCCCACACACTGATCTGGGAACTGGAATTGTTCAATTCACAGGTATCTGTCCTCATTTAAAGATGTGCAATGATGAATGCTCTATCTCTACATATACATCCTTAAAACAGCTATTACTCTAGTGACTTAACAAAAAAGGACTAGACAGCAATTTCCTCTGGACTAATTTAGTTGTTCTATTGACTGACTCAGTTGGGTTGCTCTACTTGCGCTTCACTTATTCCTACACTTGTAGGAAATATCTTTTTGGAAAGACTCCCCTTTCTTGTTGATTTGTTAAACGAATCATTTTAGCTAGATGTTCCTTTATGCCAATCAACAGAACTCTGTCCAGATTGACATGGCTGACTGGTTTAACTCAAATGAACAATTTCTTTAGGGATGTATTACTAGATCCAGAGTTTCCCTGTGTACCTTAAATGAGGAGGGAAAAAAAAAAAATCTGCTCTTGCTCTGACCTCAAGGTTCAACCTGGGAAAGAGTGCAGAGATCCACTGACAAGGTACTTATACTCAGGAATATTGTATGCTTCCCTTCTAAATCCAAGAAGACTCAGGTAATCCACGAAGTTTGGCCTTGAGTCTTTCTCTACTCTCCTTCCCTTCATCTATGGTACAATTCAGGTTCTCTTCTTTAGTCCCTGGTTCTTTGAAAATGAGGGTAATTATTCAACTCTGAAGTATTGAGTGCATGTCTCACAAATAATATTAGGTGTACTTACATGCTATCTTTGTTTAGCTTCCTCCAGATAAATATTTGAGGACAAATAGTTTATTGGGGAGGTCTGTCACTTTTCCATTGACATGATAATGCTGAGTAACAATCAATCTTTGCTCTATGTCAAGCTCTTATTTTGCTCAGTAGTCTTTGGCATTTAGCTGGGTTAAGCCAGGCTCTACTGATCTTGGCTGGAGTCTCTCAATGTCTGGGGGTCAACTGGCTGTTAGTGGATCCAGAAAGACTTCAGATGAGGTGACTTTGCCTGATACACATGTCTAATTCTTCTGGGACCAGGAGCAGGGCATGTTCTTTTCATGAAGATTATAGAGGGCAAGAGCGAGAAGAAATACACAAACACATTTTAGAGCCTTTGTTTTTATCAGGTGTGCTACTACCAAAGAAAAGTTGGAAATTGGAGTCTGAGAAGCAGAAGTCACATTTGCTAAAATTGGACTAAATGTGTTAGAATTTGATTATGGCAAACTGCTGTGAAAAAAATGGAAAGGGAGCTTAGAAAGGCTGGAATGGCCCTGAGACTACGAGGCAAGCCCGACACTGACCCAGTGAGAAAGGGAAGGGAAGCATCCTAGACTTTCCTGTAATCTAAAAATGCTTTGGCAAAGACTGAGAAGTCTTTAGGTCAATGCTGTCCATCATGGGAATCCTGCATCTCCCCAAGGAGATGACTGAGAAGACAATCATTGACTGAGAATAATCTTAAGACACATTTTCTCAGCAAAGATCTGGCAATAAATTTTAGTTCATTGCCACTGGGGCCAGGACCCCCTGATGCAATCAGTCTTCCATAGAAGGTGAAGGATATGCCAGGTGTAAAGTACAGCAAGGAGAGGAAGCAGCCAATAGAGTTCATAACCAAAGCAGTTACCTCTGGGGGAGGCCAGAGCTTCACCCATCTGTGAAAATATAGAAGCCTGCAAAGGAATCCATTCAAGGGGCAAGGTCAGGATAATAAGTTTCAATATAATTTAGATGAGAATACAGGAATTTTGGAAGATAAATG